>NC_041065.1:8242169-8842169 GCF_900634775.1 Gouania willdenowi
ATGTTGGGCTTCTTATAACCTCCCACTTCATGAATTAAAATGTTTTTTGGGGGGGCGTACAAAATTGTACAAAAAGACCGAGGGCTAATTCTGCTCCTCTTTCCTCCAGAGCCAATGAGTTGAGATAGATGTGTAAAGGCATTTAACTACGTTTTTTCTTTGGATCACCTAATAAGACTTTACCTTTTGCACAGTGCCTTAGAGATTGTAGCTGGTGCATTTGAGCTGAAGTGAGTATTTCATATAACACTGAAGTATTTTATTTGGTTCTAATTTGCTGGGATTTCTTCTCACAAGCATTACTTTTTTCCAGAGAATGCTCAGAGAAAGAGGATGTAAGCCATGTATGATGCATTTCCCTGGGCTCTGTGGATGTTAGAGGTCAGAGGAGTGTGTAAGGAGCCGTTTGAGATGACAAACAGTAACTGCACTCGTAGCATGTGATAGAATACACTTAAAAGAGCCACACATTCTACCACAAGCCCAACTAATGAAAACAGACATTCTGTCACTTGCAGCTAATTAGACAGGCACAATGTGTTCGACCTCTATCTGTAAAAATCTGCAAAAAACAGGCAGATTTTGTATCGCTCTTAATTTTGATGACAGCTAATTTTCTTCCTGATCCAAAAAAAGAAAAAACCTAAACAAGTGCCTGGCCTTTAATTTATCAATAAACAATGGGGAGGCATGTGATGCTAATAAGGCATCTACGATATTCTCATTTCAATGTCTATTTAACAAAACACCTTTTACATTTATAATTACAAGCAGTGCCCTATTACCAGAGGTGAAAGTAATGGTTGCAAATATTCACGTTGCTTTGATTGAGTTGCTTTTATGGGTACTTGTACTTTTTTTAGTATATCTCAAAGTCAGTCATTTTACTTTTACACAAGTATGTTTACGTTACTTGGTAAATTATTATTTAATTTCAAAATGATCAACAGACATTGTGAAACTATAAAAATAATGAAAGGTAGCACTTTAGTTTAGGGAACACCTATATAAACCATTAGTTAGTTGTTTATTAGCATGTAAATTAGTAACATGTTGACTCTTAATTAGTCATTATTAAGTCCTTATTAATGCCTTATTCTGCATGACCTTATTATACAACAAGTGAGCCATTAACTAAGTCTTTTCCCTCAATAACCTCACAATTATTACTTATTAGTAGTAAGTAAGGAAGTGTTTGTATATGAATTATGATCTTAACATGATATGGTTAGAGTTAGGGTTAATGTAACCCTAATCCTGACCCTAACTCTAATCCTAACCCTAATCCTAATCCTAATCCTAACCCTAATCCTAATCCTAATCCTAATCCTAATCCTAACCCTAATCCTAACCCTGTTTGGACTGCAAGACTACCATTAAGTGTATGATAAGGCATTAATAAGAATAAGGCATTAATAATCCTTAATCCTTTATCATCCTTTACATTTGTGGCGGGGTTCGATTTTCGTTCAAAAAGAAGAACCACGACCATCCATATGGCAAGTCGACTTTCATTTATTTTTCCAAAAATGGTGCCGGTGCTCAATATTTACAGTGGAACACAAATATTTACATCAAGAGAAAGAAAAAAAACACAACCTGGTCCCAGCTCTACTTCCAGCTGAGAGGCTTTCAGAAATGTTCAGGTACATTGCTCCCAGTGGCGGATGCTTTAAGACTACAAGGGAACCTCAGCTTCCCCTAAAATCAGTGGTCAAATATGTAGTGTTGTGTGTACATTTCATTGACTAAATATATGACAGAACACATGTATGTTTAGTTCAGAATCAGCTTCTTATAACAGGAAACTGACAGTGACAGCGTGACGTTCTTCATTCATTACCGCAGCGTCACAGTGTTAATAAACAGTGGTGAAGTTCAGCTTCAATTGACTTCAATGGGAGACGATTTAGGGGTTGATCCACTGCAGTCAAACTAGACGCTCATTGGATAAATGCTCGGTTATGACGCACTTAGTCCCGCCCATCGGACGCCGGGCTTCACAGGAGGTCTATGGAGCAGTGGGCTGGATCTGTCTGTTCCGGACGCTGGAATAATGGATGATGATTGGATGATCTGTCTCAGGCTAATTCAATTTTGATTGACAGCGAAATGAGCCAATCAGAGAGTATGACGTTGTAAGCACACAGGCGGGTTTTTCAAATATTTCAGTCCGTTGCTCTGTGTTGACACGGAGACTTTGCTGATCCTCTCATAGCGAATTAACTTCTGACAAACCTAGTGTCTGTTTTTGGTGTTTGTGGAGACTGTTACTGCTTGTGTTGTGAGACTTTTCACCAAACACTCACACTCCAGCGCGCAGCAGCTACGCGCGTGCGTGCGTGTGTGATAATCTACAAATAGTTGTTGACAACAAAATGTGAATTCTACTAGAATTCACATTTAAATAAACAGATAAATTTTCTGAAGTAGGCAGAAAATGAGCTTCCCCTGCATGAAAGACCAGCAGCCGCCACTGACTGCTCCCACATGCACCTCCAGAGAAAGACTGCCCTCTATGCAGCTTCCTACACTGCTTTTAACAGGTTAGCCCCTCCCATGGGTGTGGTTTAAATTAAACCAAAAACAATTATTAAGGAATACAAACAAAAACAATATTCACATCCTTTTCAAATGATAACTGATTTTCTAATAAACAAATGCATTTTTCAAATCACATCCTAAATTAATCTCCATATAAATGCAAAAACAATTAATAACCCCTGATCACATGATCTACCACCCTGCGTTACTGCTTTACATAATCCCTTAGCTAACTCCGCCCCGTTTTGTCCGTCAGCTTCTCAGAGACATCATGTCACCGATAAGAGTTTCCGTGTGTGTGTGTGTGAGAATGTGTGAATGTTTGTGCAGCAGGTGAAGCCTATAACAGTCAAGTGTTCACCCCTGGCTGACTCTAGCAACAGTTGGGTAAGAAGGAGATTAGTTAAATGCATGATGTGAGGAGAAATACGGAGGGGAGGAAGAGAATGTGTGTGACGTGTTTGTGTGTGTGTGTGTGTGCGTGCGCTGCTGCTCGGTTAGTGACGGCGACATCATAGCCGACCAATACACCACGCCAAAACAGCACTGAATGCTGGTTATTCATTAATTCAGTTCATCGATTTTGTTTTTTTTTTTTTTATTTTGATTTTGAATGGTGTTATTTATTTATTTTATTTTTTTAAATTGGACACTTTGACAAACCTTTTATTTTATACAGATGCCTTTGTGGAAAATAAATTAAGTTCCAATTGTGTAAGATTGAATCTCTTCCTTTTTAAGTTTATACATGAGATGTTTACTGTATGCAAGGGAACCGTGGCAAGATTTATTACCAATAATAAATGAGGGGGTGAAAGTAACTAGTAACTTTTACTTTGAGTACAATGTAATTGATCTACTTTTTACTTGTACTTGAGTATTATATGTATGATTTGCTTGTACTTGAGTACAATTTCAGTGGCGCTATTAGCGATTTTTTTCTCCATAGAGACTACATAACAACGTAAGGACTTTATCTTGAGTTATTGGAGACTTTTCCGATGTTTTAGAGCCATGAAAGTTTGCATCACTCTGTGTTCTCTCCACATTGGATTTGCTTCTCTTAGGTTTGCAAGCAATTTATCCCATCTGTTCTCACTTTCCATCTGACCCAGTATGTGGGGCAGACTGCGCAGTCAGTCTTCCTTTTTCCTCTTGCTCTGCCGTGTAATTGCTGTGCTTTACGCCCCGAAACAGCTCATTAAGCACTAGAAAGATCTCTGATTGGCTGAAATCTAGCATAATGCTCCTGGATTTCTAAAGCCTAAATAAAAAGCAGAGAGAAGGAGAAGAGGTTTACTCAAAACACTTTGAATTCTAAAATGTTTGTGAATGATTATGGATTTTTGACAAATTGACACCAAAAAAATGCACATACTGCAGCTTTACGGATGCCATCAATCTGATGATGGTGACCAATGTTTTATTGCTCCACACTCTTTAGATTGAACTACTGACCGCTGATAACTAAGAATACTCAGTTTTATAAAGGCAAAGTTTAGTGCAATAGGGGGTAATAAATATCTTGTAATGCAAAAAGGATGTGTTTTCTTCACTGAGTCATTTCCTTGCTTTGTTTTGTATTTTTTATATTGTGTGCCCAATATAACCTCCCAACCCAGTGGCTTTAAAAAGAGGGGACTCTCCTGAAGTTTTTTTTTTCCTTTTTTCTTTCCTTTAAACTTGAAAAAAATAATAATAATAATAAAAAATAAAAAAACAGGATCAATTCACAGGTTGTGTGAGGCTAAGGGATAGAAGACGTCTGAAAAACAAGAACTGCTTAACCTGGAAGAAGAAAAAAAAAACATTACACTACAGTCACTCAAATCCAATTACAGCTGCCTGCTGCTCGTATTTACCGATTAGGTGCACGAGGAAAAACTTCTGAGTGCAAAAATAAGACCTTAATTTTGTTGCTGAAAAGAATCAATTAGAGCTTGTGTTACACCGTAAGATTAACAAAGAACATTATGCTGTTCTTGTTCCGTGAAAAACATCTCCCAACACACTTATCATTTGTACATATTATCATCATCATTATTATCATTTTACTTGTTATTATTATGACTAGAAGTTGCCATGCTGTCTCTTAGTCAGAGGGTCAGAATGTAAAAATAACCAATGTTCTCTGTTTTTTTTTGTTTTTTTTTTGTTTTTTTTGTGCCCATCCACATTTTTCATTGAAAATAGCATGTGTACAATCTGTCTCTGTGTGGTGGATGGATGGATGGATGGATGTATGGATGATGGATGGATGATGGATGGATGAAAAAATTCATCTAATGCTAATTTGTCTCAGGCTAAGGTTGGGTTATGTCACGTGACAAACTCATGGCAAGGGGACCAAATCTGGCCATTTGGAGAATCTAATTTGGCCCTTTGGAGAAAGTAAAAATGACAGAGAAAACATGAATCATTGTGAAAATGAAACTCAACAATATTTGCAGGTGCTCATTGCAGTTCACCCAGGGCTTATATTGCATGATTGCAGTCATATTTTTTTTTTAATGTGAAACAGTTAAACAAACTAAAAACTCTCAAATTTTGGTCTCAAAAATTGGTCACAAAATCTTGTAAATTTAAAGTAAAGATCCTGCTGGGACAGATATCTATGACGTATTGCTTGGATATTGTCGGTTTCTCAGTATCTTGTGTATACGTATAAGTGCCAACTAAGGCACAATAATGTTACAATTCCTTTACACCACTGGGCAGAGGTGTAAAGAGTGCTAATGTGTTCTACTCTAGTAGAAGAAGTACTGTTACTTGATTGAAATCATACTCAAGTACAATTACAAGTAAGTCATATGTAAAATACACAAGTACAAGTAATAAGTAGCTCAATTAGATAGCACTCAAAGTAAAAGTTACTATAGTTACTTTAACCCCCCACGTTTATTTTTAGTAATAAATCTTGCCACGGTTCCCTTACATACAGTAAACTTCTCATGTATACACTTTAAAAGGAAGATACAAAATCTTACACAATTGGAACTTCATTTATTTTCCACAAAGGCATATGTATAAAATAAAAAGTTTTTTTTTTTAAATGGCAGAATTAATAAACTGAATTAATGAATAACCAGCATTCAATGATGTTCTGGTGTTATGTTTAATCTGATTTTTTATTTTAATAGAATGACACAAATTAATTCAATTCTGCAAAAAAAAAAGACTCTCTAAGTATATGGAGGTGGATTTGTGTCTTTTTTATTCAATCAAAAAAAAAAAAAACATTTTCCATCAAAGAAAAAAAAAATTCAAATGTAATTATTTGGGTCTCAAATAAAAAAGTAAAGAATTCTTATTGAAAATGTTATAATAAAGACAGAAATCCACCTCCATCTAAGTATAGCTCATGAACCCTAAAACTGAGAAAATAGCCAGCATTCAATGCTGTTTTGGCACCGTGCATTATGCTTAATCTGATTGGTTGGCTATGATGTGATGCATTTGATTGTTGTCTGGTTATTTCATTTTTTTGTTATAACAAATTACTTTACTTCTTTTAAAACGTACTTCAGTACAAGTAAAATTACTCATTTAGAAATACGTATACTCAAAAAAGTAAAAGCACCCATAAAAGCAACTCTATTACAGTAACATGAGTACAGTAATTATGTTTGTCATTAAGGAAATCTGGATGATGCTCTAGAGAAATAAAAAAACCTCATTACATGACACCATCCTCTGCCGGATCCTCACCTGCAAACACTCAAAGCAGTGTTTAGCTGGATCTCCTGCTGGGAGGTTTAGTACTATACTCACTCATGAAATGAAACATCAACTGGTAATTTAGCAGCAGTAGGCATTTCAATCTTTTTTATTTATTTTGGTACAAATGGAGAAAAAAATAAACTCGACTTCATGTTGTCATGGTTGCAACATTGTTTTCATTGAAAGCAAAACATGAGAAAAGAAGACCATTTTAGGATGATGCACTCGATACATTGTCTAGACCTGTCCATCTACCCTTAGCTGCTTGTATTTCATTTCCTATGTTCATCGTAAGTGGTTGTAATCATGTATTTGAATCTTTCAGACCCATAGAAACTATTTTGCGTCTGCAGCTGAAAACTTACAGGATTTAAATGGTTGAAAAGAGGAAGTTTATCGCTGGAGGGATGATATTTAGCTCATCCTCAGTGAACAGAAAGGGTCGGACCCCCGGCACAGAATGACATTTGAAGAGTAAAGACCACCCACCACTCCGCTGCTGTTTTAGACCTTTGAAATCAGAACTGGATTTCTACTGGGAACCAATCAAAATGTATGATAACAGATTAATAGGTGGGGATACAGTATCTACTAAATAAATCTAATCTGGTTAAACAAAAGTGAATCTCCTCCTTTAAAAGCCAATGCTTTATTGGTCAGTCGATCCTCCCTGATCTCCTCCTATTAATGATGTCAATGGTTTTGGAGCCTTATTATTGTCACACTAGATTTTTTTTTTTTCTTTTATGGTTAGTTTAATTAATTTCAGTTAGGCCCCAGAGGGAATTAATTAGGATGAAGGAAGATTACACACATACTGTTTTTTCTTTTTTTTTTGGTTAAGAAAGTTTTTCCAAGGCTAATTTGAGTTTATCTGTTGAAAAACAAAGTCTGCGTGAACAAATAAACAAGGAATTCTTCTGTTTAACACGCAAAATAATACAAACAATCTTTTTAGTGTGATTGACTCTAAAAAAAAATGCAATATGGGCAGATCAAAAAAATAAAATAATAATTGAAGGAGAAGATGCAAATATATCACGTAGAGATCATTTTGCTCGTGGGGTTTGGCCACACCTTGAATATTTGAAAAAGGTTTAGATCGCCATTAAATATTCTCATTTTTTATATATATTTATATTTATATATATATGTATATATATATATATATATATATATATATATATATATATATATATATATATATATATATATATATATATATATATATATATATAAAAGCTACGTTAAGACTGCAGGCAAATGTGACCCAAATTAGATTTGTATGCCTATATAGAATAGAATAGAATAGAATAGATTGATCCCCATAGGGGAAATTCTAATGTTGCAGCAACACCATAGAATAGGAAAAGTAAATAGTAAGAACAAAAAATAAATGCCAACATAGGATAATAATGCAAATACACAACGGTGGGACGGACATAAATTAGAAAAAAAAGATTTTAAAAAATCAAATAAATCAAAATAAAATGTAAAACAAAAACAACAACAACAACAATGGCATAAAAAACATATGCGACCTGTAGCTGATCAGTTAAAGACAGTTTGAAAAGCACAAATGCGACCCACGCCACTTTCATATGCAATCCATAATCTGATACGTATCCAATAGTTTGCAAATACAGCCAGGTCGCATTTATCTCACCATTACATAATTGAAGTGGGAAAAACATCACTGTTCTGCATTGATAGGAATGACAGACGGAGTGGAAAGTGAAAGAATTGCTTTTGGAACCGTATTATTGTAACGCTAGATTTTCTTCTTTTATCCTTGCATGTGACATGGCTGTCTATACCTGTAAGATCATAGGTAACATTTTATTTGAATGGGTATACAAAAGGCTGACATTACACTGTCATTGTTATGACATGACACGTCATTAGCATTAATAAGGTGTCATGAAGGGTGTCATTTGCTATATTATGACACCTTTGGAGCTATGTTTGCATTTCTTGAGAAAGCATTGTCATGACAACTTGTCATTAAGAGTGTACTACATGACCAACAATTGTCTTTGTCATGACAACTTGAATAAAGTGTTACCAGACCATTGGTTCATTGCAAAACGTATGATATCTGAGTATATGACCAAGTTGATTTGACAGTAGTTCAAGTCTTTTCTAAAGAATGCTTTCAATGCTTCCATGACGTACTCAAGAGAGAACAAAAAAGAAAGGGGGGGGTTGTCGTCACTGTAAAAGTGTTCCCACGTTGAGCTCCCACCTGCTACCAGCCAGATGTGTTGACGGTGGTCTCTGCTTGGAACTGCAGGCACAACTCCACCAAGGTTTAGTTTGTGTGTTCTTGCATTAACCCACACAGCTGAGCCACAGCGTTGCATTTAGTCTCATCAGTCAAACACTAGTTCCACTGACACACACACACACACACACACACACACACACACACACACAGGTTTCTATTCTTTCTGGGCCAGCCTTCCTCATCAATGTGATTAAGCAATTACATGATTGTGCTGATGTTCAGACGAGGGAAGGACCCTTGAGTTTTGAGTGTAAATGCTTCCTTGAAGATAACAGCTTAATTTGGGCCTCACCAAAATCGGGGCCTGTTTTATTATATCCCCATCCTTGGAGGTTGTTTGTGAAATTAGATCAGAACGTATAGGTATCAAGAAGAAGTGATTAAAGGCAGAAATATGTGGAATGTAAGCATCATAACACAGTTGTGTATCGTTGGAATGCACATTCATGTAATTATCTGCTAAAGAAGCTCCCTTTGGCTACCCAATAAAATAATAATTACCATTTCAGAGCTGATTATCATGGGGGACCCAAAGATGGTGCAGCACAAATCCCAAATGGAAATAATCAAAGGGTTGAGGAAATAAATCAACATTCAGCTCATCTCTCACAGCTGCCGAGGGCATCAATATTCAACCAGGAGTCTTGGGGATCACATCTCTTCTTGGATCACATGTTTTGTTTCCACACACACACACACACACACACACACACATTTTCTATCCAGAACAAGGAGCTGCTTTTACAGTGCTCTGATGTTTCAATATTTTTTTCTGGATTGCTTTCACACACACACACACACACACACACACACACGCACACACACACACACACACACACACACACACACACACACACACACACGAAAAAAAAAAAAAAAGTCCACCAGAAGCTTCTTTATACCAACAGTGAGCCGCAATGAAATATTCATCAGAGGAGAAGTTGGACTCACCATGGGAGGAGATGTGCAGATAGAGGCGGGGGTCTGATGCTCGTATCGCTGCTGTGTACCGATCCTCTATCCCGGGCACCTGCGCCTTTTTCTCGGGCATGAGACGGACTCTGAGCCGCCCCCCCTCTGCGCCCAGCCACCACTCCAGGATGGAGGTCAGGTCCATCTCCAACGTGTCTATGGGGTTCTCCTCGTACACAGATAGACCCCCACAGCCGGTGCGGACTATATCCTCTCCCACTTCTACCACAACTTGGTTAGATTTCCTGCTCGCTTTGGTCAAACCTAGTTTCAGAACTTTGGACAGCGGCCGATTGTAGCGGAATGGGAGCTGTCCGTCACCAGGCGAAGCGTTCCTCGGTGCTGAATCCAACATGGGCTCCATTAAAGAAGCAATGGTTTTCTGCAGAGGGATGCAGTTCATTTTTAAGTTTGCGTGCACCGTGTAACACCCGCTGAAAGTCTGACAGTCGCCGTTCAGGGGTCTCTTTATGAACTCTGCCAGGTAATAGCGCAGCAAAGACGGCACGGCAAAATCCACAGCCAAGGTTTTCCTCTTGTTTCTGGACATGAGGGTTTGGTTGGAGTCTCTTTTGGCTCCGGTTTCCCCGCTGGTGCTGCTGCTGATGCTGGTGCTGCTGTTGCCGGCGTGGAGCGGCTCCATCGCCGCCGTGTTTTTAGTCGAGGCGCAGTGCAGCCCGGTAAACAGTGCCACAGCACAAACAAGCAAAAGCATTCTTGTTGTGTTCATAGTTGTACCATATAGCTAAGTGTTTCTGTGAGAGAGGAAAAAAAGCAAAGCCGTAATAATCCCAGTGTTTACCCGCGTCCTGACGCAAAACAAGTGTGAATCTATGATCCTCTGTGCGCGTGTCCTCTCCGCCGGTGCGCACTGGCGCTAAGACGCAGCAAACATGCTCCCTGTCTCCGCTTCTTTCTTTTCTTTTTTTCACACCAGCTCCTCTGTGTCCATCCTTTCTGTTTTCCTGTGTTCAAAGGTGAAATCCTCACTCACTCCTCCGACAGTCCCTTCCAACACTGGGGGCCTGCGGAGTCACGCTCCGGGACTCTGATTGGAATGCGGGTCGGGTCCGCTCCCCTTGGTTTTCAAAGACTCCCTGTTTCCTGGCACAGTTGTACAAGTGGTCTCTGTCAGCAGCAGGATGAAGCCTCTCTCTCTCTCTCTCTCTCTCTCTCTCTCTCTCTCTCTCTCTCTCTCTCTCTCTCTCTCTCTCTCTCTCTCTCTCTCTCTCTCATTAGCTACATTATCCACGCGCGTTTACCCAGTAAAACCAGCAATCCACTAAGTTTTTGATCCATAACTTCTGCTGTTGTAATAGTGTAGCCTATAGAAGTAGTTCCCAAACAGGGGTACGTGTACCCCTCGGGGTCCAGGAGTACATTGCAAGGGGTACTCGGAAAGATTTCACAATTAATCTAAAAAAAAAAATCTGTAAATGTTCCTAGTTCTTATTTAGGCAATTTTTAAAAATGTATTTTTACTAAATTTTGCCATTTATTGAAACAGAATCATTAAATGCTGTAGAGGCCATTTTATCACACTTCTGACAATAGGAGACAAAAAAATACATTTTACAAAGGGGACTGTATTTACCTACTACTGAAGTAATCACATAATAGTGCATCATGGTATTTTCTATAAATTCTAGTCATTGTTTTGAATTTGTAGATTTTTTTTTTTTTTTTTTAGAGCACGCACTGTTCCACAAAAGCATATACAATTATGGAGAGGGGACTTAAGAGAGGTACACAGATTTGACAGAAATGAAAAAGAGGGAAAAGGGACAAAAAAGATTGGGAACCACTGGCCTATAGCATATACATAGAAGACTTTCAAACATTTATTTGATCAGTTTGAAATGAAAACAGCACAGCTCCATGCTGTTTCTATTGTTTTCACATCAGTGATTAACAGTGTCTTCTTCTCGGATTATTTGCCAATACATATAGATTTAGAGGAGGATGGCCAACTGGACTTTTGCCTATGACCTATTCCCATAGAAGATCTGATAGGTTGTCTATCTTCCTCGTGGAGACCAGGGGGCAGTGTTTTTTTTTTTTCTCCTTCAGCATCTTTTCTGCATACTCTTCATCCTGAATGAGGAGAAAATAACCACTAGATGGCGTCAGTACACACACACACACACACTCACAGACTCACTGATTATTTGCAGCTCCATAAATTGATTCAATAAACAGGCTTATTTTATTTTGAGTCATAATTATTAATACATTAAAGGAGGTAAAGGGGTTTCATTAAAAAATTGTCACAAATAGGTTTAAAAACATATTAGTACAAATGTGAGGATCTAACCCACTTCACACAAACGGATGCCTTGTTATTTGAGACAAACACAATTAGTTGGGTTTAAGAAAATAAAAATAAAATAGGACAATGAGGATTGAAGTGTTAAACATTTATATATATATATATATATATATATATATATATATATATATATATATATATATGTCATTGCCAATGAGAGTTAAAACAATGGGGGAATAAAAATGTAAAACTCTATTTGTGTCTTCTTTGGCTACTGTGGAAGCATATTGACAGCTGTGATAGACTGGAATCTTGGCCAGGGTGTCCTCTGCCTAGGACCCATAGGCGGACTTTAAGATTCTTGCCAGTGAGGGCAAAAAAAATTAAATTTAATATGTAAACGGTCTCGAGATTTGTGCCAACCACAATGTACTGTATGTATTATATACAATAATGTAAAAATGATTAGTAACATAATTGATAATGTTAACTCCAAAAATGTGCATCGATGCATCGTGTAATGTTGTAAATTCATGATAAAATCAGGCCAGTGGACACTTTCTGCTTCATTTTTTACTGAAGAAGAACCAACCTAAAGTCTCAAAAGTTTGGGACCATTTCACTGAAAACTCATCCTACACACCTGAGGTAGAACAAACATCTGTGACAAAAAACTCAGTAATACGTTAGAATCAAAGCAGCGTAAAACTATTTTATAAATACATCTAAACCACACCACCCGACTGTATGTGTGAAAGCACCTCTATCCGCTTATCCGTTGTGATCTTTTGGTATGTGACCAAAAAATCACATTCGTATCAGATTTAGGATCACATACGAAAGTGCCTGGGTCGGATAAAAAAAAAATCTGAATTGTGCTTTTCACACTGCCTTGAACATATCGAATACATGTCACATATGGGCAAAAAGATCGGATTTGGGTCGCATTTGCCTGCAGTGTGAACATACCTGGAGAGACTGGACTTGCCCGCAGAGATGGAAATAATATATATATATACACATAAATGTATATATATATATATCCAGGTGAAACACTTAATAAACCACCATTCTCAGCCAATAGCTAAATTCAATTCAGTTTCAACCCATAAAAGAAAGTCATTACATTTTTACAACAAAATATGCCAAATCACAATACTTTGACTATAATGTCAAGAGTTGGATGATAATCAATCAACAACACTTCTTTATACCCAAATACATTGAATTTCAGCAGTGGTTTTGGGGTATAAGTTACTCTTTGACAAAGACTCATGACAAACGTAAAATGACTAAACCTTTGGTAAAATACAGTCTTTGGATAAATCTTGCATTCATGGTCATCACAGGTAGCCTTTAACGCTGATATCCAGAGTTTCTGAGAGGACGTCTTGATGTCCCGCCCTCAACAGCCTCACTTCCTCTCCCTGCCTCTGCAATCTACAACATAAGCCACGCCTTTACGTTTCTGCACGAGCATCGCGGAACATAACAAGGTCGCATTGGGTCGCATTGACATAGGTCTATGGGTCAGGTAAGAGCCAAAATCATTTTTACTTGTTTGCTGTTGTGACGCGTGGCCTTGCATATTCACTTTGATTGACAGTCTCAAAAACAGGAAGTCAAAGTCTATCGGCTGGGCACACATGGCGATTGTTTAATTTGTATAAGTGTCTATAGGACAAAGGCAGGACTTATATACATTAATGTATATAAATGACCACCAGCAGTAGATCATAGTAAAAGACTAGTTAGGTATTTTCTCTCATTTCAAAAGAATCATACATAAACATAGATTCATCAGAAACTCCGGATATCAACTTTAATGTTGATCTTAGAATACAATCATCTGTTATCAGCGTAGCAGAGAGAAGAAAATACTGGCTAATGACATTGACAGAGGCAGAGGGGGCATTTTGAGGTTATTTAGGATGTGTATAGGATTAAAAAAAAAAAAAAAAACAGTCCCCATGGGGAACATCACAGTTGGCTGCATGTGAGCAGAATTTAGCTTTTCCAATCAAGTTAAATCTTGAGAAGGAAAAAAAAAAAACTCTTTATTGGCAAACACTACAAAACTAACCACCCTCTTCTTTCTTCATTTATTCCAAGCACTGATGCCACTGAACAACACAAACTCCTCCTCTCATGCAACAAATGAGCACGCAGACCAGGTCACACCTGCATTTTAAAGACCAACAGAGAATCATTTGTGTGAGAATAGCAATGATTCCAAGGCTGATGTAACACTGAACACTCTGCACGCACTGCAGCTGTGCTTTTAGCCTCTCAGCTTTGATTACAGCCATATGTAGACACGAAGACTTACCGTGTGATGCAATCCTTTTTTCATTGTTGGCAAATTTTTCTGTTTACTGGCATGGCTGCAAACTGATTACACAACATTGGTCTCTGTTTAATCCCCTTTGCAACAAACAGGTGATTGTAATTAATATTTAACATCAACATCTCAACACAGCGGTATTACCTTCAGCTTTTTTTCTCTTTTTTTTACTTTCCACGAATGAAAACAACCTCCTCTGGTTAATTGAGCTCCCCTGGTGGGAAGGGGAATATTTATATATTTGTTATTGATTGATCACTACCTTACGCCAGCAAAATTACTTCCCAATAATGGAAGTGTCCTTCACAGAGGCTATTCTTCTTCTCTGTTCTTTTTTCTTGCTCCCCTAATTTGCCCTGTATAACCATGATTGGACAAGGCACCTATTGGCGTATTCGTGATGGAGGTGTATGCACACACAAGCACACAAAGGCACACTCTCATGCAACTCTGCTTTTGTGCTCAACGGTGCTGGGAGAGGTTATAATTCAAGGGCTGAAAGCTAAACCTAAAGAAAAGACTGCATCATCATCAACTCCTGCTTTTACATTACTTTTACAGCAAAACGTTCATTGTTGTGCCCATCATGCATGCATCAAACACAGACAAAAATCTTTAAAATAACATTATATTATCTTAATAAGCTATCTTTTTTTTTTTTTTTTTTTTTTTTTAACAATTTGCATCCCTTGCTCAGAACGTGTGTTCAATGCAGACCTTTTTAAATTGGTGATTTCATACCAGTGTTGGGGTGAATTATAATTGTAATCACGTAATTGATTGTAATTTAAAAAATATGCTGCTGTCGTAATCGTAATTAAATTGTAAATGAGTTTATATAATTGATTTTGTAATTGTAATTGCCATTGAATTCTACAAAAATTGTCAATTATAATTTAATGCTAAACTGGGGAACCATGTAACAGTTCTATGTATAGTTCCATACATATGTAGTTAACATTTAATAAATATGTTTCATAGCAAGCTTTCCCACATTTTGCCATTCAAAGAAAATTTAAAGATCCAATGCCCACACCAAAATATTAAAAACCAATATTTTAATTGATTAGGAAGCCTAACAAGGTAACCAATAGATAGGAATGAAAATTAGATGATGATATTTGTCTTTAGTGTATAGAGGGTTTTCACCACGTCATCAAACCAGAAGTCGCCATATTGGAGATACTCAGCAGGGAAACAGATCCCGAACGTTGAACAAAAGGAAATGGTGACTTATTGCCGTATTTTTGGCTGTACCAATAGGTCAGACCATGAAAAACCTTTGGAGTTTTATAGACTGCTAAAAAGTTATAACAAATCGGAGAGAACAATGTCAAAAATGATCAAATTTGTTTGGCCCATTTCTCGTCAGGAAAGTGAATTATTGATAGCAGCGGCTCTGAACTAATTTTCTAGTGTGATTATGATAATATAATTCATATAAAGCTACTGCATATTACATTATTTACTTAATATAATCACATTTAAAAGCCTGCTACAGTAGCAACACTGTTCTTAAAATGAAGAGCTAAAATGTGCTGTATTACTCATTGTATTCCAAGTAAAAGGTCTGACCTTTATCAAAAGGATGACCCAGATTGGGTTAGGGTTAAAACCAGGTAGTTGACGACATCAGGATACACAATAGACGGAAGACCCTCTGGGGCGTCATTGATCCAAGACGAGGGAGCCAACTCGTATGAATCTGCACAACCAAAAAACCCAAACTTTTCCAAATATCGCGCCCTTTCCTGTGGACCAAGTCCTTCCCTGTATGCCTTTGCATCTATAACACATTTTGAGGAGCTTTTATGTGGTTTTGGACATTTATCCATCGCAGTGTTTACCTCCAATATGGCCGCACATCTAGGTTACTACCCATAACGTTTAGGACCCGTTATCATCAGAGATGCTAACAGAAAGCTAACACAAGAGAAAGGTGAACTTTTATTAGGTTATTCATTTCAGACTCTTAGATTGAACTTTAGTAATTGAGAACGTAGTTGTAATTGACTTACTGAGGATGAAAAATAAATGTAATTTAATTGTAATTGTAAACAATGCTAGTTACTGTTATCGTAATTGAATTGTAATTGAAAACGTAATTGTAGCTGAAAAATGTAATTAACTGTAATTAACCCCAACCCTGTTTCATACAAACTGTAATTCATGTTTTTTGCTGATCAGGAAAATGACTTTCTTTGAAACCTGAACAAGGACAGCCAGAAGAAAATGGAGCAATGGTGTGAAATCATTAAAAATGACAGAAGGAGATCAAAGGTGGCGGGTATGAAGAGAAAAGCCATGATTCTGCTTTAATGCTGAACACTGAAGCCACAGGCAGTACAAAACCCATCCCCTCTGTTCCACTACACAATATTGAACGTCAATAATGGAAAATCTGCTGAGTAATCATTTCAGTTGAGTCTGTGTAATTGGTCAAATCACAGCTAAACGCAACTTTCATCTTTCGGAGTCACGGAAACAAATTAACTGTGTGACTACTCGAAGCATTCACTGAAATACGACAGTATTAGAGTTATTATCACGGACTGCGACACATATCATCAGTAATGTTAGCCAAATAGATTTTTAACTACCCCCAAACACAAATCAAGCATTTTAGCTTGAGTTACGTTTTCCATACTAAATGAAGTTCGTGAACAGATATTTTTTTGTGCGTGATTGTTATTTCTGAGCATTGTGGGCCTCTGCTGTACAGAATTGAAATAAGCAGCTCTTTCTGGCTGTATTCTTGGTAATAAGCATGCACTTCCAAAGCCATTTGCAGGGCTGCTGAGGCAAACTTAATTACTTTCTGATTGATCACTCATTTGTACATTTTAGTCCTTGCGGAACAAAATGAACCAAAGGGAGAATATCCATAAACCACAAAGCCACAAGAGCAGGATTAAATTGCTGACTTATTGGTTTTTGAAGGATAACATATCTAAACAGTGGGTTTAAAAGTGGGCACAAAAATAAGTTGGAAAAATAATTAACAAGAAATTCACATTTATGCATTGTATACAACCACAGAAAACAGCTGGAACCTTATTAAATATGTATTTGTTATATTTATTTTGAGTTCAGATAAGCTTTAATTGGTCCTTCTGTAAGAAGTGGCAATCTTTGATCTAGACATTTTAACAAATGAATTAATAATTAAAAACAAATAAAAGGAAAACATAAAATAAAAATAAATCTACCTGCATGCAGACCAACAATGTACGAGAAGACATTTACAACAATCCTCCAATACTCACTCATTGTTCAGATACTGCTTAAATAGTGGAGGGAGGAAAGAGAGAAATGATGCACATATGTATGGAAAATGAAGAGAGCATAACCACAACCTCATCCCATTCCTCCCTGTCTGACAAGACTGGGGGTGTTGTTACAAACACAAATCCTGGGAACTGGAACAAGACATAAACTAATTCTAAACAGTTTCTAAAACTAAACTAAATCCTAACTAAAATACACTTAAACCCACTGACTTAGGCATTAAAAAAACTATTAAGCCAATAATACATATACACACCCCTTTAAATTTTTCACTCTTTGTTTCATTGCAGCCATTTGCTAAAATAAAAAAAAAGTTAATTTTATTTCTCATTAATGTACACTCAGCACCCAATCTTGACAGAAAAAAAAATTCATTAAAAAAGAAAAACTGAAATATCACATGGTCATAAGTATTCAGACTCTTTGCTCAGTATTGAGTAGAAGCACCCTTTTGAGCTAGTACAGCCACGAGTCTTCTTGGGAATGATGCAACAAATTTTTCACACCGGGATTTGGGGATCCTCTGCCATTCTTCCTTGTAGAGCCTCTCCAGTTCTGTCAGGTTGGATGGTGAATGTTGGTGGACAGCCATTTTCCGGTCTCTCCAGAGATGCTCAATTAGGTTTTGGTCAGAGACTCTGGCTGGGCCAGTCAAGAATGGTCACAGAGTTGTTCTGAAGCCACTCATTTGTTATATTAGCTGTGTGCTTAGGTGCTTAGGGTCATTGTCTTGTTGGAAGTTGAACCTTTGGCCCAGTCTGAGGTGCTGAGCACTCTGGAAGAGGTTTTCTTCCAGGATATCTATGTACTTGGCCGCATTCATCTTTCCTTCAATTGCAACCAGTCGTCCTGTCCCTGCAGCTGAAAAACACCCCCATAGCATGATGCTGCCACCACCATGTTTCACTGTTGGGATTGTATTTGCAGGTAATGAGCAGGTCCTGGTTTTCTCCACCCATACCGCTTAGAATTAATGGCAAAAAGGTCAATGTTGGTCTCATCAGACCAGAGAATCTTATTTCTCATAGTCTGGGAGTCCTTCATGTGTTTTTTGGCAAACTCTATGCAGGCTTTCAAATGTCTTCCACTGAGGGGAAGCTTCCGTTGGGCCACTCTACCATAAAGCCCCAACTGGTGGAGGGCTGCAGTGATAGTTGACTTTGTGGAACTTTCTCCCATCTCCCTACTGCAATTCTGGAGCTCAGCCACGGTGATCTTTGGGTTCTTCTTTACCTCTCTCACCAAGGCTCTTCTCCCATGATTGCTCAGTTTGGCTGGACGGCCAGGTCTAGGAAGAGTTCTGGTCGTCCCAAACTTCCTCCATTTAAAGATTATGGAGGCCACTCTGCTCTTAGGAACCTTGAGAGCTTCAGAAATTATTTTGTAACCTTGGCCAGGTCTGTGCCTTGCCACAATTCTGTCTCTGAGCTCCTTGGGCAGTTCCTTCGACCTTAGTTTAATTAAACACAGCTGGACTCCAATGAAGGAGCAGAACCATCTCAAGGAGGATCAGAACAAATGGACAGCATGTGAGTTAAATATGAGTGTCACAGCAAAGGGTCTGATTACTTATGACCATATGATATTTCAGTTTTTCTTTTTTAATAAATTTGCAAAAAAATCTACATTTCTGTTTTTTTTTCTGTCAAGATGGGGTGCTGAGTGTACATTAATGAGAAATAAAATGAACTTTTTTATTTTAGCAAATGGCTGCAATGAAACAAAGTGAAAAACTGAAAGGAGTCTGAATACTTTCCATACCCACTGTATGTGAAAAAATTATATTTCATTTCACATATTTCAATTTTTTAGACCCCGCGTCAAATTCAAGGCCCTGGGGGCAAATAATACGGCCCTTTAAAACATCCAAATTGGCCAGCAGGGGAAAGTAAAACTGGCTGAGAAAACATGAATCATTGTCTAAATTACCAAATAATTTACCGTAGTTGTAGATATACAGTATCAGTGGGTTGCGTAAAATATCTGGCGAGTTTCAACAGGAACTTAAGATCAGAAATTTTGGTAATATCAAATCACTGTATTATGTCCAAACATGAATTATGGCTTCCATGCTAAATAACACATAACATTTCAAGAGATTTATTTTCATTACAATTATTCAAGTGGAGTTTCATTGAATTTGTCACAAATTTAATGAAACTTTACAATATTTGCTGGAGTAGGCTGTTTTCTCATTCTTGTATAACACCATGGAAGTCATTTCTACTCTCAAATTGTCGAAAGAAACCAATTTTTTCCATAATCCTCAAGCCTCAAATTATCTGACAAAAATTTCCCCAAATTAGATGTCAATTTGTCACTACCTGTCATCTGTTTGGATATTGTTGGTGCCTTATATACTACATACTTTTATTTCATTATATATGGAATAAAGTACTATCTGCTTTAGACCATGATATTACTTATGCTGGCACAATTCAGTTTTCCTTGTTTTAATATTTTTTTCCCTTATTCTCTTCATCTGAAGCTTTCTGTGGATGTGTGATACCAGTTTGGCATGTCCTTATTCATACTGTATTTGTATTCTTAAAAGAGAAAACCATGTGTACACAATGTACACATTGACACAGCTTGCAGCTAGTGATTCTAATTGCTATGATAGAAGACTCAGGGAGGAGAATCCACTCAAGCCTGGGGCAATATCCCATTCCAAGGCCCCAAAAGAAGAGGAAATAAGGCAGAAGGTGCTCAGAGTGAGTTTAGTGAAGTATGGATGATGTGACTACATCTGACACCAGAACCCCAGAACCCCCCAGGCTTGGCTTTGTCCTGTATCCTGACTTCAACGTCACACCCACCCAAGTGGGAGAAGAGAAGGAGAGAAAAATGGATGAAATAGCTGAGCTAGCCATAACTACAGGCTTTCTCAAAAAAGTTTTGTCTTAAGTTCATCCCAAAAAGTTGAGAGCGTACAGGCCTCACACCAAAACCTTGATCAGGTTCCATGAGCAAAGAGCCTGATAGCTGAACGCTCTGCCTCACGTTCCACTTTTAGATAGGAACATCTAGTAAACAGCAGACTGGGAGCGAAGTTTTCTACCTTGACCAGTCTTTAATATTTACAAGAGCTCAATCATTGAGTATTGTGTATGTTATCAAGAGAACTTCAAGTTCTATTATATACTTTACAAAAGGCCAACAAAGGGAAGCCAATACTGGTGAAATATGGTCTCTCCTATACCTGTAACTGTTAGTATTCTTTTAATAAATTATGTGTTTCATCTGATTTCATGGAAAAATAAAGCTGTGGATCATCTGTTTAAGACCAAAAGTTTATATTATGCTTCCTATTACCGTGGTCCAGTGGAAGCATATATAGTATAAAAAATATTGTGGAACTTCCTGATTGTGTGCACCGAGCCATCAATATTAGCACAAAGAAAGTGGATTCTATCTGATACTGTAAGTTAGATTTAAACCAGGAATGGGCAACTCTATCACAGCGGGGGCCACACAAATGTGATTGTATCTCACCCGAGGGCCACATTATCAATATTTATGTGAGCATTAGAATAATGATTAATCAGAAGGGTAAAAAGGGTTTGGTCTTGTTTTGTGGTTTTATTGTTTTGTCAGTTTTGAGTCATTTTGTGTGTTTCTGGAGGCATTATGTGTGTTTTTATTTTTTGTCTTCTTGTAATTTTGTTTTTTTGTTATTTTCTGCATTTATGTTGTAAATGGATGAATGGTAAATGGAATTGAGTTTTATAGCGCTTTATCACCACACTGAAGCAGTCTCAAAGCGCTTTACATATCAGCTCATTCACCCATTCACTCTCACATTCACACACCAGTGGGACAGGACTGCCATGCAAGGCACTAGTCGACCACTGGGAGCAACTTAGGGTTCAGTGTCTTGTCCAAGGACACTGCGACACATAGTCAGGTACTGGGATCGAACCCCCAACCTCTCGATCAGAAGACGACCCACGGTCGCCGTTGTCAATTTGTGCATTTGTGGGGTCACTTTCTGTAATTTTGTTGTTGTTTTCTGTATTTTCCTGTCATTTTGTGTAATTTTGTTGACAGTTTGTGTGTCTTTGGAGCAATTCTATAATGTGTTGTTTTGTGTCTTTGTTGTCATTTTGTGCATTTTAGGATTATTTTATGTATTTTAGGAATTGTTTGTGTACTTTGTGCATTTTGCTGTCGATTTGTATTTTTTGGGAGTTATTTTGTGTATTAAGTTGGACTTTATATTCCTTCAAACCTCTTGAAATACAATTTTTGGAGATTTTATTTGGGGGCCGCAGAAAATTAGACCGAGGGCCATATCTGGCCCCCAGGCTGCCCATGGTCTATGTTTGATTTAAACCAACCTAATGCTGTTCCTTTAATCTCAGTAACCCTTTGCACTATTTGCAGTAGTAAATGAACAACTATATCAAAGGCTGCACTGGGATAAAAAGAGAACTAAAACTGCTCTATGATGGACTCTTAAACCAGCACTGGTATAACTTGTTGTGTTGTTGTGTGTGCCTTTGTTCTGTATTTTCAGATCATTAACTGTACACGTCAAAGATTCTAAATTTTATTCCTCATGTTTGTGTATGGATAATTAAATTCCTAATCCTTTTTCTTTCTGAAACTTTTCAAGTGTTCATTCTATCCATCTTTGTTTTGAATCCAGCTCACAGGTCAGTCTGTGAAAGAAGAGAGCAAGGGAAGTGGTACTGTGATAAATTACAGACATATAAGCTCTTACAGGGAACCCCCTCCCCTTTCCCCCCATGAATACCACATTTCAGGGCGTGCAGTAAACCCCATAAATCAGCGCCTGAGTCCTCGCATCCTGCGACCCGTTCAGCAGGGCATCATCGTGCCTCACAGCCCAACTCGACCGCTCCCTACACGCATCATCGACATTTCACATTGTTTCCCAGCAAAGGCAAAGATGAATGTTTGATCACACATCATACACATGGACACACACAATATGAACCCAGTGCACAGTTGGACTTGTCAATCAACATGTTCACAGCACCGCATTCATAGTTTTCCTCTACTTTTGGCAATCGAAGAAGGAGGCGGACAAGTTATGCATTTGGAAATATTGAGGCGACCATCTTGCTTCCAACAGCATTTCCACCTGATGACATTTTTTTTCTCAGATCCATAAATCAAAACCAGCCCAGCCCTGTGAAAGATAAGTAATATAGCCTTAAAAGCAAGGGGGGAATAAAAGCTAATATTTCACAGAATACATTGTAGATTTGGAGAGATAAAAGTTTAGTAGTGGTCATCTCTTGTAGTGTATGCTTCCAGTCGTCAAGGCTAAGCATTTGATGATAAGTAGAAATACCCGGTAAAGTGAATGAGAAATAAATGTCAGGCTTTTAGCTGCGGGCCACAGAGACCTGTGTATGATCAACACTCACATTAATCACTGCACTGCAGGGGGTTGAGCTTGAGTTTCTCATTCAGACTCACAGAAGAGCTTTCTGTGTCATCAAGTAGAAGAAAAAAGAAGGAAAAACACATCAACAGTGTTTTGATACAGGGACACTAATTGGAAGAATGAAAGGCTTATTTTTCCCTCCCACACTTATCTTCCCCCCCCCCCACAAAAAAGAAGAAATTTCCAACTACCCCTAAATCGTAGCATTTAATAAACCTTTAAAATATAGTAGAACATATTTATTAAATGCACGCAATGTATATGGAGTCTGTAGGTTATTGCATGGTTTTTCAAACTTGGGGTCGGGACCCCAAGTTCAAATGGGGTTGCCTAGAATTAAAATGGTTTGCCTTAAATGTCTAGTAAATAAAATATTTTTTAAAAACAACTTTAAATTCTATTTATTTTTTTTAATTATTATTCTTGTTGTTTTTCAAATACACATCACACACAATAAATATCAAATAACTGTAACCTATACTTTATCAAATACAAATGTAATTCAAATAAAATGCAGTATGAAAATATCTAAAGTGGCGCATTAGTCACTGTGTGCACTGATCCTGGCTGCTCTGTATTTGTAACACACTTGAATAAACATGATCAAAAACAAATTCTAGAAAAAAAAACGTTTCTGGGGTCGCTGGATATTTGTGATATCAAAATGGGGTCACACCCCAAAAAAGGTTCGGAACATCTGGGTTATTGTGAAGTAAAAAGAAAGCTTATATAATAATATAAGAATATTAGTATAGCTTCCGGGTGAAAAATAAAGTATACATAACTTACAGTAGGGGCCTAACAAGATGGTTTGTACCCAGTGCCCAAAATGTGGCGCTCTGCCCCTGAATCTAAAGTTAGACTCATGACACACTTTTATTTTTGTTAAAGCAGTCTCTGTTTATCAGAGAAAAAAGCTATCATGCTATAATAAAACACAAAGATGTCCTTGTGTGAGTGTTGATTTGCTTTCAGATTGGGACCAAGACTTTGAATCACCTGTTTGAAAATAAGTCTTCAACTTTAAACTGTATGCTAATTTTTTCTGAGCTTTCAAAGACCCAGGGATGTAGATTGTTCTTTACTCACATGTAGTCATCTACCTTAGAGATTTCCATGACTTAGGGTAACATCAGTAAGGTTTAGGCAGGTTTATGACTTATAAATTACTAACAAAGATAAGAGAAAATACTTGTTTGCACTTGATTGTTCTGTATATTAGTTTTCTGTATGATTTCAATTTTTTTGGTCAAAATCATTGAATGAACACATTTCTTGTTCAAATCCATTGAAGGGGAGTGAGAGGGGCGGTGCAGCCAGTCAGCACAAGCTTTGTTTTCTGTCTTTATATCACTAAGATACATGCTTGATTACTCATTTATTGCACATGCAGGCGTTCCACAATCTGTCTAAAATATTTAATGAATGTGTGGGACGTATTTGGTCTTTCTGGTCGGCTGCATCGTCTGTAAATAGGCATTGAAAATGAACAGCGTAAGGCAGACAGTGCCATGCCTCAAGGACAGGGGGCAGTGTTCAGCATTAAGGAGACCAGCAATGAGCAGGCATAAGCTGCATCTCAATAGTCCCTCCTATCTCCTTTCCTGTCCACTTTTCCTTAACCCTATGGCTGACATCACAGGGTTAAGAAAAGGAGTTAGGATACTTCCTAAAGGAGTTAGGAAAAGGTCATCACGTTGTTTTGAAAATCAGCCGCACTTCCACTAGGGGACGTAATAATTTTTATTTTATTTATTTTTATTTATTCAGTTTATTTCCGACATGGTTACGTTCACTTTTTTTTTTTTTTTTCATTTTTTTTTTTTCTTTTTTGTACATGCCGAAAAAGGAGACGAGAGAAGCAGTTTGCTAATCCGACGGCGGTAAAAGTTAGTGATGTCTGCGTTGGTAAAAAAAACTACAAATTATAATACTTTCCCCTGTACCTCTAACCTCTGATATAATGTCAAATATTACAAGCTTTGAATGTAAATCAAATGAAAAGAGGCTACCAGGCTACGAGGAACAAAAGTGAAACTAAAAGAACGTCACATTGAGAATGGTTGCTCACACTCACGTTACACTCAGAAATCAACATTAATCCAAAATAAGTATGATTTTTTGAAACTGTGACATTTATGCAAGATATACACCTACATAACGTATACATGCACATGTTCAACTACACAAAGCATTCCTCTGTGAAATAATTATATTTTATAAAACATAATGTTGATAAAAATGTATCTGATCCCTTTTTCTTGAATGACAGTGTCTGTTTTATGTCAGTTATAATCTGATAATATGGCTTGCACATCATAATATATGGGTTTTAGATTATTTAAAGTTGTACAAGGCATATTATTGCACTGATAACTTACATGGTATGTGTCCCTTTTCTGTCTTTGTGAGTTTCCATGAGGATTATTTAAGCTGCGTCCGGATAGTCCCTCCTATCTCCTTTCCTATCCACTGTTCTTCAAGTGTTTAAGAGGTGGCCATGATAAAGGAGCATTCCAATTTTCTGAGTAAAGGAGGCGCGGCTGTAGGATTATTATGTTACCTTAGTGGAGGTGCGTCTGATCGTCAAAACAAACGTGATCACCTTTTCCTAATACCTTTCCTAACTCCTCTCCTAAAGGAGATATGAGGGACTATTTGGACACAGCTCTGGTCTCCATTAGGAAAGGATGCATCAGTGTTTCCTAGGCCAAAGGAGGTTATAAAGGAAGCATTGAGCCTTCTTTCCTTAGCTTTTAGAGAATTGGAACACTTCTTATCATGGCCGCCACTTTAACACTTCCGGGAATTTAGGAAAAGTGGATAGGAAAGGAGATAGGAGGAACTATTTGGACGCAGGCCTGGTCACCTACAGGAAAGGATGCATCAGTGTTTCCTAGGCCAAAGGAAGTTATAAAGAAAGCATTGAGCCTCCTTTCCTTTGCTTTTAGAGAATTGGAATGCTCCTTGTCATGACCACCATTTTAATACTTCCAGGGATTTAGGAAAAGTGGATTGGAAAGGTGATAGGAGGGAGTATTTGGACGGTTCCTGGTCTCCTTTAGGAAAGGATGCATCAGTGTTTCCTTGGCCAAAGGAGGTTACAAAGGAAGTATTGAGTCTCCTTTCCTTAGCTTTTAGAGAATTGGAACACTCCTTATCATGGCCGCCCCTTTAACACTTCCGGAGATTTAGAAAAAGTGGATAGGATAGGAGATAGGAGGGACTATTCAGACACACCCTTGAACTCTTTACTCTAAAGATTAGATCATTCACAATTTTGGTTTTTATTTAATAAAATATATGTCACCCCTCTAACCCCAAGCTTTAAAAACAACTAAATCTTTCAATTAAGGTCAACATTTTAATATTTTTTGTAAATTATATTTAAACTCGTCCCATTTCTGTGCAAGAACATATAAAATATAAGAATATCTTATTGCAATAGCAGGATAAAATAGAATTAAAGTTAAAGTACAAGGAAGTAACTGCTCCCCATATTTACAATATAAGATGACATTTAAAAAAAAAGGAAATCTTGCACATTTATGTGTCTATTAGCTTCATAAATTTCAATGTCAGACTCCAGAGAATTAAGTGCCTCGCCACACGCTCACTGCTATTAACACTGATTTAAGTCATTTCACCAGTCAGGGTTTAATGATTGTTAAGTTCTACTTTGCTTTTGAATAAATCTGCTATTGAGTCAGATTAATTCAAGGAGTTTGAGCAAGTGCTGAACTTTACAACTCACACTTTCAGCCCACTCAGGCTAGTCCACTCCACCAGTGAGCAGCAGATAAAAACCTACGCACACGCACACACACACACACACACACACACACACACACACACACTAATGACATAATAAGTACCATAGTCTCAGTCAGATTTCAAGTTTGTATTGTTTTTGTTTTAAATGTGTCTCTGGCAGGAGTGGACTGGGACAAAAATTCAGCCCTGGCATTTTAAGTCCAGACCATCACACTTCATTATCAGAGGACACAATGTAGAAGCAGTACTTAAGTAAGTGTTGCTCAACATGTGGCTCTATATGTCTTAATTTTAATTATTTTTACCCCAGAAAAACTTCAATCTTCGACCCCTTTTTTACCTATTTTCTTTGGCCATTTTGCAACTTTCCTTGTCCAATTTTTGCCCGTTTTCAAAACATTCGGACATTTTTTTTCAGACTTTAGCTACCTTTTCTGAATACATATCTTTTTTTCCACATTCTTTTTCATTTTTGACACTTTTATTGAATTAGTGTCATTTCTTTAATTTTTTTGAATTTTTTTTTTGCCACTTTTTATCCAAATAAGCTAACTTTTGTCAAATAAATACCAATGGTTTCCTTTTTTCGCTACATTTTGCATCTATTTGTTCCACAATTTGCCCTTGTTCACTATTATCATTTACGCTACCCTTTGCCATTACATACCACCCGGTTCTTCTTTATTTGGCTGCTTTTGGCCCATTTTAGTCACTTTTCACTCTTTTTTCTTGCCACGTTTTGGCTACTTTTGGACTATTTTTGGGCACCTGTTTCCACGTCTGCCATGTCAAAATAAAAAACGTAGCGGACCCACTTTTGGTCGACGGCTCAATGGGACAATGCCCAGCACGCCAGATGGCCAGTCC
Organism: Gouania willdenowi; assembly: GCF_900634775.1. Taxonomy (NCBI): domain Eukaryota; kingdom Metazoa; phylum Chordata; class Actinopteri; order Blenniiformes; family Gobiesocidae; genus Gouania; species Gouania willdenowi. The sequence goes on from NC_041065.1 coordinate 8,269,654, forward strand.
ACCCCTGGCCTCTGGCCATCTCTGGTCAAATTGTCTTTAATTCAACAAAAATCTGTTGTAGATTGCAGAAATATTATGTTCTTATCAGGAGTGACATGTTTTAGGAGTACTGCAATTTTACAAGAAGTCATGAAGCACCAGAGTCCCATTAGATCCTATCCTTGTGCAATGAAATGTTATCAGTGCAATCCATCATTTGTACTTCAATAATACCTGTGTTCAGTCTATGAAAAAGTATTTTCTACTGTTCAGGGTTTTTGTTTTACAATCCAACTGTATCACACAAACACGATAATGTTGATCTTCTATTAAAGCGCATCATTTAGAGGAGAACTAAACAAAGAGTGATCAAAATGTCCTTAAGCAGAAATCAGTAACAAATAAAATCTGACGGACTTGCTTTCTCACATAAGTCTAATGAAATCAAATGAGATGCAGATAAACACAGTAAAATGACCCAAATGCCACAGATCAAGTCAGCGCTGATCTTTCTATTAGTCAATCTTGTTGGTTTTTATAATGGATAATACATATTTCAAGTTGATACACATTGATTAATATGGTTTCATAGCCTTTCAAACTCTGTTAATTTGAAGCAATTGATCTTTACTACAGAAACCCAAAAGGGTCAAGCTTTCATACATTTTATTTCCTCTGTATTCCTGCGATAACGACTTCATCTTCTCGAGATCTCGAAATAACGACGCTTTGTTTTCCCGTGATAACAACTTAATTTAATTTGTTTTCCCAAGATAACGGGATAATTTATACAACATTGTAGTATAATAAGTCATTGCAGGAAAAATTATTCAGTGTAACAATGTCAGAGGAGCAGGAGCATATAGATCACCGCATCAGCCTGACACAGGCTGAAATAGCATTATACATTGCTATTACATATACTATACACATTAGTGTGCGTACAAAGCTTCAGCTTTATTGGCAGTGTAATCTAAGTGCACCATTAACTACATAGCTGACCAGATAGTCTTAATTGCAATAATAATACATGTATTGCTCTTGCAAAAAGATTGCCCTACATGTTGACCAATGACATGCTGTGAGCACTAGGGTTGGGTAGGCAGGGCGTTGCAAATCGAGACTACCATGTCAACACCAATGACAATTTCATATGTTTCGGCTAGCAAGTGTTGATCTAACAAAATCAAGATTGTAAAACACCATTAAAGAAAAATACATGCCACAATACATGCATAGAATATATCTTGCAGTAATCCAAGTAATAAATATGACATTACACATCATGTTGGATACTCCATGAAACGTGAGTATATCGCATGGGGCATGTATATTGTACAGCATACAATAGCTAGATTTAATTCACAGGCCAGTAAAATATGCCTAGTGTAATTTCACAGGTATGAAATCATCCAATCAGCAGTGAAATTATTTAGCTATAAAATAGAGTTTTTGGCTTTTTAGAAGTTTTAAACAGCATACTGAAATGCTTCTCCATGTCACATGGTGGAATTTGGTAACACTGCAAAGCCGAAAAATAGCGTAACTTGTATGGTGGTGTGCAGTGACTCTAAAGCAGAGATGGGCAACTTTTATCATAGCTGGACCACAAAAAAAGTGATTTTCTGATCTAAGGGCCACATTATCAACATTTATGTCAGCGTTCAGATTAATAAACACAGGAAAGAACAATACGTTTGTGTTGTCATTTCATGAGTTTTTGATGTAATATATTGTTTTATTTGGTTTTATGTAAAATTGTTTTACTCATTTTGCACTTTTTGTTGTTGTCTTGTGTGTTTTTACTGTCGTTTTATGTGTTTTCATTTTCATTCTGATTTTGTTTTGTTTTTTTTGTGTGTGTTATGAGCCAATTTTGTGTATTTTTATTGTCATTTTGTGATTTTCTAGACATTTTTCAAGTGTTTTTGTTGTTTTTCTCTCATCTTGGTGTTTTTTTTTTTGTTTGTTTTTTTTTGCCGCTGTGTGTTTTTGGAGTCATTTTGTGTATTTATGTTGTCTGGTTTATATTTCTGTAATTTCATGTGTTTTTAACTCATTTTGTACATTAACTTCAGCTCAAAATGAATTAGAGCGAGGACCACCAGTTTTCCATGTCTGCTCTAAAGTCTAATGTGTGTAAACCTTCTCATTCCTTAAAGCAAAGAGGATGAATAGTCAGAGTATGTCTGTGTTGCCTTATCTCTTTATCCTGTTGGCTAGGCAGCTCATAATAGATTCATTGCCTTGGCTCATTCCTCTCCTTCGGTGCATTATCAAAAAAGGTTTAAAAATTGATAAGCTGACCATTTCGTTGGAAATTCATCTTACCTGAAAATGATTTTCCACATCCGAAGGCCTCTGTGATAATGAAAAGCATGTCAAGGGAAGAAAACAAAATAGGGAAGTTGATCTGGCACTTGCAGCTATCCTAAAAAAATGAAATGCAGACATGGATGGACAGCAGGGTTGGGGCAGTTATAATTGCAATGACATAATTTATAATTAATTGTAATTATGGTGTATTTTAATTGTAATAAAAAAATAAAAAAAAACTGTTGCTGGCATAAATGTAATTAAATTGTTTAAATAATTGACTTTGTAATTGTAATTGCCCTGAAAATCCTATAAAAAATGTCAAATGCAAAACTTGGGAACCATGTAAAATTTCTACAGTTCTACACCTATATAGTTAACAATTATTAAAATGTGTTCTATATCAACTTTTCTCACATTTTACCATTAAAAAAAGAAGAAAAAAAAAAAAAACATGAAATTGAGGGTGTACTGACACAAAAAAAGGCTCAGATGCCCACATTAAAAATATTAAAACCGATATGTTCATTGATTAGGATGCCGAACAAGGAAACCAATAGACCAATAGATAGGAAAGAAATTCAATGATAGACATTTGTTTTTAGTGTGTTTGACAGCTAACACAAGATGAAGGTGAACTTTTATTAGGTTATTTTCTCCACTAAGGTCCATAAAATAACATGTGGTGTGCCTCAGGGATCAATTCTAGGCCCTGTTTTATTTAATCTGTGTATGCTCCCTGTTGGTCATGTTATCAGGATACACGGAGTGAACTTCCACACTTACAATGACAATACACAGCTGTATATCTCAGTGACGTTCCGTGAGCACGAGGGTTGGGTCGGCAGGGCGTTGCAAATTGAGACCACCAATGTCAACACAAATGACAATTCCATATGTTTCGGCTGGCGAATGTTAATCAAACAAAATCAAGATTGTAAAACACCATAAAGAAACATAAACAATTATTCAATATAGCCTCCATACTCTCCCAACAGGATCTATCTCATGAAACGGCAGCAAATCTGTTGTTTGTGTTGGAAACACAGAAACACAGAGAAAATGACAAAAACAACTCAGAACATCCTCAGTGAGGCACATCCACAAAGCCAATGGTTCCTTTTGTACCATTCACTGTGGAAAGTACCAACAATTTTCTGACCTTTCTTTTGCTGAAGGTCTGGTAGCTCAGGTGTTGGTCTCCCATCTTTTAAAAGCTGTCGTTTTCCCTCAAAATAAAGTGTCTTCATTGTCTCTAGCACTGTCATCCTTCCTGAAGTGTCATCCCGCCCACTAGCTAGAGAATGTACAGCCGCCATGCTGTATCAATTCACTAATGCACTGTGAACGCACGGTTACGTCCAAAGGCAGCGAAACAATCTTCCTTTTTACGTAAATGTTTTTCAAATTGGGGAACTGACGGTGCATGCACAAACACATATAAACAAAGGCTATGCGGCCAGAGGCAGAGCAGCCTTGTGCCTTTAAGGAGAGGGTGTGGCCTCCTCCTGCCTTACAGCAGAGTGAGGCTGTGCAGCTTCTGTGCTGTACCAGGAAATTGTGATGTTTAGTAATTTGGGCTATGGAAAGCACACAATGTTGACACTTTCAAACTTATAGGTATTGTTGGCTATTGGCTATTGGAAATTAAAAAATAAATTATATTATAATTAAAACAAATTATCAAAATATCAATTCACCCTTGGGTAGGCACTGGTGGATTTCTATGTCTCCTGATGACACCAGTCCAATGGATGCTCTTTTTAACTGTATCTTAGATATCAAATCCTGGATGGCAGAAAACTTTCTCCAGCTCAATCAGGACAAAACTGAAGTTTTAGTTCCCGGTCCTGAGGTCCAGAGAGAGAAACTTTTACCTAAACTTCAAACAGCATTTTTTAATTCCCTCTGCATAAGTTAAAAACCTGGGCATTATTTTAGACTCTGAGCTCACTTTTATTCCTCACATTAAAAATATAACAAAATCAGATTTTTATCATTTGAAGAACATAGCCAGAGTCCGCCCCATTCTCTCCCAGGCCAACACGGAGATGCTAATGCATGCTTTTATCACTAGTAGAATTGATTACCTTAATGCCCTGATTTCTTATCTTCCCAAAAATAATATTTCCAATTTACAATTAATACAGAATTGTGTCCTGACGAAGACCAGGAGGCGGGAACACATTACATCCATTTTAAAATTGCTGCATTGACTCCCCGTGTGTTTCAGGATTGATTTTAAGGTTTTCTTACTGGCTTTTAAGTGTCTTAATGGTCTTGGGCCTTCTTACCTTACAGAACTACTTTTAATCTATGAACCTTCCCAGGCCCTGAGGTCCTCTGGTGCTGGCCTCTTAGACCACATCCACATGTAGCTGGGTATCTGCTAAAACAAGTATATTTTTCTACGGTTTGGCCTATCATCCACACAAAAATGCAGGGTAAGGTCATTAAAAACAGAATTTCTGAAAAACTCCGATCTAAGTAAAGATTTGGAAAAACTACAGTTTTGAGTTTGAGTGTAGACACTGAAAACTGAAGTTTTAAGTTTCTAAATGTCACTGGGACTGTGCTGGTCCTGGTGCAGAAGCGGGTATCTCTACTGCACGGTCGCTCCCTGTTGCGGCGGGGCGGGGCCCAGGGACGTGCCGAACAGCACGGCCGGAAACCCACCCTGCGGCAGCCTCCAAACCATACCGGCCCCATGGAGCCCTCCACTCCCCAGGCACAGCGGGGCACCAGCCACTACCTCCAGCGGTTCAGGGAGTGACCCCCGCCACATGCCTGCCCCAGTCGGCCACGCCGTCTGCGCCATCTACCCTCTCTGGTAGGTCGCTGTGTGGATGGGCCGGGCTTACACCAGACAGGTCTCCTACATGGACCGGGTCTCAAACATTCTTAGGCAGGTGTGCAAAGCTATCATGGTGCACTGGGACCCCAATGCATTAAGCTGCCAACAAAAGAAGGTGACGTCCATTCACTTGTAGATACCACATTTCTGTAGTTTTGTGTGGATGGATTTTTTTTTTAAACAGGGCTGTGTGGACGTAACTTTTTTTTAAAAAAAGGAGGATGGCTGATAAAATACCCAGCTACGTGTTAACAAGGCCTTAGTAATCTCTACATTCAGGACATGCACAGAAAGTGAGGCATTGTTCCAGTTTTAAGGCCCCCGTTTGTGGAACAGTCTGCCGGAGAACCTCAGGGCTATAGAGAACATTCATGTTTTTAAGAAAAGGCTCAAGACCCACCTTTTCAAATTAGCTTTTAACTAATTATTTATCAATTTTAGGATGGTTATCTTTCATGTTTTTATTGTTATCTTTTGTTATTTTTATAGTTTAAGGATTTTTATATTTTATGCCGTTCTTATGGTTTTAAGGATTGTTATATTTTATGCAGGGGCATTTCTAGACCCCCTGGGGGCCCAAGGCAAGAAGGACTATGGGGCTTCCCGGCCCCAGAATGATGAATGAAGTCAAGGACAACGGATCAGTAAAAACTTTATTAAATAATGAACATATAAAATAAATAACATAACTATCTAAACTAAATGCAAACTTTACACACAATATATACAGTAAATGCCATAAAAACAAACACAATTGAAATGTGCAAAAGTTTAGGAACAAAATTTAAAAAACAACAACATCAGCACGTTGATGGAGGGACCGGTAGTAGTGGGGCCCCATTAGGGAGGTTCCCGATGTATCACTGTAATGTGTCCGGGGAGTTTCAAGTTGCGTCACTGATATTTGCCATCTGTCAGGGCCCCCTACTAGTAACTAGCCAGTAGTGACTACTCAGAAAGGGCCCCGTGCAGGGGATTTTCGATGCGCTGTCGCTGCAGCGTCTCAAGCAGTTTCATTATTTTGTCATTGAAATTGACTGTCAGAAATCCCTCGAGGGCCCCCTTCAGCTCGGGACCTGTGTTGCCTACCTTTTTGCAATGCCTCTGATTTTATGCTGTTCTTATAGTTTTAGTATTGATGTAATTTATGTTGTTATCTTTTGTTGTTTTCATAGTTTTAATATTGTTCTCTTATGTGATATTTATAGTTTTTAGGTATAATTTTTAGGATTGCTGTCCCATGTTTCCGAGGAGGGAGCCCTCTGCACTGGGGGCTGTGATGGGCCATGGCTGCAGTGGTAGGTGACGAGCTTCTGCTATTTTGCTGTGCTGAAGGATCTGTCTCAGCGCCTTGTGCCCATGTTCTGTGATCTGATCCTGGTGCAGACGGATCCTTGTGATGTCTCCTTACCTAGATCCTCTGCACCCAGCCATGTGCCATTGTCCTTATTTTAACCCGTGTGTGGTGGACGGGGTTTTTACGGGGTGAGTGCAACATGGGTAATTGAATACGTAATTTTAACTGAAAATTTTAATTGACCACAACCCTGATGGATAGATACACAAAAATGGTGGATTCTTACCACAACATACTGCATTGCATCTGTATGCTGCAAAAGCTTTCCATGCACTTTTCTACATGTGAATTATTAGCTCTTCATTGAATAAAATTGTTGTCTAATAACAGTAAGACACATTTTGTGTTTCTACATTAGAATGTGTTTATCACAACGATCATCTGGCACTCTTATGGAAAATCTATGATCTGAAGCAGCTTAAACGCCTGCAGCCAAAAGGTGAACTCTAAGGATTTCCCGTTCCCAGCCCTAGTTTGCATAAATGATAACAGTTATAGTAATAGTAAGATATTCCTGTGAATCATTTGCTCTGCCTGAGATTCAGTAAAGTCATCAGTCACTCAGGCCAGGTGGTCAAAGGTGGCTTTGACAGTATTCCCGATTTTGACGAATCATTCAATTGTAGTTATGGATTGCAATGACTCGTGAATATACTGCCATCAGAGCTCCCGCCAATTAGTTAACCATCGATCCGCGCTGGGCCTAATGGGCCACTGGTGGTCAACATCATTGCCACATCTGATGAATTTCAGCTCTGGAACTGGAGGAGAAAAGTGGGAAGAGGTTGGCAATTCAATGGCTGGATGGTGAGCACCAATTCCATCTCCTTCATGGATCATGAGAAAAGAATGAGAAAGGAGAATACACTATTGGTAGAGAGGGCAGGGGGTGGTAGTCATTTTTCAACCTGCCGGTTGTCAACATGACCAGGTGCTTTGCTGCAGGACATCAAACTGGAGGAAGATATATTAGCCGAGTGGAGTGGGGATACAGTGGCGCACACGTCGTTTGACTTGGTGACATACATCACAGAGGCAAGGTTAGAGGTGAATTAATAGTGAATCATTGGGTACAGAGGGAGCGACACAGGGTCACTGCAGAGAGTACAGTAAGAACAAAAAAAACCTACAGATTTGTTGTGTAGGAAACCAAACCTTGAATCAATGACTGCATTGTAAAAGATCAAAACGCCCTAGAGCAAGGATGCCTTTGGGTTAATAAAGTAGGGAGAAGAAGGTGCCAAAAATAGACTACAGGATCACATCTGAGTATCATTCTTTAATCTATTTTTAAAAAGAAACTTTTTTTTTTATTATTAGAACTGTCTGTCTCTCTCCTACTGTTTACATTTTTGCCTCAGCCTGGTTTCCTTTTACAAATCTGAAACACATTCAATGCTAGGATTGCTAGGAACAGCATTCTGCGTTTAGCATGTATACAGAGGACTTTTCATTAATCTTCTTCACCCTCTGAAAAACACGCACACAAGCACAGGTGCAGAGAAGCACAACTACGTTGTGATGGTGTGAAAAATGCAGTGTATGTAGCCCTGAAAGAGTTCAGCCCATCTCAGTGTATTGTACTCTCAAAAATTGGCACAAGTAAAATCAGATGTGGCTCCTAGAGGAACATGATTTGGTGCTTTAGGGTTTGATTGACGTCCATCATCACCTGCTCACATGGTCCCTCATTCTGTGTTTGTCTAAAAGAGTCTATATTGCATTAAATACATTTTCTCTCAGATTTCAGAAAGATGTATAAAAACATCAGCCCTCTCATTTTCCTGCCAAAATGTCTATTTCTGCTGGAGACACGACAACCTATAGAGCACGTTACCTTATACCAGTGACTGCACTGTAGATTCCTATTTAAATGTGAATGTAAATGTTCTTTGGTCTTAACATTGAAAGAAGAAACGCTAATGACAATCTTTTTCATCTCTTTGGCTTGAGGTGGATCACGTGAACTTTAAATATATCTGCCTTTTCATTAATTTTTTGGTGTTCTTTAAAACAACTATTTCATTGGGTGATAACTTGGTATTGGCAATCAAGTTTACTATTTATTTCAGAAATACACAGAACTTGCATATCAGTCATCGCTCTTGAGTCTTGTCATCATTGATTATCCACTGACTGACTGACTCCTAATGGTTTGAGGTAGTATTACAATTAAGTTATGTATGAACATTAATCTGAATCCAAACGTTGATTACGTATTTTAATTTCTCACCACCTAGCTTTAGCAATCACATACCATGGTGCCATGATGTGTGAAACTCAGAGCAATGGTCTGCTAGGAAGCCTTGGCTCCCACCAACCAGTTGTTGTTATTATGACACACCATCATTTTAATGGCAAAGTACATCCTTTATCTATGGAATAAACAGTGTTTCATGTTAATTTCAGGAGTTTCTTGCCTTCCCTGTCAATCTTTCGTAAACTGTCTGGCAGTTGTGAGCACCAAATATCATACAACGAAAGCACACAATGTTTTTCAATAAGAGTTTGATTACATTGAGCAGAAAACAGGTTTACGCTCCTGCCTGGAAGATAAACTCTGTTTTGTAATCCTGACAAATGGCGCAGAGAGAGCTCTTTTGGAGCATTGTATCTCCTACTTGTGAACCATTGCGTTTCAAAATGTTCCACAAATTCTGTCTGCTTTTTGCCCCCTATTTGGGATAAATAGCGTATAAAGTCATTCATATCAGTTTGGTGTGAAGAAGTTGGAGAGCAGGTGCAGAAAAGCTTTACTCCAGTATCTGTCTGCTGTTTTTGGACTTATCGACAACCCTTCCTGCAGAAAAGATGAAATATATCATTGGGGTGAATGTATAAAGTCTTTGTATTGTATTTGAGACCCTTCTTCTTCTTAGTGCATATAAATGTGTAACTCATCAAATACAGTCAATCTTCCCAGTCTGTCTTTGATACCATTTGAATGTATTAAAACAAAACAATACTTTTCCTAATTAAATCTGAAGTTCTGTCTTTAACATGTTTATAAAGAACGTTAGTGTTCCTTGAGTACATGGCCTGTATTTTGATCTATGTACTATAAAAACAAAGTAAAGGAATGAAAGTGCATAAAGAAAAAAAGTTTCAGCATTGAAACTTGGAATAAGCTGAAACAATGCCAAAAACAGCAGAGCAGCTAAATATACGGTAAGTGAACAATCCCTGAAAAACAACTAAGCCATATGTTCACTTCATATTGCAGTTTTCAATAAGGTAAGTTGTGCTGATAAACATAATTCTGCCTTCTTAATCATTTCAAAGCTTGGATGGAGTTTGTTAAAATAGTAGGTAGAGCTAAAGCTTTTTTTAACTTGTGAATAGCACTTACATGAAAACCCAATCACCACCCCTTTAAAAAAAAGTCGCCTTGGCTTTGATTTTGTTACAGTTGAAATTTATTGTGCTCTCAGACATTGCCATGCGCACTGACTTTTACTTTTCCTTCATTGATATTGTAATCATGAAAAGCAGATACATTTTTAAGTTTACACTTCACAAGTGATTGCATTGACGGTGTCTTTATTTGAACTCACTGAACATTAGGAGTGCTTTCACATATACCTCTTTGGTCAGCACCAGACTTTGTTGGTGTGAAAGCTCATTCAAAGTCTGGTGCAGACAGGGGCGGACTGGCCATCTGGCACACCAGGCATCTCTCGGTGAGCCATTGACTCGAAGTGGGCTGGTCTACCTTTTTTTAAGAACAAGTGGAGGCAGACATGGTATCAGGTGGTCAAAAATGGTCCAAAAGTGGCAAAACCACGGCAAGAAAATATAGTGTAAAGTGACTAAAATTGACCAAAAGCAGTCAAGAGTGGCAAAATAATGGGCAAATAAGGAGGAACCAGGAGGAATTTAATTACAAAGGGTAGCTTTAATTAGCAAAACGTGGCAAACAATAGTGAAAAAAGGCAAACATTTGGAACAAAAAGAAGCAAAATGTAGGTAAAAAAGGAAACAAGTGGTATTTATTAGGCAAACGTTAGCAAATTTGGATGAAAGTGGCCAAAACAATTCAAGAAAGGACACAAATTGTTGAAAAGTGGCAATATGAACTACAAAAAGTAGGAAAAATAGCTATGTATTGCCAAAAGGTAGCTAAAGTCTGAAAAAAGTGTCAGAACTTTTTGAAAAGGGGCAAAAATTGGACAAAGGAAGTTGCAAAATGGCCAAGGAATATAGCTAAAAAGGGGTTAAAAAATGCCCCCCCTTTAAAGTTTACTGGGGGAAGAATAATTCAAATTTTGACATAAATAGCCACATATTGAGTATCACTGACTTAATAACGGCTTCTATGTGGTGTCACTGATAATGTGGGGGGCTGCTCTGGACAGAAAACGACAGGGCTGAATTTTTGTCCTAGGCCACCCCTGGGTGCAGACCAAACAAGCAAAGAAGGTCCGCTGTAAAGTGTAGATCTTGGTTCGACTCAAGTGAAACCTGGTGCTGTTTTTTACAATGTGACAACACAAACCCGGACTAAAGGTAGAAAGTGTGACCAAAAACAGGAAGTGACTTTGAAACACAATGCATTATGGGGACAAAAAATTACAAACATAATTGAGCGTGTGTGGGACTGAGCGTGTGCAGTAAATAAAAAAGGCACATGGACAAACAAACTATTAACATCAGGACTGCATAGATACTCCATTTTTTCTGACTGAAACATTGTTTTCTTCTTTGTCATCGCTTGAGTGTTGACAGTATTTCACTCCGCTGAAGAAGAAGTATTCCGTCCAATAGACGAGTGACTGTTTTGGGGGTTCGATCCCAGTACCTGACTATGTGTCGAAGTGTCCTTGGGCAAGACACTGAACCCTAAGTTGCTCCCAGTGGTCGACTAGCGCCTTGAATGGCAGTCCTGTCCCACTGGTGTGTGAATGTGAGAGTGAATGGGTGAATGAGCTGATATGTAAAGCGCTTTGAGACTGTTTCAGTGTGGTGATAAAGCGCTATATAAAATCAAGTCCATTTTTACCATTTACCATTTGCTCACCATAACTAAAGATCCAGGGTCTGAATCCTTATCTTTCTCTCACTGCCTTCCTTTTTACAGCCAGGAGTGCTTGTACGGCAACCTTGGGTACCCTGAAAGACGCCTCTAAATAAAATACATTTCTATTATTGATAAGCCACTAACATCACCTATGCACATCAAGCTTTCTCTAATACTATTGACAATGATGAGGAGTCACATCATACTGAAAGCTTCAATGCAGCACAATTTTAGTTACTGGGAAGACAGTTAAACAGAATTATCTCATGAAGTTTGTTGTCTACTATAGATCAACTCTTTTTGGACAATTTCCACACTTTATCTCAACATACATTTGAATTTAATTTGTAATCTCGACCCTTTGCAGGAGTATTAAATGCATCAAAAGTTGTTGGTATACCAGAAAAGACCATTCCTTATAGCCAAGGTAGTGAGCAATCATTGGAAAATACAGCATGTGCTTTAAAAAGTATAAGAACATTAAGAGATGTACTTTTTTCCCAATAGCATATAATATAATAGCAGATGACGTGTATCTTCCTATACTGTCCTCACTCAGATGTCAGTGCTTAGTCAGAGCTAGACAGCAAGCTAAACTCAGTCTGAATTGATGATGAATGACATGTCCTCATGGTCATCAGCTTTAATGTACACGCTTGACATCATTGTAGAAACAGACAAAGTGAAACTGAAATAAATACAAATAAACTTTCATCAGGTATTTCACAAACAACATAAAACAAGGCTAAATATATTTAGAAACATTCATTAGCTGTTACTAAGCATCACCAAACACAATGTTCTAAATAGAGTAACACTATAAACTTATCTTCAACTTACTTATCAACAACTTACTTTCTCCTCTCACTCCATTCAGCGTTCACATGTAGCTGCAGCACTTCCTATCATGCGCCACTAGTGGAGTGTCAAATTAACAGTATGGGTTTCAAAATAAAAGTCTAAGTCTAAACCAAAGTAAAGCTTGCCTGAAAGGAGAACACTTCCATTGATTCCGAGTAACAAAACAAAAGTAGATAGACTGCAGTCACCCAGGGTGAATTCTGCTTTATTTGATTGACCGACAGTAAAGAAAGAAGGAGGAAATAAAACAGAGGTCCAAGGCCAGACTCAAGGGCATTGTGCTTACACAGTGTGTATATCCACACTGAACATATTGCTATCCTCTCACCATCACCCTTCCCAACCAGCCTCCCACCCTCCTACGCTCACACAATCCAGAGAAAAACCGCCTAATAAAACTGCCAGAAAACAACAAAACCTCTGCATGCATACTGTAGCAACTGCTGCTAGGAAACACAGTGTATTCAAAGCTGTTAGATTCTTTGTCATCATCAACAAACAACAATTAGCATCAATCCCACCTTGACTTAATGATGCTTTCTGAGTCTCTTGAAACTCTTCAAATGTGATACTTGCACATCAAGTAGATTTTTTGCCGCATTTTAATCTTGGTTATGATGATATATCGGAGAAGCTTCAAGTGAAAATTCAAAGAGCTGTAGGTTCCCATTCATGGAGTATACTGTATGTGATGATAATTACATGCAGTTGCTCACCGGATATTTTTTTCTTTGTTGGATTATTTTCTCTTGGGTAAGCCCAAGGGATATTGAAAAATGTAGGCACCGTTTACGCAACAACGTTTTGCCTCTGCTTCCGTTTTTAATTTTAATTCCAAAAACTTTTGCATTCACACGGCAAAGTTTTCAAAACGATCTCTGTTTACATGAAACTGCGGGAAACAATGCAGTAAACATAACAGGCCAGTAGATGGCGATGTGATTTTTCAATGAACCAAAATAAGCATATAGGCAGAGACACTTCTGCCGATCATAAGTTAGAATGTTCGTGTGCACTTTTTGGAATTTAACTGAACTTCTGTTGTTCTGTTTACTTCACCATCACTTGGATCAGAGGAGATTCTGACCACAATCACAGTGCTGCACTCTTGACTCGTGGTGTTGGTGTGTGTCATATATCTAGAAGGAGATTGCTGAGTTATGTGTGTTGTAGCATTAAACTGCTACGTAGTGTGTACAATCAAATGAAGCTGCTTATCATGTTTACAATTGAATGCAGAATCGGTGGCTATTAGGTAAAGCTGAGTTATTGAAGAAACTCTCCTACATGTGTGCGCTGCACACGGATGTCGGCAGCAATAGGTTAAAGCTTAAACGGATCCTCTACTGTTTTGACAAATATGGCCTAAAACCTTTGAAATGTCCTTATCAGAAGATCTAACATGCCTAACAAAATGTAGTATTTTGCGCCATATTTGTTTTATTAACTTTTAAAACAGGGACTACTTTACCTATGTCTGAGGAGCCTGGGCAGCATTGCTGGGAGTGCTGCTGCATAGAGAGGGCTGATCACTTCTACAGCCGTACATTTACTGCACTTTTCATAGACAGCTCCACTTGTACTTAAGGTTTAAATGATCAACTTACAGAATTACTTATGGATGAGTTCACTCAAAATATAATTAGAATTTACAAGGTGTATTCAAAGAGCATTCCACTTTCAGTTGGACCCAGTATGTTGGGGAAGTGTCCTCCCACTGCAGTGGCTATAAAGACAGTGACGGCCGCTTGACGTTGCACCATTTATATTGATTTTTAATGTAAAAAAAAGAGATGACAAAAAAGTTGAGTCAGTTTAGATTAAAACCCCTGACCCTATGCCCCCAAGCATGCTTCTTTACCCGCTGCACCACTGAAACTTTCAAACTGTGTGATCAACTATACAGTTGATAGCTATACATCCAGCTGTAATACCATAAAAAATAATGTAAATTTCAAGCTTTAAATGTGTATTCATTTAAAATGACATCTCTCGAGTTACCCCTTTACATTTGCCACAGATTTGTATCCTGCAAACTTTATTATAGACATCAGCAGGCATACAGAGCCTACAGAACCTTTCTTTAAATGCTCTGCATCACCAGTGTTATAAAGAAAACTACCATTTGCAAAAAAAAACTTAAAGCAGCACACAACATTAGTAACGATGTGAGCCACATCTGCGGTGTGTGATGTTGTGTGTCAAAGAGTGTCAAGGTAAATTAAAGTGTCCCTTGAGAAGCGGTGTTCAGGTGGGCGGAGCAAGGTGGAAACCCAGCGTTTCTTAGACAAATGTATGGAGAATGTTACCATGGTGACATACTCAGAGAAGAAGAAACCTCGCCTTCAGGAAAGGGATACTCAGAGTTTCCCTCATTTGAGCCGAACATACTCAGAGTTTGAACATAACCCGCTTTCTGGAATACCCCTCTGACATGATGAAAAACTATAGAAATAAATCTAATCAGGAGATACTTAATACTCTTTCATTTTACTGGTTTATTTCAAATGTGTGTTATCGCTCGTTCATTCCATTATTATGCTCTATAGTTGTTTTTTCACAGAATTCTGAGCAAAATGTTGTCGTCTGACATGGGGATACTTAAACCAAAAAAATTTAAGAACCACTGCCCTACATAACTTCCTGCCACATAGCAGCATTTTTCATAGATTGTCTGTGAATGAGGGATTTTACATGAGTTTATTTCCCGTGGGTCCTATTTCTACTTTCCTTTTTTACTGCCCTCATCACCAGTCTTTCTCCCACTAATGTGACTCATGGTTTATTTGTTTCACAATAGTCTCAGTCAGCTGTTCTCCTACCTCTGTCAAGCTCATTTTATGTAGAAATGTGTTTCACTCAAACAGTCACCTTTCATATCCTGTAAAGCTAAATCAGAGTAAGTCCAGTCAGGTAAGTGATAACTTTTTAGTGTTATGTGTATTCCTGCTCCTCCCATTTATTGTGCCCCTGTTGTGGTCCACTTATTCCACTAAAGCTGTCTGACATAACAATGATCATACAGTTATCAGAGGAAGGTTACAGACTCCATTAGAGGAGCTTGCATAATCTTGTTATGTCATTCAATTATATTTACGTGTTACTTTGCAGATGGATGGCAAAGTATTTTGGCTGACATATTGCGTGTGTCATTTGTGATAAATAACAAATTTGAAGGGCTAGTGCTGCAACTAATGCTCCGGCTCGTTTGTTGGCTGGATAACTGATCTCTAATAAATCATGCAAACAGAAGTTAAGCAGAGTGGGCGGTGGCCGGTGTGCCTCTTGCCATATGCTGTAGATTTATCACCGCATTTCATCTCTAATAGTGACTTCAGTGCGTGTCCTTGGATGCACATTAGATTCCTGTGAATTATTAATGTCCTGCTAATAAATAGTTTCCTCAAAAACCATCTGCCCATAGAATGAGACAGACACGGTTACAGGAAGTTTATAAGCCAGCAGACAGGAGTTCACGAGAGTCAAATGGACCATATTAATGGAGCGTCCAGTCCTCCCTGCTTCTTAATTTACTGTGTCATTTACAATTTGGATGAAGTGATTGTTTACTTCAGGGAGCACCACTTAACTTAAAAGATGAGTGTGTCTAAAGAGTTTCTTTGCGTCTTTTGATGCATCAAGGAGTTACATTTGAGACAATAGAATCCACAGCAAATTACATTATGTGGTTGGACATGACGGTATCCTTAAAGTAGTATGGGCAAATTTTAATCATTGTATTGATCTGGATAAACCTGAGTCACTCTTCAAATGGATGCAGTTTATTTTCTTAATTTGAGCCCCACAAACCAACACCCCCACCTACACACCTACCATACATAACCCTTTTTATGCCTGCAAGTCTGCTAAACTGGGTCTTTGGTAAATGGTAAATTGAATCTTTTAATCACATGGTTTAAATTCTCATTGTTTTCTGTGGTTAATGATGTTTATGAGGATTCCATCGGGCATTTGGTTTAACTGAAGCCTTTAAATCTTCAATGTTTTTGTTAGGTTTGCTGACTTAACATTCTTACGGGCATTCTGATTTGCCAAAGTCACCTGTAAAAAGATGTGCAAACACCAATACATGCGCTGATAAACAGTACAAAACCCTCTCAATCAGGATTGTGTCTGTCAAGCAAGCAACATGGGGCGCAATTTAGCATGTTTGCACTGATGAATATGCAATGTGAGCGGATCAGCCGCAGGGCGCAAAATATTGAGAGCATGCACAATCAAATTTATCAAAACTAGAACAGTTTCCAGTGCCTGTTTTTGTGCATAAATTGTGTATCTCCCAAAGATACACATAGATGCAGCTGCAGTGAATGTTGCAAGAAGATGAAAAGAAAACAAAAACAGAGGTTGTTTAATGCTCCGGGTTTACATTTTTAGTTCCAAAAATAATGAATTAAAAAAACTAAATTCTATATTAACAGCCATCTAAAGAAAAAGCATTGTAAAGACAGAAACTGAGCTGAGCAGCAGAGTGGTAATTTGCTGCTTAGCTCTGTCTGACGCAAGAATCACTTGGACTTAATTATGGTATGAAATTTAGTGGCTGGGTCACCACACATTGTAATGGGTTTTGAGTTCCTGAATCATTGAAACTATATTAGAAATATTGCCTCAAGAAAATTCAAACCATAGCAACGCTGATGATCCAGGCCCACCTCCAAGCAGTCCTACTTTGACAGTTTGTTAGAACATGTTGGCTGGATGACGTCAAGGGGTAAAGAAAAGGTGTTAGGAGAGGAGGAGTTAATGGCCATCACGTTGTTTTGACAATTAGATGCACTTCCATTAGGTGACAGAATAATCCCACTGCGGTGAAGGTTAGTGACGTCTACCGTGTTGAAAAAAACTAAAAACTAAAACATTTCCAAAAATGGAGCACTAAAAGCACATTTGTAACACTTTCACCTGTGCCTCTAACTGCTGATATAATCTCAAGTCCCCTCTGTTGATGGCTGAGCCACCACATAGAGCACAAAAATATCAGGGTAGTGCGGTCGGGCGTGGAGGGGCGATGGGCCTCTGGAGGGCGTGTGGGGATGTTGCTGGTGCTCTCTTCGCAGGGTCTATCCGGGCAGTGTCGGTCTTGCGGGGCATGGGGGTGCGTCTCCCTTTTTTGAGTGTGGCTCTTGGTGCTGGCCTCATCTCTTGGTGGTCTTAGGGGCGGTCCCCACTCCGGGCCCACACACCACGGCCACGCCCATGCACGGGACCTTAGGGTTGGGGGTTGGGGTCGGTGGCGGGGTGCACTGGGTCCTAGGCTCCTTTGGGCTTTCTCGGGTGTGTGTGTGGGGGACGGTGGCTGCCTCTTGGCCTGAGAGCTCTGGGGCGTCTGGGGGGGCTGCTCGATCGTAGGAGGTGGCCTGGGGCTTCTTAGCTGTCATTGTTTTTTCCGACCTGGCTGCATCTTCGGGCCCAGGGTGGCGTGTGGGTTCGCAGAAGCAGTTCTTGCACAAACATTGGTCATGGATGCATTGACATGCCTTGGGCTGGGATTAACCTTAGACATGTTGATCTCAGATACCAGTTATAGGTATAACCACTGACTCCTTCCCTCTGTGCATGGCCACCACCATTATACTAAAGCTGGGTGCTGTGTCACCTGCTTCAATTTCTCCACACTTGTCACCAGACTGATCACACAAATCAAAAAGCACAATATGCACAACCATAATACAACTTCTCACTCTCACTTTGAAACAGTCAATTCTTCCCCACCCTTTCCATTTCCTACCCTGACTCCCTCTTCCCTGTTCCTTTCCCCTTCACCTAGATGTAACACTGACCTTTTAAATCCTCCGTTAGGAAGGGCTGGTGATGGTTACAATTATGCAATAAAATGAATTTATTTATTTAATTGCAATAACTAAACAAGCATTGCTGTTTTAAAAACATTGCACTTCTTGTAGTGTTGACGTTCGACAACATGCGCAGACAAAGTGGAAAAAAAAAAAAAGATTTGGGTTTTAGATTATTTAAAGCTGCTTCCGGGAACGCTCAGATGACCGTGTCCCTTTAAATGTTGTTGCCGCAAGGAATTGTGGGTCAGCATTATCTGTGTACTTACAGTGGTGTTGAGGTGTAGACCAGATTTTGGGAAACTGTGATTTGGCATCTGATAGAATTCAATTCAATTCAACTTTATTTATATAGCTCAAAATACAACAAAGTCATCTCAAAGCGCTGAAGAAAATATAAAGTCCATAGTAAGAAAGAAAGAACCCAACAAGATCCACATGAACAAGCATTTAGCAACCATGGGAAGAAAAAACTACCTCTTTTTTCAGAGGTGGCAGCCATCCGCTTCGACTGATTGGCGTTAGTGAACAGAAGGGCAAACAGAACATGATAGAAGGATAGTTCATCCGAGTGTCCCAGACTAGGTGAGCCGTGAATCATTAATCAGGACTCGCCAGCTCCAGCATCAAGACACCTGAAACAGAAAAGAGAACGGAGGGCGAGGACTGCAGGAAAAACATGATACACTGATACACTCGTTCCTAGTGGTTAGGTTAACATTAAACGTCTTGCGGCATCCCCCATGCTCTGAAATGCTACCACTACAGACAAGGTTTTGTCTTGTACTGGTCACATGTAATGATATATGGGGTGGACATCAGTGTAAATGGTGTGAAGCAGTGTGAGCAGTATGATGGGTTATACAATGAGACACAAAATTGGGTAGGGGTTGTCTACAACCCGGCACAACCGTGTCTGACTGAACATCATCCCATTGCAGCCCATTAGAGCTATGTGTAGATGGTGGATCGTGTTTGAATATAATGTTGGTGTTCTACTATACAATCTTAGTTCTTAGTTCCTATTTTTAGGTTGAGGGCTTATTTTCTAGTGGTTAGGTTAAAGCTATTATACAGTATACGCTTTAGCAAATAAGGTTTTGAGTTCACTTTCAAAGGTGGAGAGAGTAGCAGCCTCCCGTACTAAGACTGGGAGCTGGTTCCAAAGGCGAGGAGTCTGGTAGCCGAATGCTCTGCCTCCTGTTCTACTCGACACTTTAGGAACTTCCAGAATGCCTCTGGAAGTTCCTGCCCTGACGATAGGGCTCTTGATCTGCCCTATCGTCAGGGCAGATCAAGAGCGGAATGATTTGTCCTGACGGTAGGGCACTAGCAGGTCTCTAAGACACACAGCAGCTTGATCATGTAGAACTTTCTATGCTAACAGGAGGATTTAAAACTCTATTCTAGATTTTACAAGAAGCCAAGGAAGGGAAGCCAATACTGGACAAATATGCTCTCTCCTGTTAGCACCTGTTAGTATTCTAGCTGCAGCATTCTGAATTAACGAGAGACTTTTTAATGAGTTACTAGGACATCCTGAAAGGAGGGAGTTACAGAAATCTAGTCTAGATGTAACAAATGCATGGATTAGTTTTCAGCATCACTTTGGGCCAATTTCTTCCTGATTTTAGAGATAATACGGAGCTGGAAGAAGGCTGTCCTTGTGATTTGTTTAATATGAGAGTTAAAAGATAAGTCAGTATCAAAGATAATGCCTACGTTTTTTACTGTGGTGCTGGGTGACAGAGTGATGCCATCCAGAGACACGATTTGCTCTGATAATTTCCCTCCAAAGTGTTTTGGACCAAATAAATCACTTCAGATTTTTCCTGGTTAAGAAGGATAAAGTTATGGCTCATCCAGGACGTGATGTCTTTAAGACAAGCCTGGAGTTTTGATAACTGATGAGTTTCATGAATGTAGTTATAAACAGTGTTGGTGCGGTAACGCGTTACTTGTAACGCGTTACTTGTAACGCGTTACCGCACCACTGTTCCACCACTGTGGTTTGCTGGAATCCCAAAGCTTTAGAAATGGCTTTATAAGTAATATAATATTTTCCAGACTGATAGATTTCAATTACTTTTTTTTCTCATTTTATAATTGCCAATAAACTTTGCCCAAAATACGTCTTAAATTTAAAAAATAATAATAATCAGATGGAAAAAAAAATCACAAAAACACCTAAAGGTCAGCAGTTTGATGTTACATCAACCTGAGGTATTAAAAAGTTTTGGATCAATAAAAATCTTTGCTCAGTGTTTGATGCTCAAGAGATTTCAGTGGAATTCTAAACACCCCACTGGACAGTACACAAACTGTTGACATGTTCAGGCAAAACTGGATGTTTGGTCACCGAATAATGAAAGATTTTGGCTGCATTCAAAGTCTTGCCTGTAATAATAAATCTCGGTCAAAACCTACAGGAAGACATTCAGGTAAAAAAAGGAAAATGTTTACAGTGCAGGAGAGGTATTGGCTTGAGTACTTGCATTTTGAATCATAACAATGACTGAGGGGAAAAAAAAGCATAATTGAATATGTCAAGTGTTTAAGTATTTCTACAAAAAGTAATGCATGTCAACTCTGTTGCAATCTATGTGATGTGTTCAGAATGACTGTCACAGTATCAGATTATGCAGGGCCATTTTCCATTGAATAGCTCAGCACAAAGGATTGAAAATCTTTGAAAGATAACCCCTGGGTGCACTTCCAAAAAGAAACAAACCCCTCTGCTATCTCAATCCTGTCAGTTTTTGTGCCTGATATCACAAGGTCAAATTATTGTTCATTGGAGGAGGATTTTGAGACTAAATTAAAAGTATTCTTTGTTAGTATACCTTGGGAAATAACTGATTTAACTTTCTTACTCACCATTGACCTCGACCTCAACCTCTACCACAGGAACTACTTTCTAATGCTTCTTAAGACTTTTACGACTAAGCTTTTCTTCTTTGGTGGTAGATGCACCAAACAATTCAGACACTGATCAGGCCTCATCCAATTAAAATGACATTGAGAGCACTGAAGAAATGATGCAGCATGCACCAGGCCAATACTGTTTCAAAACAAGCAGATATGACCTTAATCACTCCTGCTGATGTTGTTGAAGCCAAGCAGACACAACCATGAAGAGGAGTAATCTATTGATGACACTGATGATTTCATCAGGGATCCAAACTATATGCCCCATGCTGTGATGAGTCCTCTGCCCCTGAAAATCAGGTGGAGGATGTTGATTTAAACAAAATTGCCAAAATGAAAAGACATAGATGCCTTGGTTTGGAAACGAGCGCAAAAGCTATGGATCGCCCCTTAACTCAATGTTCTGTCAGCGAGTCTCAACTTGACACTGCCAAGACATCACAGAACAGCAGTGGATGTTTCTGAAGATTTAGGCAATGACAACCTGGCAAGAACACCAGTTATATGTCTCCCCTTTGGTCACAAAGCTCAACATAAAACAAAAGAGAGTTACTGAGGGGTCCCGAGACAGTTCATCACTGACCTATGAACTAAAGATTCAACATAGAACAAGTCTCAATGTGTGCAGAGAACTTTTTTCTTCTACACTTAGTCTCCCTGAAAGAACTAGAAGATGCTGGCATATCAAAAACCCTAGTG
The DNA here is from genome assembly GCF_900634775.1 of Gouania willdenowi. Lineage (NCBI taxonomy): Eukaryota > Metazoa > Chordata > Actinopteri > Blenniiformes > Gobiesocidae > Gouania > Gouania willdenowi. Next base: position 8,291,481 of record NC_041065.1, read on the forward strand.
ACCCCAATGAACAAGCACCAACGATTAAATATGAACCTAAGAGTGGCAAGCATGCAAAGCTTGAAACTGGTGTCAAGGATTTCCTTAAAGACTGGTTGAGGGACCTGTCCACTGTTGATTCACACTACTGCTGAAACACACACCTACAAATACAAAAAGTTCCTTCTCCCAGGCACAACCATCTCCCAACGAAATCGGGAATATCAACATGCAGCCGAAAATGCTGGAGCGCGGGCTGTTGGAATACAGGTTTTCTCATGTGTTACATTCAAGCATAGGAATATCACTAAGGCCGATTATGATGCACATGTCATATGGTGGCCTAGAGGCTAAGGACGCTGAGCTTGTAATTGGAGGGTTGCCGGTTCAAGCCTCACCTGGGCCATCACTGTGAGATGTTGAGCTGCCCACTGCTCCTGTGGTTAAATGCAGAGGACAAATTCCATGTATGTAACAACATTACATAGCCAATTAAAGGCGAAAGCCCCGATTTAAAAGAATGTTCAAAAAATTGCCTAAGTAATTTTTCTTCCAGATGTTACATACTTGACAGCCATTGTTATTAGTATGCCAATAGTGATCTGTTGTAATAACTTTCATAAAATTTCAAATGTACAGTAAATAAATTTCTATTTTACAATGTCGAACACACTCACATTTGACAAGCAGCCGTTAACCTTTGATTTCATGCGCGACAGTATCAGGCATGAATTGGAGCCAGGGTAAAAAAAAATAAATAAAAAGTTTTAAAAAAAAGGCAATGGAAGACAGATCTTCCAAGCTTGAATCAAGGCTCTTGAATGAATAAATTCAAAGTACAACCATCATGCCCCAGGCCATTGGTCCATGGACTACCAAACAGAACTGTGGAATCGAGCTTGGCTCAAAGTCGGGAATGTTTAACAAGGATGTGGATAAAATTATAATCAGTTCTTCTCAGGGGAGGCAAAAAGAAGATTACCAAAATAAGCCCACTAAAATCCAGCTGAAAATTTTCCTTAGAGACAATTAAACATGAAAAACATTCACATTTGTGTCCCACCCTACCCTTCAATGTAAACAAAACAACAAACATTTGGTCAATGGACTGCACAGTGTAAAGCCAGGGCAAAGAGAATATAAAGCCTCTTTAAAAAACAATAATGGGAATATGGTGCATGAGGCGCTTTCTTAAGCATGGACCTTAGAAGTACATTTAGAAGCTTTTAGGCCTAACTTGTAAAAAAAAATGGCGGTCCCCTTATATGGAGGGTTTCACAGGAGACACAGATGCATCAGAAGTTTTTAAAATGTTAAGTATTGATAATTCTGCACTTATACACTACCTACATTGAAAAATAAACTTAAAGCTAAATTTCAACAATGACAACATGAATGGCAAAACTTATTTTCTGTTTGTGCTCACCTTGCTTTCCATCACAGCAGGGAAACATTTGCATGTTGTGCAAGGCACATTCAGTTCTTGTACAATATGATTTAATCCCTGTTGTTATAGCAATAGCATCATTATGCCATAGTATTTTATGTTTAAATAATATCTTTAGGATATCTAATTTGGAATTGATTTGTTGATGTTTCTAAACGATCAGAATTTCTGTGCTCTAGTAGTTTGTTTTACTACCGTAAACTTAATTTCTACCGTAAAGTGTGGGTTTGTGTTGAAAGTGAAGTAAACACTCTTCTGGTGAAGCCCATGCGGTAACAGAACGGGCAGTTTAGTGCAGCAGGACAAGGAGCAACAGTACTTCTAAAAGTCAAAGCCGTGAACTTTGTTAATAAGCCGTCAAAGTTGTCAACATAGTCAGCACCATTGCCACCGTCATCGCCATTGTTGTCGCGGTTGGTCGTCATTGTCGTTTCATAAAGATGTATTTTTTTTATGGGACAATGAGACTCAACTTTAAATATATGGACACTTCCATTTTAGAACTTTGTTTTCAATTTTTGTGGATTAAACAGATTGATTCATTTTATACTTGTATCTTTTTTCTTAATTTACATGGAACAGATGAGTCAGAGAACTTCATGTCCTGCAAGAAGTGGTAAAGTTTTGATTTGGTGCACTGCCACTACACCCGTGTTGTCTCAAAGTAGCCTTCTGAAGTAAAGTAGAGACATGCACTGAACAAATCTGGATTTCCTTCCCTTTAACAGACCAACAAGTGACATGTGAGCAAGTATGTCTAGAGTTAAAGACAAAGGCATGGATATAATATAGTTTTTACTTTCCAAAAATTCAATGATCACTAGCCTATTGTATATTTCAATTGTGTCATCTTTTACAAGGGCAAAACATTTTACTGCAAGTGATCACTTTTTTGTTAATGCTAAATATGTATTCATATTTTTTGATTAGATAAAATGACATTTTCACATCCAAGTCAGTTGCTTACTTTGGCATTACAGTCCTATTTGAGCAGCACTTACAGCCTGATGATCTCCTTGTGTTAAGCTGTATGATAAAATGCAAATATTTACCATTATGTCAATATGAAAAGTGATAGTTAAACTTTAAATCCTGTTCTGTAAAAAATATAAACAGTAAACATCAGGTACACTTAAGTGGAAAAAAGTTTTTATTGCGATCACAAAAAAGATTCTTTTACAATCCAACGCATCTGATTGTTGAGTGGCACCTTCTTGCCTTGATGGACTCCCACAGCAAGCCCATACTCTTTAGTGGCAAACTTCTCAATAATTTCAGGTTTGAGCTGGAATCCGGTTTCCTTCTCAAAGTAGTCAAGTGGGGGGAAAACAAGTGGTTTCTCTGACATGAGGCTGCCAAGTCGAATGCGCCAATGATTGAGCATGGTGCTGCACTCGCTACGGGAAACATGGGCTGGAGCCCAGAAGATTTCAGGGGCAAGAACTTTGAAACCACAGTAGTGCAGGATGCCGTTCTAGAGGGGAAGAACAAAACATGAGGCTAACTGAATTCAAATCTAGGTGCCATATTAACAACTAGAAGGTGTACTTTACCTGCAATGGCCAAAGTGTAATATTCATGTCCCCATTGATTGCATTTGCACTAAACATTGACTGATGAGATCCAGTTGTAAAGGAAAGCATTGCCATCTTATCCTGAAGAGGAAAAAAAAAAAAAAAAAAAAAAAAAAAAAGAAGTGATGTACACAATATGACTAGGTACTGTATAGTTTTTTTAGGCAACAAATTAGAAAAGCACACATTTTCTCTTTAGAGCAGTGGTTCTCAAACTTTATTGGCTCAAGTACCCCTTCTATTGTGTTATCCTTTTTGTCCGACAGCAACATTTTGCATAGAAAAACAAACAAGTGACAACACATTTTGAAGAATCTCACTTTGCAAATAAGTTGAAATTTACTGCAGTGAGTGACCCCATTTTGATAAAGAATTTCTGCAGATCCCAAAGACTTTAAAATCATGTTTAGGCCCAGATATTTTTAACTGCATTTGTTTTAACTAGATATATTTTTCACAAAGTGAAAATATTGAAACAGTTAAAGATTGTGTTGTCAAGATTGTTCAAGTCTACTCCCACATGGGGTCCAAACCCTGTGGTTGGGGGAAAAAAAAAAAAAAAAAAAATAAAAACTGATGTAGTGGCTCCTGAATATATTTGTTTTAATGGTTTGACTTATTTACAGTTATCAGATACTAGGTCTTGGGACAAAGACTGACAATATTAATTTTCCCTTTCTTAGATCCCCTGTAGTGCCATCGCGTATACGTACCACCATTTGAAAAACTGTGCTTAAGAGGGCAAATGTTGAGGTTTCATTTCCAATAAAGTTGATAGAAAATGTATTCAGCATTTTTTATTATTATCTTAACATACCAATGCCTATACACCACATCTGCAAAACATTTGTCAATGTTTTAGTAACAAACATTTAAAAATAGTTATTTTAATACTAAAACTTTAACAGTATTTAACTTTGCTAAGTATTAATTACATATTTGAGTGCATGAATCCTGGAAAGTAAATCAGATTAGTAGACTGAGCTCTGGAGTGCACCTCATACGGCCCACCTGGTGCCCGAGGGCACCGTGTTGGTGTCCCCTGATATAGATCTAACCTTGAAAAATCCTTCACCGTAGCATTTCTCAGGTGAAAAGGCAAACCCCAGCGTAAGCACTCTGTCAATCCAACCCTTCATGATGGCAGGAACACTGAACCAGTACATGGGGAACTAGAGTAGATGGTCAGTCATGTAAGAGCTCTCAACGCCATACACATTTATATATGAAAGCTGAACACTACCTGAAAGATGACAAGATCTGCCTTCTTTAGTTTACATTGTTCCTTCGTAATATCTGAAGACAGCTCATTCCTTTCCCATGCTAATTTGGTCTCCTCCGCATAACAGAAACAGTCCGGATCCTTCACACCAACTGCAAGGAAAGACTTTTTTTTTTTACATGACTGTACATTGAACCACACAATATATTTAACATTGTTTAAATACCTGTGATATCCTCAACAGTAGCAGTGGCTTTAAAGTTGATTGCATACAAATCAGAAACATCCACAGTGCACCCACTAGCTTTCAGAACCTCAACTGCAACATCTTTAGCTGCAGCATTAAAAGAACCAGAGCTCTGGTGGGCATAAACAATCAGCACATTCTTCTTTTCTGCTCAAAAGCAAAGCACATAAAAAGTTGAAACATTTTCATTTACTCAACATTTGACACCAATAACACTTAACTAGCCGCATAGAGAAAATGGGTTGATATTTACCCATTGTTACAGGCACTACCAAATGTCAATGATGCGCTAAAAACACACTGGAGGAAACAGCTCATAATGACATAAAGGGATACATGCTGCTTTTAACCATGTTTTGGGCCCCGCCTCCCACAGGTGATGTCAATTAGCAATCTAAGATAGTGCTCAAGCAGCTGAACTGGACTGTCGTCAGTTCAAAGGTGTAAAAATGGTCAATATGACTTCATGTACACACAAATCAAGAGAAAAAGACACAAAATCACAACAAAGCTGAATATTTTAGATAAATATGTAAAATTACAAAAAAAACAAAAAACAAGTGATACAAAATAAAATGGCAAAAATACAAAAGACAACTAAAATACACTAAGGGCCTGTACTACAAAGCTGGATAAGTATATCTGGGATATCGCTCTGTTAGCAGGCTTCATCAAACCAAACATTCTCTGCCACAGAGCAGCTGTATAATGAAACAGGTTATCAACATGTTCACTTGAGCTAGGTGATTTGATTCAGCCTGGAAACATGCACGTTCAGATGAAAGGGGTGGAGATTGCAGCGTCTTTTGAAGTTTAGGTTGATAATGTGGCCCTCATTTTCTCATTTTTGTGTCCTCACTGCAATAATAATTGGTAACTCAATTTGCCCTAATACAGAACTTTTAATTTTTTTAATGAATATAATATAAATTAATTTCAATAAATAGATGTCCTTTATTCATATATCGGAGTGTTGGCAACCCTATTTGTAAGTGATGCACCTAACATGGACATTATTGCATGCTTGCTAGAGACTTGGTATCTAACACTTTGACTGCTTCCTCTTAAAATGAAAACAAGTGTCAGAAGGAAACAAAAAAAGTCAGCTTTTCAGTTTGCATTTACAGAATGAAAGAATGTAAAGCAGGGGTGCTCGATATGTTGATCGACTGGATGCAGTACATGTTGATCGCGCCTCTGCAACCTGTTATCTAGCCTAGAGCGCCATGTTCTTTTTATTTCTGCTGTTATAACAGCACGCACCTCCTGGATGTGTGTTTCAATCTGAGAGAATGAAAAGAGCTCTTCACTGCAAAGCCAAGTCCCATTGTGAGAGTTCCCAGTATTCCCACTGCTGCTGAAGGTAACGTAGAATAGAGCTGCAAATCTTTGCCCAAATCCGACGGGACCCGTCTATTTTTTACACGAGCTTGTGTTGGGTTTGAGCACCCTGCGCGCTGAATGAGTGGTCAGGTAAAGAGTTTTGATTTGTGCACGTAAAGGCTGAGGAGGTGAGTAAATAGCTGGCCTCTGAAAAAAATATGTTCAAAAACTTTTAAACAACTCATATTTCAGCTGTGTTAGTGTACAAATTTGAATGTTGTCAGGCTGTACTGGGTTCAGGCTTCATTTGGGTTTGGGCCATATTCTATATTCTAATATAGAGCAGCTTCAGAGTTAGCTGCTGATTTCTTGATTAAAGTCTCCAACTCCCCAACCAGTGGGCTGCAGCCATAACAGGGACAATTCAGACTTTTTACAGACCTACAAAAAACAGGACAATTTTTCTGCCAAGTTGTGCTAACTTCTTTCTATCGCATTTCCCCCATCAACACAGAGTTTTGTTTGCTGAAAGGCTCAGTGTTAGGAGCCAGATCTAAAAGATTCTATCTGCTGCAGTCAGTAACGACCGGCTATAAAAGTAGTTATTGTTGTATTATCTCAATAACAGCAATACGACAAGAGAAAACACTGGACAAAGCACATTGTGAGCATGTTAACTTTCAGATCAATGCTACTATTAGCTTCATTTTGAGCACAAACATTTCTAATACAGCAAAACATCTCTGGGGTATGTTTGTCTTAGGTTGAACTGTGTTATCCTTTCTGTCATTAAGCACAGTTAAACCTGCAAACACTGCTTATTTCCAACGATGACTTTGTATTTCCATTTGTTTTGAAAAAGTAGATTGGATTACTTGCTGCAGGATGTATGTGCTTCATTCTGGGTAACTGGTGTAGTGATTAATGGCCTTCCCTTTGTGCAGGTGAGCTGTTATACAGAAGCAGTATGAGCAAAAGCTGGTATTTACATTATATCCACATTGAAACTGCATTATCCATAGTTCATAACAGTGTTTAGAATACATTTACAGAGTTAATCATTCAATTGAAGTAGAATCCAGTGGAAATTGTTCAAAAGCCTTGAGGAGGAATGAAAAATCCAACTCCAGCAAGTTATATGTGTGCCAACAACTTGCAGGTAGGGGAGACATATTATCTGGGAATACAATACTGATAGAAATCATGGGTTAAGACTCTCTTACAAGAGGAGCCAAGGCACGATTGCCCTCAAGATTGTGCCCACATCATTCAGCTACAAACTTCTTCCACCCCTAAAAGAAGAGATGGAAAAGGTGCCACACTGTCTCTCAGTAAGAACTAATTCAGCCATCTCACAAGGACAACCAACTGGCCAGTACCGGTGCCCGTACGTAGACCATTTGGTGCCGGGCTGTGCGCCTGAGTTGTGGTGGGCTGAAAAAATGTTTGCGTTGATTGGGTGGTGTGGTCTGTGCCACTGTGGCATTGAGATCACACTGAGGAGCTGTTTTTCTCATTGGGGGGGCAGCTCTGTGGTGTGGTCTCGCTTGTTGCTCTGGGTGCAGAAAGGTAAACAGTTGTCCCTCACTATAACACGGTTCACCTTTCGCGGTTTTTTCGCCTTTTTTTACAGCATATGAACGTGCATTGTGTTCTGCATCCTGATTGACTAATGCTGCATTCACCCTCCAGTGACACATCCAACTCTGTGAGTTTCACTGCCTGCTGAAGCGACATTAGCAGCTAATGCTATCCTAGCTCAGTGCCGATTTCCAAAGATGAAACCTACAGAGAGAACTTTTACCTGCTACTACCACCTCCTTGCTGATTCTCCTCCTCACCAAATCATACAGCTCCAGGTGGTCACACACAGCTCCTACTCCATGGTTGAATGGGTGAACAGACCGGTGTCCGTGTTGACGGCATGACGTCATTCTCAACAAAGACTGTGATTGCTTTCTACATCAATGTCTGATTGCCAGCAGTGTGACTCTGAAGTGCTGTAGGTTTTAAAATCTACGAAGGTTTGAACTTTGAGAGTGTTTAAACGAGATAAATGTGAGAAAATGTTAAAGAAATGTGTATAACGTGTGTGGTGAGGGGGTTTACAGCCTTAAAACATGTATAATAATTGTAAAAAATAAAGCTGACCACTTCCCGGATTTCACGTATTGTGGGTTATTTTTAGAATCTAACCACTGCGATAAACGAGGGACTACTGTATTGTGCTTCTGTGTGGGGTCTTTGGTTGTCTTTCTGATTTTGCGTTGCCTGGTGCCTGGTTGTACTTTGAATTAATTCATTGTGGAATTTATTCACTCAACAATGTTGACTTCTACAGCTCCGTCATTCAGTCTCTGTTCCTCCATCACCATCTGGTGCTGCAGCTATGGCCAAGGACAAGGTCAGACTGCAGCATATCTTCCACTCTGCAGAACAGTTCATTGGCTACAATCTGCCCTCCCTCCAGGACCTGCACGCCTCCAGGACTGAGGTGTACAGGGAACTCATACAATCGCTCCCCTCTGGCAGGAACTTTTCAGTCCATCAGGACCAGAACCTCTAGACACAAAAACAGTTTATTTTCTTTCTTTTTTCAACTTTTTCAACTCCTGTCAACTTTTTTCAACCTTTTTGCTAATATTCAGCTTTTGCTAAATTATGTTAGTGCTAATACTAAGTTAATGCCAATGCTAGGTTGATGCTAATTCTAGAGAAATGGTAATGCTAGGCTAATGCTAGCTCATGGTAATATCAATGCTAGCTAATGCTAATGCTAAATGAATGCAGTGCAACGCGGGCCATCACCTGCATCCTCACTTGCATTTTCTTCAGGAAATGCTAAAATTCTGGGTATTATTATTATTATTATTATTATTATTATGATCATAGTGTTCCTGGTTTGTTTTTTCTTTTTGCACTATCCACCAAGTCACATTCCTTGTATTGTTTTAAACTTTGTGGAATATGAGCCTGTTCTAAATGTGAGTTCACACAAAACGCCACTTCAGCGATTATAGTCGTCTAAATCGCACGTGATGAGTCTTGTTTTTTGGTCGCTTACCTCACTTTCAGGAATGGGATACCTAGAGTTTCCCTAATTTGAGCACGAACATAACCTTCTTTCTGGAAAACCCCTCAGATGCTATTATGCTGCCTGTCAAACATGAGAGTGTGTTCCAAATCGTAAATATGAATGTCTTTATTGTGCATGGTTAATAAAACAAAACTATTTAAGAATGATAATTTGAATCTGTGAACATCAACATAGAGTTGAAGTTTTGCTTGGACACTGCAGGCTGACGCCGACACTAGCCACGAAACAAACTGGACTGCACAGCAACACCACAACTGATTTTTTTTTTTTTTTTTTATGTCTACAACAATCCAGGAAGCAAAACACTACTCTGAGCAAGCAGGCTCTGTAAGTGAAAGGAAGCACAAAGCTGCACTTTAGGTGACAAAAATAGGGGCTGAGGTGCTAACATGAAAACCTGCTATGGCTATATGACCCTTTTAAGTGTTTCTTTTTTCAAAGAGACTGCACTGTCACTTTTGTTGTTGTTTTTTCCAAATAGGAAAAACACCCATTTAGAATGTGTTGAGTGTCTTTTACTTTTACTGCTTTGTAAAAAGTCATTGACTTGTTCATTAAAATTGTACTCTAAATCTAAGTTATCACTCTTTGCAGCAAAGTTGGTGCTGGAGTAGAGTACTGAACACAACACAGCACCCCATGTCTTGTCTGTGTATAAATGCAAAAAGATTAAAGCTGCAGTATGTAGATTTATTTGGCATCAATTGGTCAAAAATCCATGTTGACCTTTGAGCATATTGTAATTCAAAGTGATCTTAGTGGACACTGAACCTTTTCTCCTTCTCTTGGTCCTGAAAATAAGCTTTCGAAATCTAGAAGTAGGACGCTAGATTTCAGCAAATCAGAGATTTTTTACAAACAGACTGCTTAATGAGCTATATTGGGCATTACCATTGGCTGCTCAACTGAAGTCAATGTGCGTTCACGTACCATTGATAGTAAAAGTACAATGGCGGATGTTACAGCAGAAGTCCCTTTTGCAGCATAAAACACAACAGTTACACGGCAAAGCAGGCAGAAAAAGGATATGATCCCTAGATTTAAGGATAAATACAAATACATTTGTTTTCAGTGTAAAAAGTGCTTTTGGGTTTAGTTACTCTTTAAGGTCTACCTGAACACTGTCATTAATGGATGATTGTACTTTACTGCTTTTGTTTCCAGTTTTTGTTTCTTTTGTTATTATGCACCCACTTTTCTTTTTGAACTGTACATTTTCATATCTTGTTGGATTTCTGAGTTTACATTAAATAGACTTCAGTTTACACCATTCCTGCCCATGCATCCTTCTGCATTTGGGTCTTTTCCAACTTCAACACCTTACCGTCCTGACAAACTGGGTTCTTTAGAATTTTTTAGAATCTTTCAGTCAAGGTTCGTTTTACTTTGACCAAGGGGTATTTTATATCACGTCTACATTTCTATTTTAATTTTTTTGCTTACATAGTCTTGATGAAATCAGGTAAAGCTCTACACACACACACACACACACACACACAAAAAAAAAATAGAATACCCAACCGTAAAGACACATTTATTGCCAGCCGCCATAATAGACTCTGTACTTCCTTTAGATAAAACCCAACCTCTGACTTTATCTGTTTGGCAATTCATTCTTACCGTGTTTTACATCACAGCCCCTGCCCTTCATGCTGTAGAGTGTAATAAATAATCCACTCGATTGGATCGATTAGTGTAAAAAGGAATCACCTAACAAGTGGCTTTTTCTATCAAAATAAGATGAAATTAGGCCTAAGGCCTCAGACAGCTTCTCGTTAAGAATCTACTTTTGGCACACTGAGGCTAAGTGTTTGTTTGGTTTTTTTTGTTCAGTCTATATTGATGTCTGCGTCTGAATATATACAAAGACAATGAAAGCATATGGATTGATAAGAGGAGAGAAAATAATTGTGCAGCATCCAAGATATATGTCAACCAAATACATACAGGCGTACGGTGACAGCGTTTTCATGAAGCATTGGCACTCAAAGATTTCTTTGCATCCAAAGTTTTTCCTCCAGGATTGGGGATAATTAGCTTCTCAGTGCAGATTATACAGTCCAGGATATTTGTGGTCTTTTTTGTTCTGATCCATTCATCATCATCAGTGGTTACTCACGACTACTATGACTTTCCTTCAAAGGGTTGATTACTTGTGATTCCTGAGATAGCTTTGGATGCCAAATTCGTAACCCTTGGTGCAAATTGATTGAGCAGGGGAAAGTGGAGAGGAACTTGATGATGGGGGCCTTTTTCTGTCTTCCCTTTTGGTCGTGTTACCTTAAATCTGCAACACGGCAGAGTTCAATTTCATGAGCTCCTGCTTCTTGCTGTACTGATTATCTCCATAAGCAACTGTCCAGTTCAAGCTATGAAGTAAATGTGAAACTTCTTCAGGTTGGTCATTATGTTATCTTTGAAGTCGGAGCTAGTTAATGTTGTGGTGATGCTGTTCATGTTGGCTTCCACTAGAACACTGATGTTTGTGACCTTCCCAGTTGATTCTTGGTATGTTAAGTAAGTATATTCGGTGGTGTTGTTCCAAAGCACTCAGGTGCCCGCTGTAGGTGGTACATTACTCAAGTCTATATTGTAGGGTGGGGAGGACAATAGCTTTGTAGACCAGGAGTTTGGTTGGGGCTTTTTAGGTCTTGGTCATCAAAAACTGTTTTTCTCACCCTGGCATATGCCCCACTTGCACAGCTCAGGTGGTGGTTGACCTCAGAGCCTATGTCTGTAATGGATGAGAGAAGGCTGCCAAGATAGGGAGAGTATTCAACATTTTCCAGGAGATGGTGGCTATCTGTATGGTGGGTTGTGTAGGTTGGGTGGGGGCTGGTGTAAGTCTTTTTGATGTTGATCAATACCTATCGCTCTGGATGTCTTTTGTGGAGTGTGCTACAATGGCATTGTCATCAGTGGACTCATTCATCCAGATCTACATTCCCTCTCACCCACCACGCTCTGCTTGTGGCTGGTGCTCCTAGCCTAGCATGGCTCTAAATCTATAGCTAGACTTGTCTCCTCTGTTGTTCCCAAATGATGGAATAAATTACCCAACTTTCTACTATCTATCTATCTATCTATAATACATCCATTTAAATGTGAATTCTAAACAAACATGACTATATTCTTTGTAAAATTTACTTTAGTAGTTGTGTGTTTTTTTTAGTGTGTTAAACAAAAAGACTCATGGAGTGTCTGTTTTATGCAAAAGCAATGCAACAACTGTATTTGTAAGTGATTTCAACCGATTTTTATTCTCTTGAAAATGTTATCATAGTGCATCACTATCAGAAACTGTTGACGTCATGGTGCGTTAAGTTGTTATATCATTATTCTATTAGAGAAGTGAAGGAATCTGTTCTGGGGCTGTTGGTTTTCCCCTCATTTGTAGATTGTAGGTCGGCTGGCTGCTAATCAACCTGTCTGCTGTGCACAGTAAACACCCGATTATCACTGTAGGTGTGCTGATGTTCGGCAGGATTTAGTGTCTGCAGCACCAGCTCTGAGGAGAACATGCTGCATTGTCAGCTGTTCTGTCCTGTAAAGACAAACAGCTGTTTTGGCCTGTCTGACAAGTAGACTGCTGATTACCTTTTAGCATTGCTGCAGTAATGGTTGCTAACAACCGTGGAAGTCAAGTGAATTTTGGCCCCAAAGCAGGACAACAGGATGCTTGTAATTTCCTTTTAAAATGTGAACTCAGTGTATTTATGTACAGTCAATGTTTTAAGTTGAGTAACTTTCCAGTTTTTAGGTGCTACACAATGTATTATATACAATTTCATTATATTCATCATCATTTTCATTACAGTACGAGTTAAAACCAGTGTCGGCGTCATGGGGGGCATTCGCGGGGAGGGTTTTTGTGCCTCCCGCAGTTTTCTTAATGCCCCCCCATTTAATGTTTAAAGACATTTAAAGACAACTATCACAGAAGCTTTTTAGGATCCTGATTCGCCTAGGCATAGGCGAATCAGGCGGTCGCCTGGGGAGCCATCTGTTGGAGGGGAGCAAAATTGAATTCTCAAAGTGAAATAAATACATAAAAGATACGAATAGTACATTTCAACCCATCCTTCACATTTACTTGACAAACCTCGAATAAAAGTCCTAAAAATTCTTATTGTGTTAGTTAATTAATAAACATGAATAAAATTTATGGATTGTATTTAAAAATAAATGGTGGTTTCAGTCAATGAAGTGAGATAAAGGCTCCTTCAAGTGTTTTCCTCTCAGTTCTGTTTCCTCTGAAAAGGGTATAGTGGTGTTAAGTTTACACTATACCTTTTTTGGGGGGCACAAAAATGTGATTTTCTGATCCAAGGTCCACATTAACAACATTCATGTCAGAATGATGGCCAATCTGAGCATCGATAACAGGAAAGAATAAAGGGTTTGTGTGTGTTTGTTGTTTGTTTTTTGTTTAATTGTGTGTTTTTGCTATGTTTTTTGAGTAATTTTTTAGTATTTTTGCTTTCATTTTGTCTATTATTCGGATAATTATTCATTGTCATTTGGTGTATCTTTGGAGTAATTGTTTGGGGTTTTTGTTGTCCTTTTTGTGTATTTTTCAGTAATGTATGTTTTGAGTTATTTGTGTACTTTTGTCATTTATTTAGCACGGTTTGTTTATTTTGTGTGTTTTTGGAATAATTTTTGTGTGTTATCTGTGGGGGCCGCATAAAATTATGAGCATGACATAGGCTGGGCTGTGGAGCAGACTGTTGAGTGGCAAGGAATCTTGCACCTCTGGGTGTTAGGTGATTATCAGGGCTAGTTCTGGCACCTCCGAATGCTCGGCTAACATGGAGGTCGGTTGGCATGGGACGCTAGGGGGGGCCGACACTCGTGGCAATATGGGAAGTTTGGTGCAGGGAGCCGGCAGTTTTGAGGGCAGAGGGCTACTGGTGTCAACTGACAAAGACAAGGAGCTGCTGCTGGCTTGTTGAGTGCTTGATACACAGGAAAACTACACTGGGAGCCAATGGGCACTGGAAACTTGGATGGATGATAGCCTGAACACTAGCGAGATCTAGCTTGAAAATTGGCTGGAGCTAAGAAGCTAGCCTGGAAACTAACCAAAGCCGGAGAACTAGCCTGGAAACTAGCCTGGGAGCTAGAGGGCACTAGGGAACTAGCCTGGGAGCTAGAAGGCACTCTAGAGCTAGCCTGGGAGCGAGAGGACACTCTGGAACTAGCTTTTTTTTATCTTTGAAACTGATCCAGAATCTTTATATGGATCCGGATTCCTTCTAAAATGTAATTAAATCTTCCGTGGAGTGAGGTATATCTTTGTTTAAAATGTTGTAAAAATCTAAAAGTACTTTGGATGTAGACCTGCTAAGGGGACATTTATGCAATACATGCGGAACAAGTCGGCCAAGGGGGCGTTTTGAGTCATTTACAGATTCTGAAAGTGTGGATTCTATGCTTTCCAGTGCCTCCAAAAAATTAAGGTTTTTGTCCTTTTTCTCTGTTTCTCTATTGCTGATTTGTTCACAGTTTTCTCATGGCGCGTCACATATTTCTATCAATGTTAAATCATTACTGCAAGCCAAACGATTATACACACTTTTTGCCTTGATATCTTTGAAGATGAGCATTGCATGCCTCATATGGACTAAATCAAATACACTAGCCAGTTAAAATTCACCATGTTTGGCTGATACCAGGAATCATATGTCCTTTGATTCTTCACTCTCACACTGGGTTTAGCCCGAGCCTCTCCGCACTGCCAGGCTGTATTATTTCAAATACTCCAACTAATCAATATCTCTGTCTCCATAGACTGACTTGTCCATCCACTCAAGTTCTAATAGTAGGATTTTCACCACTAGTTTGCAGTACTTTACATTGGATATGAACAATTATTAATTGCTTGGCAACCATCTTGGTGAGCTTAAAGTGCAAGTTTTTACCAAGAGTGAGAAACATGGGTGTGCAAAGACAAGAGAATAGAAAAGGATTATTGGAGATATAAAGTAGATTGAAAAATCATTGTTAATCACCTATTTAGTCTTTCACCGGCTTTCAAGCTAAATCAGCTGTGATTAAAAGGATCAAATGCTTGTAATTAATGTTACATGGAGGAACCTGCTCTACTATGACCTCTATCTATATTTTAGTTTTTACTTTAATCACCAGGGTGCAAACTTAGCCTTTGAAAGCATGTGTACAGCTATAAATCACCACATATTTGACTTATATAAACCCTAAAAAGGCCCCAAACTTGAGCGTGTGAAGCCAATAACTTTAAACTACTTTGAGTCCCATGGTTTAATTCTTAATGCGGTGAATCAGCTGGGTATTATACCAACACTGACAGCACTTTATTCATTAAAATATCCAGGTACCCCCCTGGGGTGAATAAAACCATTAAACGAGGTTGGTAAGAGCCTGGGGCTCAAATCGGCTATTCATTAATGATTTTGTTGTAAAATTAAACTTAAACTGTGCAACCACTTTTACTCATAAAGACCCTACAGTTATTTACAAAGTGTGCTCAGTGGACACTTGCATAGAAGATTGTTGCTGTGGATACATCCTAAAATATTTGCATGCCAAAAATCACTGGTTAAAAATAAATAGGAAAATAATAATCTTCCAGTCAACATTTTACATTTCAAATGTCAGTGACATGCGGTGAGGTTCATGACTGGTGAGCCACTGACCATGTGTGTGTGTGTGTGTGTGTGTGTGTGTGCGTCTTAAATCCAATAATTTGAATTTAAGGTCTTACATTCTCCTAAAATCTTGTAAAAGGTCATAAATACGATTTTTAAAGGTCTTAAAAATCTATTACTTTTATTTAAAACATGCATAAACAAGTGAGGAGTTCCCCTCCTTCCAACCCATGCAAGAGGCCAGACATCTTCTTGTGTGGTGTCCTTAGAAGGCCCTATCTGGAACTTTGGACTTTTTGCCTGAAGCTGCTCATTTTGTCCCATGGACAGGCTACTATGGAGAAGTTGAAACTTGCAACATGCAGGAGGACACTATTGTTGCGCACAGGCTTGTGTGTGATTATGTTACTCAACACTGCAGGGTTACCAAGATTCCCCTTACGAGAGAGCTCTTGACTTCTGTGGCATCAGCCAAGTCCAAGAACCGTGTTCACCTCGACCAAGATAGAAGGAGGAAGGAGACAGATGAACAGGGAAAGAAGAGAAAGGCTTTAGAGGATCACCTTGAAGAACTAAAAAAGAAAAGGAAAACTGTCCAAGAGGTTTCTGAAAGTCTGGCCAGAGATGCAGACAGGCTTGGAGAAGAGGCTGAGGGCAAGGCGGGCAGTCAGATGGCTCAGCTCATAACAAAATCAAATAATCTGAGGAGGAGCTACAAGGAGAAATTAGCAGAGCTCAAAAACATTGTGGAGGAGTTTGCAGCCAAGGGACAAGAGTTCAGATAAAGTAGAATAGTTCTTTGTGTACACATGCACGCACACACAGTTGGCTGTAGAGTTTGCCAATATTGTTTTTTTTATTCTGAGTTCCAAACAAATATTAGTTCACAATAGAGAAGCTTCTGGTGTTTTCAGTTAGGTAATGCATTTTGTGTTTCAATGTGAAAGAGCTGTGAATAAATTAATATACATTGCAACTAATTCCAGGTCTCCAATTTTCCTTCATGTCTTTTTTACTTTTTGCCAGTATGGATGTGAAATGGGTCTTAAATTGTATTCATTATGGTTTTAAAAAAGTCTTAAAAAGTATTACATTTGATTTGTTGAAACCTGCAGAGACCCTGGAGAAAAAAAATGTAGTAATTTGTAAAAATGGATTTTCATTGCTATTGTCATCCTTCCCCCAGCCCCTCCACCCTATATTGTACAGGTTTATTTTATATTATTAATAATACTAGTGATATAATAATAGTAATGATGATAGCAATACTAAAAATTCTAATAATACAAACAAAGATAACAGCAAATGACAACATTTAAAGTGTTCCCAAACAACAGAGGCAATCATAATTATTAAAGAATCATGAGCGGATGACAGCAAGGGAGATTGTGGGATAAGCAGTTGGGCCATAAAAAAATCAAATAAAATGAATGATTGGAATGGTACCAATATGTGCTTGAGTGAGGTTTAGTGGATAGCAAAGGAGGCATAGTGGTGATGAGGTTGGTACTCAGATAAAAAAAAACAAAAAAAGAAATGAAAGAAATACAGAAAAATACTAATGGATGAAGGATCATAAACAAGAGATTTAAGGTACAGCTGAGAGGGATTAGGTATGTAAGAAATCTATGAGCGAGAGCCAAATGGAGGGTAGTTGAGAGGCGGATGTTTAGAGGGATGGGTGGTTCTTTTTCCAAAGCAATGTGATCTCACAAAAGGTTCTTCCAGTGGGTGATGTGTAGATTTCCAGCTCATGAGGATAGTTTGCTTGGCTATAGCTAAGGAAGTGAGGAGTATTTTATTATTTGTTTTATTTAGATTTGTATTTGAGGTGTCACCTAGTAAACAGAGGAAGGGGGATAAAGGGATGTGGCAGCCAAAGAAGGTGGAGAGTGATTGTGTGACTTTCTCCCAAAACTCTTGTATTATATTTCCCCATTCAATAAATTCAGCACAGAGCAAATGCAGTGAAACTGGAAGTTAAGCACATGCTAAACATTAAAACATCCGGTTACTTTTCAAAATAAAACACTTCAGGTAATATTTTCTCATATTATCCCTTCTCTGTTGGCTGCTAAAAAATAAATGTGGCTAGGACAACAACAACAAAAGGTAAACTTTATATTTTAATACCTTAAAACATGTAACAAACAAAAAGCTGTGAAATTAAATAATGTAATATATACTGTACATACAGTGTTCATGTGTTTCCCTGTCACTCCTTTATCATTGTTTACTTATTGCTTCTTCCCTCTTTTCTCTATCTTTTTATTTATTTTCTAATCATATATGTCATTCAATCTATTTCCCTGGCTCTATTAACCACATAAATGCCCATCTGTATCTGTACTTGTTTGTGAATATTGCTGCACCTAATTATTGTATATGTTATTGTAATTCACTATTAAAAAAAGAAAAAAGTTTCAAACACTTCTTTTAACTGCGTTCTCACGAGAACTCATCGGTCTCATGAGGTCAACCGGACTGCATTGTGGTGAAACCTGCTTACGGAGAGATATCCCAGTTATATTTATCTAGCTTCATAGTACAGGGCCTAGAAGCTTTATGGACATCTAAGGTTTTGTATATACTGTTTCTAACTTTGATGTAATTACTAATATTGTAATTTCTTCATGTCTTCACTTCATGCCACTTGCACAAATGAACAGCAAGCAACTTCTATTGTAATAGCTGAATTATCAGATTCTGCCTTGTATTCAAACCAAGTACCCAGGGCCTTTTTCTGGAATACACCACTGTGCTGCCCTCTCTTTTAAGTCCTCTGCTAAGTGTTTTGCTGACTCTGAATTCCTTTTATGTCTTTTTTAAACCTTCTTTATGGTATTGGGTTTCTCCACATAGTAATGTTTTTCTCTTTTAATCTTTCTCTTGATACACAGATAGAGTCGGTGTGTTTGTGGAGCATTTTTACACCATTATATGTTGGTCATTTTGCTGTTCCTAATGGTTCCTGGTTTTAGTTGATATCAAGCATTTAAATCAAATATTTTTCTCCTTACATCAGTCACTGAAAACAACGTTAATTCAAAGGCCACTAGTTAGATCCACTTATTCTTGTTTCCTGTTATATGTGATCATTTTCAATTGTAAAAAATTCCAGTTTCTTATCATTTCCAGTTCCAGTAAGCAGCCTTTTTAATACTCTCATCTTAATCAGAAGTAAGTCAATTTTTCACATTAATAAATCTTTCTTGTTGTCCCTGTGAGGGTAATACAAGTCTTTATGGGGTGATTGGGGGGTCTTTCACCCCCCTGCTGTCTCTAGCCAGAAAACCACACTTGCAACTTTCCTGCCTTTGAGCCGGTGGCAAGACGTACTGCTTTTACGGCAGCCCAATATAAACTAATGCTAGATTATGCACACGGTTGTCTACAAATTCACTTTTCTCAAACTTATATCATGGGGAGCCAGGAAAAAAAAGGGAGAGAAGACCTTTGTCCGAAAAACGAAACAACTCCATGCAGTGACGCAATCACGTATCGTCGTCACAGCAACAGGCACACACACACACTCACAACACAGCGCTCCATCAGGCAGCACACACACAAACATCCATCTATCTATCCATTCATCTTCAGAGCAGCTTTGTCAGCACACAAACAGACACATTTCCACACTCCATTCCGTATTACTCCCTCATCATTCATTTATTTTACTTGTCTCTTTTCCTCATACTGTTCACATGGTCAAATGAGACTATATGTGTGAAAGCACCCTAAGTGTCACTGTTGTTTGAGGATTTTTCAGTGGCCAGTTGCTGCCGTCTTTGGAGAGTAAAGGTGCCCATGTAGCTGTGGGGTGGGGCTGGCGATGGGGTGTGAGGAGTTTTTACGACAGTGACATAACCAAAAGAGACCTTTAGGGGGAGCGCTAAGCACAAGTTTCTTAGTTCTGCTTTAAGCATGTTTTCTCATTCTAGAAGCCGTTAGATCAATTACAGGCCATTGGACTTCATCATTAAATGTCCCATAGAGATTCATGCACAGGTAATATTTTTGAAAAAGCAAAATAATCACAACTATTTTAACGGCATCATTGAGCAGGAAGTGGTAATTGTAGATCATGCATGAAAGACATTTTGTACGTATAGTCTGCATGGATAGCATAATGACCCCAGAATGCAGCTTATATACAGTATACTGTATGTGTTTTGTAATAGATTACAGGAAAAAAAAGTCACTTCTGAAAATGGAGATTATCATGGTTTTTCACAATATAATGAGCTTCACATTCAATGGGGAATTTTTTATATTAAACGCAGACCACAAGGTCTTCATGACATAATGAAGTGCTGAGAGGGCCTCAATATATCCAATAAATATTGAATAATTTAGTGAACCCTGCGGGTGGATTCTGTCTTAGCAGGATAAGTTGTTATGAGAACAAAGTTATTGTCTTATTCAGTTTTTTAACAATGTTTAACGTTGTCTTCTTTATAACATTAAGAATAAAATACTGAAATTTTCGTATACCTTGCTGTTGGCTATATGGAACCATATTCACTAAAGCAGAGGTAGCCAACTTTTATCACAGCAAGGCTGAAAAAATGTGTTTGTTTGATCAGGGGGCCACATGATCAACATTTGTATCAGCATTTATAATAATGAGAGATCTGAGCATTATTACAAGAAAGAACAAAGATAGTCATATTGTGTGTTTTTCTATCTGTGTATGTTTGTTGTCTTGCTCGTTGTGAAGGATTTTGTGCATTTCTGTAGTCCTTTTATGTATTTTTCCTGTAAAATATATGTTTTTTGGAGTCATGTTGTGTATTTGTGTGTGTCATTTTGCATTTCATTTTTTGAGTCTTTCTCTTGGTGTTTCTCTTGTCTTTGTGTATTTTTATTGTCATTTTCTGCAGTTTTGTAAATTTTTTGGAGTCATTTTGTGTGTCTCTTCATTTTTGCAGTAGTTTTGTGTGTTTTTATCTTTTATTTTACTTTATTTTCCTGCAATGTTGTAATTCTTTGTATTTTTTAATATATTCTTGCTTTTGTTTTGTGTATTTTTCTGTCATTTTGTACATTTACTTTGGGGGCCGCATGAAATTAGCCCAAGGGCCGCCAGTTGCCTTTGTCTGCACTAAAGATTCAATACACTTAACCTGAAATAACCCGCAGTAAGATCTGTACTTCATCTACAGAGCATATTACAGTTACCTTTATGAACAATGATGTTGTTCATTGTGAGTTTAGTGCGTCTGTGCTGTCTCTATGATTGACCTTTAATAGCGGACTGGCCAATAACGTGCCCCCGATGAGCTCATGAACCCCTTCATGGCCCAAGTTGTGATGTCGTCACTAAATCTATCAAAGGCATAGAGACTGCTGTCACCAGTCAAACACAGCCACCATGTCTTGCAATTGTTTTATTTGGATTTTATTAAGTGCCAAAATCACAAAAATAGGAGAAAAAAACAACAAACAAAAGTGCAGTGCACACTTCAGCTACGGTAAACACTAAACAGTTAATGGTTTAGTAATAGCGTATTTTCTTCAGTTACTTAGACAAAGTTGTGACAGAAGTGCGGATCTTTGTTTTCACAGGGGTCACCAACACGTAGCCCACCTGGACCATGTGAGATGCCCTGTAGTCACCAATGAGCTTTATTTAAAATCTGATTTACTTTCCAGAATTCAAACTCACAAAGATGAATAGATAATACAGATAGAGTTAGTATTTAGTAGAGTTAAACACTGCTGCACGTGATAAAGTTTTAGTATTAAATCAACTATTTTTAAATGTTTATTTTTACTGAAACATTGTGACAAAATTTTTTAAGTGTTGCATATTTGGTGTATGGTCATAGGTATGTTATATATATAATATGATATATATATATACATCATGTTGAAACTTAAATATTTCCTACCTTTTTAAGTCACTGCGAGCCTTCCTTATTATAGCTTCTATTTAAAGTGAAACCGTGAACATTTTGTATGTAAGTGCTTTTCAAACTGGTAGCCCTTTGGAATATACAGTACATATGAAGTAGCTCACAGTTTCAGAAAAGTTGGTGACTCCTGAGGTAGATAGATAGATAGATAGATAGATAGATAGATAGATAGATAGATAGATAGATAGATAGATAGATAGATAGATAGATAGATAGATAGATAGATAGATACAGTAGATAGATAGATAGATAGATAGATAGATAGATAGATAGATAGATAGATAGATAGATAGATAGATAGATAGATAGATAGATACAGTAGATAGATAGATAGATAGATAGATAGATAGATAGATAGATAGATAGATAGATAGATAGATAGATAGATAGATAGATAGATAGATAGATAGATAGATAGATAGATAGATAATGCATTTGACAGTGCAGTATATACGGGGATGCAAATGGGCACAATTTGTTCACTTGACTGTTCTATAAATCTGTTTTCTGTATAATTTCAACATTTTCATGGTCAAAATCTGAGAATTTATGCTTTGCCTGTTCTGATACAGGGGTAAGGGCGAGGGACGAGCTGTGCTTACCCTGTTATGTCATTGACTGAGCAGGCAGTCTGCACGTGCAATAAAACTGAACACCACTCTCTGTCAACTGGTGACACAGACATAAAACACCTTGGAGAATGGAAGAGACGCAACAATCACAGTCATGACAAAGGGACCATGACTCAGAATCAGAATCAGAATCAGAAATGTTTTTAATGTACAGTTTTAAGGACAGTACAAGGAATTTGTCTTGGTACTCAGGCAGTGGCATTCAATTTTATTGCATCAGATATTTATAAAATATATTAATATATACTGTGTGTGTATATATATATATATATATATATATATATATATATATATATATATATATATATATATATATATATATTAATAACAGATCTGTGAGGATTTGGGTTATTTCTTGGACTGCAGCAAATTCTCCTCTTTCAAACCGTAAAAAGTCTTGTATTGAGGAGATTCTTAAGGGAAATGTACCATTTATTTAGTTTTTGTTGTAGAATTCGAAACATACACAACCAAAATGGAATGATGGAAATAAATGAATTCCTACAGATAATGCCAATGATAAATAAATGAATAAATAAAAAAAATCCCTCATTGCTTAAATATATTTACATAAATGCATCACTTAATACCTTAATATATGCCATAAATGCAATTTATTTATTTATTATTCTATTTAAGCAAGCACATGCCACCAAACATTCTCCGTCACTAAACAGCTGTGCTATGAAGCAGGTTATAAACACACACCACGGTCGTGATGATGGTGAATTTGAAACAGGGAGGGGAGGCGGGAGCAAGTCTCACAATTCTACATACTGCATCTTTATGCCAGGTGATTTCAGCCTGGCTATGTGCACGCTCACATGAAACAGGTGGAGATCTGACAAATCACAAGTACGTGCAGAGCAACTTAGGTCCCATTTGAGGAATAATTCTCTGAAAACATGAAGAATTAAGACCCACAAATCAGACTAAAATCACTGTTGCAGCAGCAAAAGCATGAAGGAAGGAATGCTGGCAGAGAATTGATGACTAAATACGTTTGTGAGATTATAAATGAATTCATTGGAGAATGAACGGACACTCTGATCAGTTTCACATTATTAAAGTTTTATTTAATTAAGGCACAGACCAGCTCTGATGCTGCATTCATACAGCTCTACATCATAAGGGAACCGATATTAGTATTTTATAAAGCCTGTATCATTTTAAAGGACTGAGGCTCGCTGCATCACCACAGTGTATATGAATACATGAATACATTAATTTATCGGTCAGAGAGCGCCTTTATCAGCTGACTAATGTTGGTCAGTCCATCAGATAAAAATCTATGTTTCCTATAGGATATCATCGAGTAAATGAAAGGATGCATCAATGCCTAAATATTCCCTTTCTACTGCCAGCTGTCAGGACACATCCACGCTGTGGCGTGTTCAAGAAAACTGATTGGTCAGGAGGCGGGGCTTTTATACTCGCCCCAAGGTTCTCCGCCAACATCCAACCCCCCCACCGCCACACCCAACCCCCTGAGGGGAGGGCCCAGAGAGCCCCCCGCCCAAGACCCCAGCAGAGGAGCCAAGGCCCATTCCCCGCAGATGGCCAGAGCCGCGCCAAACGGACAGCCAGCAAACGCCCGCCGCTGGACCCAGAGCCCGCAGGGACCGGACCCCAGGCCAGAAGGACCCAGAATAGAAGCAGCCCGCCCAAGGATAACGACCACATCCCCAGCCACCTGAGGCACCAAGGGGATGCTGCGAGGGCTCCCAGGCGCACTGGCAGAGCTGCCCAGAGCCCCCAGATGACCTTTTATCTTTGCATGATGAGCCTTAGTTATTGCTAAAGCCAAGCCCCCCTCTCAAGGAGACACCGGCATGCGGCACGCGCAACCCCGAGGCAGCAGAGCTGCAGACCCTGCACCTCACCCGCAGGCATACAAGGGCGCGGCCTGCGCCCCCCGCCCTGGAAGACCCCCTTGAAGACCGGCCCAGCGAGCAGGCCAAGCCCGACGGACCTCAAGAGCACCCCCCGGGACTGGGAACTGCCAAGGGCAAACCCCCGGGCGAAATCCCCCCACCCCAGCCAAAAACACTTCCACTTCCAAAAACACTTAAAGCCCCACTGACATGGACAGATGATGAAGACAATTCAATGGAGCTTATGCAAAGCAAACAGTAGATGAGGCAGATGTGAGTGGATGGAGAAGCGGAAGCCCAAAACAGGACCCATGAACCACAGACAGAGACACAACTGAAAAATACCAAACCACATTACCATAAAAAGACTAATAAAACAGGACCCTGCCAGATTTGGAACGTTCAACCTTTTACATAGTTGCATGGGACCGGTAAAATGATACACAGACAAAATAAACCAAACAGATCATGACAGGTACAGCTCAAACCTCACTAAAACATTTTAATGTTATACCCCTGCTGATTTAGAAAAAGAGAGAAATATGGACCTTTAAAATGTTTTGCCAAGTGTACCATTACGTGAGTGATCAAGAGGAGATTACATTTCTCATTGAAGTTTTATTACTGTTACCACAAACATGAAAAACATTCAGGACTGGTTGACTTTCCTAGTGACTGTCTTTGTGCCTGCACCCATCCCAAGGTACAGGTGCACTCCCATCCTGTGCAGATAATATTGGGGTGTTAAGAACCAAGGGTATGATGAGAAAGTCTGCAATGTCATTATCACCACAGGTGTTTCATCGTTCCCTTTCCTTCATTTATTTGAGCCGTCCACCTGTGAAGAAAAGTGCTTCAACAAATCCACCAGATGTTTTATGTTATTTTAGCTCAGAATGATGCAGGATTGAGTTTCTGGCAGCGAGCCAATGTAGTGACCAATGGTACCATCATTAACGTATTAAACTCATTTTCTAACCTCTGATTGGAAAGGAAAAATAAGGTAGATTAACTGCTTCTGTTGATAAAACCAAAACACAAAAGCAAATGAGATTTTAAAAAAAAAAGAAATAAAGTAATTGTATAGTTGATACAACAGGTCTGTAGCTTTGTATTTTTTGATGCACTTAATGTAAAAACATCTAAAATTACACATAAACACCTCTTTCAAATTCTGTTGCATTCTGTGCAAAGTATCATTTGAAAAAAATAAAAAAGATTCAATTTAAAGGAAAAAGATGGCTTTTGCTAATTTTAGTTTCTAGACTAATTTGTATTCATTTCATGGTTATTACATATGTTTGTAATTGTTTCTGGGATATTTATGAATAAATAATATTAGCTGCATGGTATTTACGTTTAGTATTTCAGGACAGATAGTGTAGACGGCTAGTGATTGGTAAGCAAATCTATACTATAATGCAAGAAAGGTCTGTGTGTGTGCATGTGTGTGAGTTTGTGGAGCGAATATCTCCCCGGCGCGGTGTCTGTTCGACCTGAAACTTTGTAACCAAATACCACAAGTGTTTGGTGTTGCAAAACTTTCATTTTAATTTTCTCCGTATTGAGTGCAGTTCCGGGTCACCGGTTCATGACGTCACTGCGTCGCAGTTTGTTTGGGTTTAAAAAAGAAGGTAAATTTTTTAAAATGCTTTTGCACTGCTAAAAGTTATTAAAGTTAATATTTCATGGTTATTAAAACATTTTCCTGTGATCCCAAACTTCCTTTAAATCACAAGATTTAAAGCAGCTTGGTGTAAAGAAACCAACTGTGGGAGCAATTATTAGAAAATGGAAGACATACAAGACTACTGATAATCTCCCTCGATCTGGGGCTCCACGCAAGATCTCATCCTGTAGGGTCAAAATTATCACAAGGTGGGCAAAAGAACCACAAGGGGGGACCAAGTGAATAACCTGCAGAGAGCTGGGACCAAAGTAGCAAAGACCACCATCAGTAACACACTACGCCGCCAGGGACTCAAATCCTGCAGTGCCAGATGTGTCCCCCAGTTTAAGCCAGTACATGTCCGGGCCCGTCTGAAGTTTTCTAGAGAACATTTGGATGATCCAGAAGAGGATTGGGTGAATGTCATATGGTCAGATGAAACCAAATATAACTTTTTGGTAAAAACCCAACTCGTCGTGTTTGGAGGAGAAAGAATGCTGAGTTGCATCTAAAGAACACCATAGCTACTGTAAAGCATGACAGTGGTAACATCATGCTTTGGGGCTGTTTCTCAGCAAAGGGACCAGGACAACCGATCCATGTAAAGAAAAGAATGAATGGGGCCATGTAGATTTTGAGTGAAAACCTCTTTCCATCAGCAAGGGCATTGAAGATGAAATGTAGCTGAATCTTTCAGCACGACAATGATCCCAAACAGACTGCCCAGGCAACGAAGGAGTGGCTAAGAAGCATTTCAAGTTCCTGGAGTGGCCTAGCCAGTCTTTAGATCTTAACCCCATAGAAAATCCTTGGAAGGAGTTCAAAGTCCGTGTTGCCCAGCAACAACCCCAAAACATCACTGCTCTAGAGATCTGCATAGAGGAATGGGCCAAAATACCAGCAACAATGTGTGAAAACCTTGTGAAGACTTACAGAAAAAGTTTGACCTCTGTCATTGCCATCAAAGAGTACATTACAAAGTATTGAGATTAATTTTTGTTATTGACCAAATACTTGTTCTCCAAATAATTTGTAAATAAATTCATTAAAAATCCTACAATGTGATTTTCTGGATTTATTTTTCTTATTTTGTCTCTCATAGTTGAGGTATACCTATGATGAAAATTACAGGCCTCTCTCATCTTTTTAAGTGGGAGAACTTGCACAATTGGTGGCTGACTAAATACTTTTTTGCCCCACTGTAACAGTCCGTGTAATTGCTCACTAACGCACTGTTTCACTAGAGTCAGTATTGAACTCAACCCTTTCAATACTACATCTGGAAAACTGCCGATAGCCTGTGGTGCCGTGCATGGAAGCTAAGCTCTGACCACTCAGTTCAAAGGTAAACAATGATTTAGTGGAATATAACTTTTTTTGTGAGCGGATGGGTCCACAACACGACTCCACAATGATAATTGTTTGTTCTGGGCAAGGGTGAGTGTTTCTTCTTATATTATTCTATGTGTTGAGATGCTAACAGCTGTAATGTAAACGCACACACAGCTGATGAGAGTGCCGGGACAGAATTGCGACTTATTTGATGTTGCAAAACGCTTATTTTTTGTGGTACGGTTTTTTTTCTCTCAATAATCCCACGTGGCAACCAGGAGCGAGTCACACACAAACACATATCTCAAAACACACCCTCACCACACATAAGGTATTGATAATAAAAATAAACCAAATGAGTGAAATAAAACAAAAACTAACCAATATTTATACAAAAAGTGCACAAACGACAACAGGAATGCACAAACATATACAAAAAGGCTCCAAAAACACACAAAATGGCCCCAAATGCACCAAACAAGAACAAAAATATGAATATTTATACACAAAATGACATAAATGCACAAAATGACACCAAAAAAGATACAAAAATACAAAAAATGACTCCAGAATCATACTACAATGGCAACAAAAAAAACAATAATTATACAACAAATGCACAAAAACACAACTGAAAAAATACACATAATGACTAAAAAAAAAACATATTTTACAGAAAAATACACCAAACAAAAAAAACATAAAAATGAGTAAAAAAAAAAAAACATGCACATGTCCCATGCAATTAAACAAGGGAAATCGCACACGTTATTTTACTTTGCACCCGCATATATACTCCTTTATAACATTGCTGAGTATGTACATTTGTACATCCAACCTTCAAACACATACTCATTTACTGTAGCTATAATTGACAACTCTACTTAAACCCCCACTATACGAATACATACTTCCGACGGGCACTGTACTAGTAATAGTTAAAGCAACAATGACATTGTACATGCGTCTCCAGGCCAAATGTGATTTGTTTGGTAGCTTTTCTTGGATATTTATACCAAATTACAAGCAGCATAACCTGGTGAGGCTATCATCGTACTGTGGTGAAATAAACCATCCCATCTAGTTTAAGCTCAGCAGGATCCTCATTTGACTTTCAGCAGGAAAATGAGGCTGAAAAGGCTTGTGGGAGCAGAGGGAAATAAAAGAAAAGAAAATTAAATGACCTGAGGTAAACTACAGCATATCAGTTTGGAGGCAAGACAGACAAAACTTGGTAAAAACAAGTGTACTTTTTTCATTTTTGATGCTCCTGTATTAAGATGAGTAGAAGATCAAGTCAACTTTACGTAGCCAATCTTCTTACCCATTCCTCTTTGGTTTGATATATTATACTCAACCAACAACCCTTAACCTGTAATTACATACTGAAATGTCTAGTGTAAGGTGGATTTCAAAAAGATTTGTTTTCTTTAGATAAGAGGCATCAAAACTCTTTCCAGGAGGTCTATTATCCTGCAGGTTTTAGATGTATGCTCTAACACACCTGAATGTGAATAAGCCATGCATTTAGGCATTGAAGCAGGGACCTGAATAAAACCCGCAAGATTGTGGCCCTCCTGGATTGAGTTTAGACTCTGGTTAAAATCAAAATGTGCAGGTTTAAAGAACAATTTATATTTTCTACAGGTAAATCACAAAATTAATAATAAACTGCCAAGCATTTGCTCCGTTTCTACACTTTGATACTTTAATAGTCTATAGTTTATTGGTACAACTGTGATTGGTTGATACTTTTAGCTCCCTCTCTGTGTTTACGAGACTACAGGCACACAGCATACTATATGTGCTGCTCATGAACAGGAGGGAGGGAAAGAGACACGAGAGGAGCGAGTTACTCATATCGGTACTTCACAATGGAGATGAGGAAAATGTGTTCATAAAAAAACAGATTAACGTTTGGAAATACTGTATTTTTATGTCGTGGACAGTTCCAGAGCAGAGTGTAGTTTAAGGCATTAACATTGTAAAACACCATTAAAGAAACACAAACAATTATTTAATATAGCCTCCATACTCTCCCAACATATCACGGCAGCGCATCCGTTGTTTGTGTTGGAAACACAGAAACACAGAGAAAATGACAACAACTCGGAACATCCTCAGTGAGAAGCATCCATAAAGCCAATCCTTCCTTTTGTACCATTCACTGTGAAAAGTACCAACAATGTTCTGACCTTTCCTTTGCTGAAAGTCTGGTAACTCAGGTGTTGGTCTCCCATCTTTTAAAAGCTGTCATTTTTCCTCAAAACAAATTTTCTTTATCGTCTCGAGCGCTGTCATCCTGCCGATAGTGTCATCCCGCCCACTCACTAGAGAACATAGCAGCTGTGGCAGCCACGCTGGATCAATTCACTAATGCACTGTGAACTTACGTATAGCATTTAGCATAGCACGGTTACGAACACATAAAAACACACTAGGGGAACGGAGGCAGAGCAGCCGTGTGCTTTTGGGAGAGGGTGTGGCCTCCTTCTGCCTTGCAGTGGAGTGAGACTGTGCAGCATCTCTGCCGTACCAGGAAATAGCTATGTTTAGTCATTTGGTCTATGAAACACAAAAAATGCTGACAGTTTCGAACTTATAGGTACTGTAGGCTATTGGAATTGAAAAATGAATCATTTATCAATTCACCCTTGGGTAGGCACTGTCTACTTTGCCTATCCTGACTGCATGTCACTGCTACTATTTATATATTTTACAATTTAGGATAATAATCAGGGAGTTTGCACGTTCTCCCCTTGCTTTTGTGGGTTTCCTATGGATGCTCCGGTTTCCTCCCACAATCCCAAAGCATGTCTGTGTTTTTATGTTGCCCTGCGACGGACTGGCATCCTGTCCAGGCACCAGCAGACCCCCACGACCCTGAAAACAAGCAAATGGGTAAGAAGATGGAGGAATGGTAACTATTTTGCACTGTGGGCAATATTTGCTGTAAAACACCTTTGTAACTCATGACAAAACCAGATGGTTAGAGTGGGAAAAAAATTAAGTTAGAGTTATACATCTTAGAAGTATCCATTGGCATAGGCATTGGCCAGCGTTCAATCACCTTCTTTGATTCTGAATCATATTTATTGCACTACCTAACATTTGCAATAAAATTGCATAATATAATTATTATAAATCCCCAGATTCTGATATAACATATACAAGACAGAATTTGCATCTATTTTTCAAACATTTTTCTCCCCATTTAATGTAAAGTTTTGGAAAAACTCTGACTGAATAAGCAATGTAGATTCCATATCTAAAAAGATGAGGTGTCAAGCAAATGCTCTCAGGGAGAGCCAGGAAGTCAATGACAAACTAGAGTTTCATTTATTCAACTAGACTGAAGAGCCTTTGGGGTGCTTGGAAATGTTTCAGTTTCTCAAATATACATTTTTGATAAAAGCTCAAACACATTTGACATCACTGGGTGACTGGTTTCAAGTAGTAGTAGCTTTAAAAAAAATTATACTTTCACAACTATGAGATAAGAAATAGTTTCTCATTTTTATACACATGTAGCTTTTCTTCATGCTAAGGGAATTCATTTCTTTTGGAGGTAGTTATTGCTCTTAGAGGTAGTTATTGCTCTTAGAGGTAGTTATTGCTCTTAGAGGTAGTTATTGCTCTTAGAGGTAGTTAGTGCTCTTAGAGGTAGTTAGTGCTCTTAGAGGTAGTTATTGTTACCTTAATAAATGTTCCTGGACTGTGCGTTAGAACAAAACCTTTTTAATCAAGCTGCAGTTTTACCATTGAGACAAAGCCATTAGAAATGACAACAAATGCTTTCAAAACCTTTATAGAAAAACAAACAAGAGTTGTAAGGGTGATCATAGTGAGTGGATATGGATGTAAGATTGGATTGGGAGTGCACACAAACAGGAGTACTGTCCCTGTTGCCTCCTACACCAGCAGGTCCAAGTCTGCATTCAGTCAAGGTCATGACAACAGCATATACTGTATAAAATAGCAGCGACAATCAGTAGGGAGGTAATTCAGGGATTGACTCTGATCACTGGTGTAGCATATTGTAATTAATCACTACGACTCACTTTATCAAGTCTGCAAGATTAAACTGTGTGTATTTTGGCTTTCTGTGTGTAAATGTGCATGCACACTACACAATAGGGCACTTGGAGAAGTATTAAGACATCTTCAAGAATAAAGACTCTTGAATAACTACTGTCTCACGCCTAATTGCATTTAAAAAAGATTTTTAGAGTTTTTAGTCACAGCCTAGTCACAGATTCTAAAGATTTTACAAAGAATCTGAGTGTCTTAGGGTCACTATTTACAAGAAGATTAATTTTAGCACGTTTCTCTTTGAGCAACTGTGTTCTCACAGATACTGACATGACACGCAATAGTTATACATATTTGCTCTCAAGTCGGCCTTTTTACTTTTCTTTAAAAGCATAATCTGCTGTATCCTTGCTGTATTTGCTTAATCACTGTTGTGTCCTTCTCAAATAAATAAAGCATTTAAGTATTGTTGTTTAATTTGAATAGAAAAAGATCACCTCCAGAATGTCAAGCAGTGCAAACATACGCTTTTTTCAAATTTACTGACATTACTTTAATTAAAAAGCGTTATTAGGAGATATGAAAGAATTTTCAAGAACTGTTTTTTTTTTTGAGAAGTGAGGGGAAAAGCAGATTATGAACTGAATTCCCAAGAGGAGAACAAAGAACAGAACCAGGAAAAAAACACTCTGCTACAAAAAACACAGTTAAGATAACACACAGTCACAAAAACATAGCACGTGGGCAGGTGGGGTGGGTTGTAGGGGATGGGGTGGCTGGGCGAAGAGGGAGAGAGGATATCCAGCTGCTGGGGGGGCACGGTCTGCAGCCTCTAGGCGCTTTTCACACTTCCCTGAGCTGGAGGGGAGGGGGGGCGGATAGACAAAATAAAACCTTTGCTCTCATTCTGAAATAGTCAGATGCTATGTGGCCTTGATAGGCCTGATTTAGAAGACGAGAATCCAGATGGCAAAAAGGAGAGATGAAGGGAGGGGGAAGAGGAGGAGGATGGAGCGTCAGATCTGTAAACATTCATGGTGAGTTGAGACACAACCTTGGGCGGCATGTGGGGGGAGGCCAAAGAGTGAAAATAAATTGTTTTCGTTCAGGCTAGCGCTCTTTCAGCAGCCTTTTAGTCTCTGGTCACAATAAATCCAAATAATGTGGCATCAAACAGCAAATGGCCGAGACATCCTCTCCATCCTTTTAAAGATCGATTTGAAACCATTCAAACGCTCCAAAGTAAAGTCCTGCTTACTTTTGAGTTCGTTCATCATGATATTCTGAGAGTTCAGTGCCCTGCTCCATCCGTCAGAGATGACAGGCAGCCTTTCCAAAACAGCTGCTAACGTAACACAGACTTTATGATCGATCAGATTGCTGCCAGTTCCAATCAACAACATCCCTACTATCATGATTCCATGTAATGTTTGCATGTAAAAAAAAATAATTGAAGAGTAACTATACCCCAAAATGACTTTTTTTCTACTGAAAACAAAATTATTTGGGTGTGACGTTGTGTTGTTAATTGATCCATGACCAACTCTTGACATTTTAGTGAAAGTATTTCAATTTGGCTGACTGCCCTCTATGAGTTGAAACATAGCTATGACAATGTGTTTTTGCTATTGGCTGAGAATGGTGGTTTGTGACATTTTGGTGAGTTCTTACATAACGAACAACCACTTTTAGCCCCGCCCCTCCAATAAAAACTAGCACCTGTCAATTCTGCATCTTGTGGCGAGGAGGTTGGATTAAGAGAATTGTGACTAGAGAGGTATAGTGAGAGTATTGAGTAGGTAGGTAATTAGTAAGGGTGTAACGATTCATTCATTAGATCAATTAATCGATCTACATCGATTTGTGCTCGGCAAGTTGGCCTACTGGATGAAATTAATTGATCTAAAATTGTTTTAAAACAATCTGTCCATTTTATCGATCCAAAGCAATAACGCATTGGAGTTAATCATGGCAGACTTTAAGTGGATGTGTTTTAAAAGCGTTTTTTAATATTAAAGGCTTTACGGCCGACTCTGTCAGCAGACAACAAAGCAGCATTGTGGAGAAGCCAGCAAGCGTGAAATTGATCAATCTACCTTTAGGATCTAGTGTATGGAATCACTTTGGCTTTTGCACAGACTGAGATATTTTAAAGGAGTCGCTCACTGTGTTGACCGATGACCACCAGGCCCACCTGACAGCGTTCACTGCAGCAGTAGCGTTGGTAGCGATAGCATTAGCTCATTAGCATTAGCTCTGCAAAAAGCCTCAGGCTTCATCATCATGTTAAAATGAAAAGTAGCTTCAGGTTCAACCACTGCTCATTTATCCTGAACAGATGTTCGCTGCACTTCATTTTTTAAATTAATATTGTATCATTTTTATGTTAGGTAAACCTGATATGTATTTTTATTGAAAACGCATTGAGTATTGAAAATTAGAGCATAAAACTTAACATCCTGTTAATATTAAACTGAAGTGTTGGTTTGACTTTATTCAAATAAAATGTGAATACAATTGCCATTAAACGTTGTTTTTTTTTTTTTTATGTCTAGTGTTCATTTATAGACTATTCCCGGGTTAAAGGAAACAACAGGAATCTAGTAAACCTCACCTGCACTGTACAGTAGCCAGATGTTTATTTCACAGCCACACTGTTTGAATGATTATTTTTGGCAAAAACATTTACAAATTGATTCCAAGATACTGAATTGTTTCGGTTTTAATTGTTCTAAATTCATTCTAAATGCATGAATCAAATCAACAACGATGAATCGTGATTTCAATTGAATCGTTTCTCATCAGCCTATACGTTACACCCAGTAGTTAGCATAGCATGGATTGTTCTTTTGGAGATGTTATATGATTGACTGGGTGTGTCTTAACTTTCCCATATTCAAGACATTTTTTGAATGTCCTTGTGGTTTAGTTGCACTTTAAATTTGAATCTGCTGAATTGGAGGTGATAAAGTGCACTTCCCTCCCTGCTTTGAGCATAACTGCATGTGGATTTCTGTGAGTGGTATGAGTAACAACTTATAGTAGATCCATAAATCCCTTTTTTGGTTGAGTCACAGCCCTATTGGGTCATTATCATTTATACATTGGTCCTGGATGTTGCTCCTGACTGATAACCTAGTAATACTCTCTGGTACCTATTGCTTCGGAAGCAAAAATAAAGTTTTCTATATCTGTGGACAAAGCTTTGTCATTAGATAAAAAGCCATTCTCTGATTAATAGCGTATAAGCTGTGCTTTGTAAGCTGACTCTGTTGAGCTCTCACAATTCGGTGTGAAGTATTTTTACAATACATTTTTGTTGTTATTTTTAAAAAGAAGAAGAAAGACTTTTTACCTTTTAAGCTCTTGTCCCTGATAAACTTTGTGTTATATAATAGAATAAAAGCAACGGTTATTCATGTGTTATGAAAAGAAGACAAAAGCCAGTATTGTCTATTTTATCACACTGTGATACATTTCACACCAGACCAGCATTCTGATTAATTACAGACAAGGTTTATTGTTTTTCTGCTTAAAACTTATTAAATCTTACTCTCTATATGCAGTACACCCATACTGCTGCATTAGATTAGATTTTTTTGTGTGTTTTACAAGGCAGAAATAATTTGAATTATTAAAATTAATTTCTGATTATTGGATAATAGAATCCACAAAAATAATATTTAAACAAAAGCTATTGTATGTGGCATTTACTCTAATATGACTGGCTGGCATACATAACCTACTGAATGCATAACTAAATGAACGGAAAACTGCACTGCATATGCATAATGAAATTATGAAGAAGGATGAATATATATTGTGACTTAAATGGTATTCCTTAACACTTGAATGACACAAATGATGTATTTTGTGACATTTTATTTGTTGAAGTTAGGGCAGCCAAAATAGTTTTTGAAGCTTGATCATGTAAAATAGTCTGGCACAAAAAAAGTGGAAAAAAGATGGGCTTTAGAAATGAAACAATAGATGCAGATATCATAAACACTTGTTTACATTGTATGACAATCTAATAGATGTTCATAGCAAAACTACTTAGTGAATCCAAAGCATTAAATACACTTTGGAAACCTGCCCAAATGCACTCAATTCCATTATGACATTGTGCAATATAGTTTACCTTTTTTTCCATGCATAAACGTAGGATGATTTTTTGTGAAGCTTTGATTTTAGCAGAGGTGTATAAAGTACCTAAAAAAATATAAGTAAAAGTACAAATACATAACTGAAAATTACTTTGGTAAAAGTTAAAGTCATCAATAAGAAAATCACTTGAGTAAAAGTCTTAAAGCAGCTCACATTACAGTAAATGTACCGAAGTATCAAAAATATTTTGTGGAAAAAATATATATATACTTAAAGCTGATATTCGGAGTTTCTGAGAAATCTATGTTTATGTATGATTCTTTTGAAATGTGAAAAACAAACTTAACTAGTCTTTTACTATGGTCTGCTGCTGGTGGTCATTCATATACATTAATGTATATAAGTCCCGCCTTAATCCTATAGACTCCTATACAAATCGAAACGATCGCCGACTGCACACAGCCAATAGGCTTCGTCAATCAAAGTGAGTGTGGAACTGAAACAAGGCCGCGCGTCACAACAGCAAACAGGTAAATATGATTTTGGCTCTTACCTGGCCCATAGACCTATATCAATGCGACCTTGTTATGTTCCCTGAAGCTTGTGCAGAAAAGTAGTGGTGTGGCTTCTGGTAGATTGCAGAGGCAGTGGGTGGAACTGGAGCTGTTGAGGGCTGGACATCGAGACGTCCTCTCAGAAACTCTGGATATCAGCTTTAAGTATCAAAAATAAACAGCCATACATGGTTTATTTTACTTTTAGGTCATTAAAAATGGAGTGGTGTGGTATATAAATAAAGCCTCTGCATGCCTAAGAACACACACACAAAATAACTGTTTCTGGTTAAGAATGCAACTTAAGAAATCATCACTGCAGACTGGTTGCACATCACTTTTCCTAACATTGTGATGCACAAACTGTATTATTTAGCTACTTACCTAATATGTTTCTTAAGGTCAGATGGAGAGTTGTTAAACGCCTTTATCTCTTGAGACTTTGGTCGGTACAAGAGGCATTTCTTCCGGAATGTTTTAGGATGTTCCTCATCCCAAGGTAGTCAGATATTGATGACAGGTATTACCACAGATGACTGTTATTTTCTACAGGAGGGTGTTGTTGGTCTGGTGACGTCTTCATCTCATCAACAACCCCGTTACCTCCACTTCACACGTGAACCGGAAGTTGTTTTTTTAATGCTCTTGGACATGCCCATTCCAGATGATATGTAATGAGTAGTGAGGTGCCAAAAAATAAGTAATAGAGTAAAAGTACCAGTAAATGTTTTACCTTTGAAATGTAGTAGAGTAAAAGTGAAAGTGCTGATTTAAAAAAATAATGTAGTACTATACTACAAACTCAATGATTATACTGTCTACTATATACTATAATTATGGTTAGGCTGATGACCGATACTAGAAAGTTTACTTCCAAGTTTCCCAAGATGCATTTCGAACCTACAGCGACAAAAACCTTAATCACACTGAGGATAAATATCTGTGTTGATTGGCCACCTTTGAAAGTGCTGAAAGAATTTTAAGTGAGAAAGTGACCAATTAGAATATCAACATGTGTTTGATTGATCCATAACACTCAAGGAAACACATTTCATGCTGACATTTTGGAGATTTTCGGATAACTTCAAAACAAGAGTCCTATTTACAAAACCGTTAAAAAAAACTAATGGACGACAAGAAGAGATGCTTTTGTTTTGAAAAGGGGATGTTTGACTTTTGATGCAGCATCTCCTGCACTTCCTCTCAAAGTTTGTCCACCAGGTTCTGAGATAACTTATCTGCAAGGGATGCACAATTCGTCGATCGTGCACATGGGCCGCAAGACTTCATAAATGAATGTGAACGCACAGTCACATATACCAGAAATTAAACCTTCAACAATTCAGCTTCTGACCTCAGTTTAAGGGGGCGCTAGTGCACTAATGTGTTCATTTACAACCTCTAATAAACAGTAGTAGAAGAACCTCCTCCACACCCATAGACATAGGAAGGAAACATCACGTAAGATGTTTTTAACAAACTTCTTTTAACAAGTTAAATCTGGTGGTCTGAGCCTTACACAACTATGCTGCATCATGAAGTCATTTTTTGAAGAGAAAAGCTGCAATTTTAACATTTGAAAACATCCAGAATAGTAGCCGCGTTAATAACATTTGTAAGAAAGGAAACCGCATGCAAATCCATCAATATTTTAGCAAGATTGAAGTATTTACGTTTGGTAGGTCTTCCCTCTGGTTCCACAGACTCCATCAGAGAGCTGCCCGGGTCAAGATGGCCGCCGGTGATGACATGGCAGAATCAGCCGTAAGGCATTTAGCCTTTTTATATGATATTTATGGTCACATCAGCCCGACCAGGTACATTAATTATCAACATCTTCAGACAACCTACGTTTGTAAAAGCCATTAAAGTTCTTCTAAAGAACAAAGTGAGCTACAAATACTGAAACGCTCAGTGTGTTACTGACTGGACCCACTAAAGGTGCTTTTTATTGTGGGTCTTTGACGAAGTGAGCAGCTGTGTTTGGTGCTCTGCATTTTCAAAATATTTTTCTTCATTGTATGTTTTTTAAATATGTTTGAATTAAACTCAGTTTTTAAGTGTTATTGTTTCAGAATGATTTTTGTATTTTATTACAAAGAAGTGGAACAAACTGCAGCAAAGCTGAAGTCAGCATCCAATGTAAATATTTTTAAATCCAAGTTAAAGGCACTCTTTTTCTCTACTGTGTATGACTGAGAGAGATTTTTGATGTTTTTACTCCTGATTAAAAATGTTTTTACTGCTGATTTAATTAGTTATTGATTTTTAAACTGATAAATGTTGTCACTTTTTAATCATGTAAAGCACATTGATTTGCCTTGTGTAGGAAATGTGCTATACAAAAAAGTGCCTTCATATTTTACAAATAATACTGTAATAATTTTAATAGTATTATTAAAATAATAATAATACTAATAGTGTACATGTAAAACAAATCAAATTATTTATAATTACAACCAAACTGTCAACAAAGCAGTGGAATGGTGCTGGGTAATAACAGTATCCATTCTCTGACGTCACATACAAGATGTGTTTACATGTAGTGAATGCAAAAAAGAATTCCAGATATGTTTGTATAATTGAAATATGTACTTGTTATAATATTCATAGACCCCAATGGACTTGTTCTAGGGCACTTATTTGAGTATTTCACCTTCTCGTTAAAAACAAGAAATGCCTGTGGAGGTATGACTGCTGTGCAAAAGTAGCTTAATCTGACAGCAGGAGGATAGAATGAAAACCATCAATAGTATGACTGAAGGAAAGGAGATAAGCTTGGAATGTTTCAGCAAAGGCATGTGAGCCA
Source organism: Gouania willdenowi (assembly GCF_900634775.1). Classification (NCBI taxonomy): domain Eukaryota; kingdom Metazoa; phylum Chordata; class Actinopteri; order Blenniiformes; family Gobiesocidae; genus Gouania; species Gouania willdenowi. Next base: position 8,329,926 of record NC_041065.1, read on the forward strand.
CATGATTCCTTCCTTTGATATGAGATTCAGCTTTTGCTTTTCAAGGCAATGGAGAATTGTAGAATATGGACTTTTAAGCACGCACGCACACACACACACACACACACACACGCACACACACAAACGGAGTATGGTATACACTGTTCAAACCTAATGATATATACATGCCAACAAGGCTTGGTAATGTCACACCATTCTAAAACATGAGCTATATTGTGTAGTCTGTACTCACTCACTCAAAGAAAGCCAACATACTGTACATGCATATATAGTTTAATTTAAATTAAGAAGCTTGGTACACTGTTCCAAGAACTTCACCACACAATACACACAAGCACATGCACACACACACACACTGCCAATTCACTGCACGCACTACCCAGCACCAAACGCAAACCCCCCCAGACACAGTGATCCAAGCCTATCTTTCATGTGACACTAAAGAAAAGGCCTATGACATGGCAAACATAAGTAACAAGCAAAAACATTCAAGTTCCATACTATGTTTTATGTTGGGTTATTTTTTAAGTATCCATGGAGCTTATCGTGAAATTGTTAACTCGTGATACAATATGAAATTCGATATAGGGATCACAATATGAAATACTTGGGATATGATGTAAAAAAAATGTAAATCAATTCCCAATGAAGATTGTGAGAGTGTTTTGCTTCACAAATAAAGAATTAAAAGAAATATACTAATCTAACTGTCTTTTTATTATTATTATTATTATTATTATTATTATTATTATTATTATTATTATTATTATTATTATTATTATTTATTTATTTTTGAAAGTTTTGAAAGCTGCATTTTGGACCTGGCAAGATAAATCCAAAATGCAGCTTGAAATATTCCGCACTCCCTGTAACTTAAAGGGAAGAGTAAAGTTACTCAAATTAAGCAGTGTTATTGGCACAACACCGCTCAGACACGTTGGCATGTTTCAGCTGGTTTTGCACTACAGACAACTAACCATCTTGTGAACATAGTCTCTGAGCTGCTACAGGAAGCAGGAGGGTCAAAGGCCATTGCGCTGCTGAGCTGCTGCTGCTGAATTTTATCTCATTTTTTTTTTTTCATCTTTTTTGCAGCATTCCTGGTATGTAATAGACTAGCCCAATTGCTCTGTTTGTTTAGGGATCTTTTTTTGTTTGGGTGGTTATTTCTCAATGTCTATTTTCATGATGCCACACTTCCATGCATTATAGAACGTCATACGCAAAGGTTGCAGTCAAATGCAAATTGCAACTTCTAAAAAAATACATAAATGAATTTATAAAAAAAACTGTTGAAAAAAAACAAATGTATTGAAGCTGAAAAAGTTAACACAAGTCACAAGGAAACAGGGAGGAGGTTACAAAAACACAACAGGACAAGAGGAGGTAGACGTTCACAATGATCTAGCAATGACTCTGTGTCCAAACACTCAGATGATGAGAGCTCTGATGAGACAGATGGGGACACCTCTGGCAGGCCAGCAAAGAGAGCTCTGGCTGGCCAGACGGGGAACCGGCACTAGCGGCGACGTTGGCGGCCTGGTGCGGGGAACCGGGACTGGCGGCGACGTTGGCGGCCTGGTGCGAGGAACTGACACTGGCGGCAACGTTGGCGGCCTGCCGCGGGGAGTTGGCACTGGCGGCTACTCCGGCGGCCTGGTGACAGGAACCGGCACTGGCAGCTACTCCGGCGGCCTAGTGCGGGGTGCTTGCACTGGCGGTGCTGTTGGCCTAGCCTGGAAGCTAGGAAGCTCAGGAACACTAGTCTGGAAGCGAGGAGACTCAGGATCACTAGTCTGGAAGCGAGGAGACTTAGGAACACTAGTCTGGAAGCTAGGAGACTCAGGAACACTAGTCTGGAAGCTAGGAGACTCAGAAACGCTAGTCTGAAAGCTAGGAGACTCAGGGACCCTAGCCTGGAAGCTAGGAGACTCAGGAACACCAGTCTGGAAGCTAGGAAGACTCGGGAACGCTAGTCTGGAAGCTAGGAGACTCAGGAACATCAGCCTGGAAGCTAGGAGACTCAGGAACATCAGTCTAGAAGCTAGGAGACTCAGGAACATCAGTCTAGAAGTGAGGAGACTCAGGAACACTAGCATGGAAGCTAGGGACTTTGCAGGGCTGGGCTTTCTTTTTGGGCCGATATTTTGTTTGCAGGCTCCGTGGTCCTCTTTTGGCCTGAATCTCCCCGGATCTTACCGATGACGAAGTTCTGCCAGTAGGAGAGCTGCTGGGTCCAACAGTGGCTGGATCATTCTGTGACATTTCAGAGTTGTGGATGAGGACCCAAACGCAGAGAGAGAATCAGGCAGCAGGCAGGTGTAACGTGTCCATTTTAATGATAAAAAGTAAACAAAAACTCCAAAAAGGCACAAGGAGTTACAAGGAAAACAGGAAGCAGGGTATCAAAACGCAGGCGGACACGAGAAGGTAAACATTCACAATGATCCAGCAATCATTCAGTGTCCAAACACTATATTCGCTAAATAGTGAGGTAGGCTTAATTGGGAACGGACCACACCTGGGTGCAAAACATGAGGCACCAAATCAGTCACAACCCAAACACACTGTCCGAAAATGCACATTACACACTATTTGCATTCAGTATGATGTCATAATTAATGTGTAGTACGTTCCAATTCAAAAGTGTGCAAAGATTATGTACATCAGAAATGTACACTATTTCCGGACCTTTCTGAAGTGTACATGGTAGCCACACTACGCTCACTCAACCGCTCCATGATGCATTGCGAGCGGTCACAGCCAATACGGTGGATGCCGTCCAAGCTAGCAGCCTGATAGACAAGTATATAAATATATATATATATCAGGCTGTTTTTGGTGTTTTTGTATGTTATATGGGTAAAAAGTAATCCTGACACCCCTCGGATTCATTGAGGCAATTTTTGAATGTGTTAGGGGGATTTGTCAGACTCTTCCTAACGTGTTGTTGTTTGCTACTAGTTATAGCTGCAGAAGAGCTGGGGACCAAAGGTATCAGCTCTGCTCTGGACAGGATCTGTAAATAACTTATATCAATTATTGTTATGTGGGTTTCTTTAGCACTCGAGTGGCCTGTTGCGATAATGAAATAGAAGCATCCCTATATAGCCACATAATAACAATACTGAACATGGTTGTTTTGAGTAAGAAAGTCACGTTGTACAATGTGGTTATTGTTTTAACTGTGTTGTAAAATAGTTTAGAGGAATGTTTTATTGCTTCAGCTCAGTGTAAGATCACAATTTACTCTCCAGAGATTAGCTTTGTGATTGTTGCAGTGATTTTAACCTTTAGTAAATAATATACTTTAATCTTTGGTTTGTGTTTATGTAGCATTATTGGATTTGATATGTACTGTAGTTGGTTGAGATAAAAGTGATTTTCAATATAATTTGCTTTCAAATTATGCTCTGGAAAGTTAGCTACTGCCGTTGAACGAGAAGAAGAAAGAATTCATATTAATTATTGTGTGTTTTCTTTAGATTTCCAGATAAGAATTCATAAACAGATTAGAGTTAATTCATTTTTGATGGAATTATCCTATTGATTGTTAAACTATTTAATGATTATTTTGTTTTTAATCATGTAAAGCACATTGCATTATGTAAAGCGCAATACAACTAAATGTGCTCTCATTAATATTCACAAAAAATGTATTGCAACAAAGCCCATGTCGTGTCTCCCCAGGTGATGATGTGGATGGTAAAAAAAAGAGGTGTAGTGTGGAAAAAAGGTCTTCATTGAAGCTGACTTGCAAAATAATATAAAGTTTATTAAAACAAACAGAATCAAAAACCAGGGCAAAGACAGAAACCCTGGAAGAACAATGGCGGTCAAATCAAACTTTGAGGCAAAAACAGGAGAACTGGAGACAGCAGTTCAGTGAGAGCAAACGGGGTCAGATCATGCTCTAAAGAAATCCAGCTCGGTCCAGATCACATTTATGGACTGACAAGAAATTTGAAACCCAACAGGTGGACCCCAAAGCCTTAGCTTTTAAGGCAAAGAAGGAAAGCAACAAATGTTCATTACTGTGGTAAAACCCCCTGTATCAGCAGAATAGTACGAAAACAGGCAACTTCCACGATTGACAGGCAATAAACATCCCAACAGCAGAGCTACAGAAATAACTGGCTTGGATTGTAAACCCCAAGTGTTAAGACCACCTGTTGAAGGCCTGTACTCAGCTTTTAAGTGAAAAGGTATATAGCATAAATGAATATAATATTAAGCAGTCAATACACCTCACCCACTTTTCCTATTCCAATCCTGTCATGTTTAAGATGTTCCTGGAGGACCACCACATGGAGGGCAAAGTCGAGGGAAGAAATGGGAAAACCTCAAAGAAAAATACAAGGTTAGTTAAAAGCACTATGGTTACGGAGAGAATGGATGGAGCCAGGGAGGAGAGAAAATTATGACACTCTTATAATCTTTAACCAATACATTATTCAACATTTACTGTTATAGTTTTTGTTCTTTATATAGTTATGTTTAATAAAATAATGTTAACGTAATCTGCTGTGGTGTTCGTCAATTTAACTTATCAATATCACACAAGAGGTCGTGTTGTTATTCAGTACAACCTAGAGTGTGATATTTGTCTTTTATCCAACAGTTCCACAATATTAGTCAACAGTATTAAGCAACAACAGATTATGACTTGTTTATCTCATAATTTACTTTGCTCCTCCAAAACACACAGGTCCACAACTGGAAGAAAGATGAGACTGTTGCCAGGCAACACAAACATTTCATGACTGAAAGTTGACCAGATGTTATTAGAATGAACAAAGGAATGATAATCTCTGTAAAAAGTTTCAGTGATGTTATTACTCTTTGTCAGCACTCGTGTCTTTTCCAATCAAATTTCTTGGTCTGAACTAACTGTTGTATAACAAATTATATACAATTAAGCATACATTAAGAAACAATTAAAATTATAAGATATATTGTCATTATTTTGTGATGATATAACAGGAACAAAAATGCAAAAGTTAGCTAACTATTTACAGAAAATGTATCCTGTTGTATTGTCCTCACACATTAACCTGTAATAATTGTGAACAAAAATATGACTTGTTTTTAATTAAATACTATTTATTGGCATGTGGATTTGTGTTTATTGATCTATTTATTGTATTGGAAGTATTATATTGCACCTACATGAAAATCCTTTTATTACAAAACTTTGTTATGAAATTAAAATGAGGTGATGTGACTGTTGCAATACAAATATGGACTTACTTCTGCAGAAATGTAAGTACTGGTTAACTCTGAGCCGAAGGCGACGGATGGCTCATCCTTGTCTTTGGCGTGTGCGGGCAGTCATAGCGCTGACAATCTGGCATAGAGGAGCAGGTGAGGAGTGCTTAAGAAGGCAGAGGCTGATGAGGAGGTGTGAAACATGTGGAATGCTGAGCAGGTGATTCTGTATTTATGTATTTATTATAGGGACAGTGCATATTAATGTATATTTCTGTAAATATGCCAGAATTAGCTCAAGGGCTACTTTTCATTCGTAGTCCCTGAACAGTTATGTGTCATCCTGAAGGGAATAAAATTACAATCATACACATAACACAATGCAATAAAATACAACACAGTAAAATAATTTAAAAAAAAAAAAAAAAAAAACAGCGCTCTTGATAACACAAACCAAACATGACGGACATTACAACAAGACTGTTCAACTGACTCAGCAACAACAGAGACAAGTCAGACTAACTGACAAAGGACAAGAGACGAGCAATGGGCAGCGAGAGGTGATCGTGATAAAACTGGAATCACCAGAATTGGTTCTGTTTGTTATTATAATAATATATACAAGTAGAAACTATCAATTACAGTTTTGTAGATTGTCGAGAAGTTACCAGGGAATGTAAAATTGTCCTGGGACCAGCTTCAACCTAACAATAAAACATCCCCTTTCAAAACAAAAGCATTTGTTCCTGTCTTCCAGTAATTTTTAACGCGTTAGTAAATAAGGCTCTTGTTTTGAAGCTAACCAGAAGTTTAGTCAGTAGGACAATGGAGGGTCTCCAAAATGTCGGCCTAAATCGTGTTTCCACAAGTTTTATGGATCAAATGACCACATGTTGATATTCTACTTGGTCACTTTTTTTGCTTAAAATGTTTTCAGAAATTTCAAAGGTGGAGAATAGACGGAGATATTTTAGGCTCAGTGTGCTTCTGCTTTTTGTCATTGTACTTTCGAAATGCATCATGGGATACTTGGAAATGTACTTCAGTGTGAAGTAGACCCTAGTTTGTAGTGTGTAGTGCTGCATTTCAGACACGGCCACTGACATCACTGGGAGGTGGAGACTCGAGCAGGAATACCCGGAAACACAAAGACAAGAGTTAGCACAAGAAACTATTCAACTTTTTATTTGTATAGTGCAATTTACAACAAAATCATCTCAATGCGCTTATGAAAATGTAAAATTCATAATAAGAAAGAAAAAACCCAACAAGATTTTTTTGTTATTTTTCTCAAGCTCCTCTTAGTACTGGAAGTTTTTGTTTTTTACTTTTTAGACCTAATTCATTTGTATCACCACATTAGGGATGGTGTGATCTAAATAGTTTTTACAAGACCATTAGGGAGTGCAGTTATTGCAATTTGGATTGTAGCCTTTATAAAGGTACAACCCAAGCCTTCGGTGACCATGGCTCATGTGGTAAGATTATCATCTTATGATCGGGAGGTTAGGGGCTTGATTCCAAGGCTAGACCTGTCTGTTTGTTAAAGTGTCCTTGGGCAAGACACTCAACCCTAAATTTCTCCCAGTGGTAGTTTTTCCTTTTCAGTGTTTCCAAGCTTTATTGTTGCTATAGAACTGTGCTAATTTACCAGTGGAAAAGATTTTGCTCATTGTCTCAATTGCAGATTTGTTTCCTCTCTGTTTTTCCAGCAAGAGTACCCATGGAGTATGCAAACCTTTTCCATTGTTTCTGATCATTTCTTTCTGAAATAAGCCTTTGTGATCTAGTTTCTGTTGAGTTTTACTTAATGAGCTGCCAAAAAACAAGAATTTGACTTAATCTGTGATGAGCTGAAACTACTGAAAGTACTTTCCATACTCTTTCCATAAATATACATACTTTATAGAAAGTCTACAATCCAACAGCTTGAGAAAAACACCATGATATGAATCATGGAAAGTGAAGAGAAGAAGATATGCTTATAAAGTAACTGTATTTTAAAATACTGCATGTCTCAGTGCTCTAGAGGTGAATAAGAACAGAATCTCTGTGTCAGCTTACCTGGTCTGCTATCTTTTTTCCAGAACTGGCCCACAGCCACACACTGAGCCCAGTTGCTTTATATTTAAATATTATTTTCAAACCTCCAGTGATTTCCTGTAAATGACAACTGCAGACACAGCTTGGAGACTGTGATGAATGTGTCAGACGATGGCGATGCATATTTTCTGGTCCGCTTCTGGCTCTGGTGACATTGCCACATTGAAGAGTTGATTGATACATCTTTGTATTATATGATTTATTGAGCAGTAACTACTGTGGATTTGTATGGCTTCATAGTTTAGTTTTAATGGTTAAATCACGCCTTTAAAGTGTCTGTTGCTCAAACAATGGTGATGTTTTTGAAGTGGATTGGCCTTTAATTTATTTGCAGATATTGCTTTTCATTTTGCTGGACCCTCTTTTGGTCTGTGTGCAAGTTGAAATATTTTTCTAAAGTTTGCTGCAAAGGTCAGCATTCAGCCCTTCAAGCCTTTGATAACTATTTCTCTTCTAATATTGTCATTGTTGACAGAGATTCTGTGTACTAAAACATCAGCGTTGCCGTATGATTTCCTTTATGTTGTTTCCTCAAGCTTTCAGGAATAAATGAAAATGTCAAAGTGGTAACAAAGCTTTTGGAGAAGAATACTATCTCACCGTCCTCTGGAATTGTGTATTTTTAATAAAGCCCATATTGCTTGGAGCTGTATTTGGAGTAGGGTTGGACGATACGGACCAAAATTCATTGCTCGATATTTTTTCTCAAAATGGCAATATACAATATAAATGTCAATATTTTTAACTCAATAAAGTGAAAGTCTTACCAGTAAGACTTCTAGGTTAAATTCACTGATGAAAAAGTATTAACAAACAGCTGCACAACATGTGCCACTTTTTGCTTTTTCTCTTATGAGAGACAGCACGTGTGAGTGCGTTCTGTAGTGTGGATTGTTTAGGGGCAGATCTGGGTAGGGACACACTCAGAAATCTGGATCTGGCTGTGATTCTGGAGGAACTTAAACATCCTCCTTTTGAACTGCTGGGGGAGACAGGTTTGAAGTTGGTGTCTCTAAAAGCTGTCTCTAGCGTCAGCTAAACGGGTTAGAGACATCCATGCGCTTTCGGTGCAACCGTTGTGTGCTCAGCTCCTTTTTAAGCCTACCTGGTCTTTGTGCCAAAGGTGGTAGGTTCATGTTCTGCTATTGACCTTATGGCCTTTTTTGTCTCACAGGGTTAGCAGGGGCCTCATATGATGTGTCCGGTCTGTGCGTTGCGCACTTACATGGACATGACAGGGAGTTTCAGGAGTAGCAATCAGCTGTTCATCTCCTGGGCTCGCCCCATATGGGGAAACCTGTCACAAATCAGCTCCTGTCACACTGTATGGTGGAGGCGATTGCTTTTGCTTATGCAGGTCAGGGTCTGCATCTGCCTGTGGGCTTGTCTCTGTGCCGTGCAAGGCATGCCCAGTTTTGCTGTCCTGATCTGAACAGAGCTTTGCCCTACGGGCTGGTGTACGCTCAATAAGCTTGTCTGCAATACGGGAGCTACCATATCCCATAGTGAGTCATTGAACATAATATTGTGAAAGAGAACTTTAGGTTATTTACATAACCCCGGTTCTTTGAGTAATATGAGTGAGATGTCTCACCAGACAATCCTTCTTGCTGGGAAAGTGAGAAGAGGTGCTGCCATCCACTCCTTTACTTATAGTAGGTGGAACTAACTGTGATGGACGGATACATTTCACCAGCCAATCAGGATTGGCGTAATGAGATAATGACTTCTGAGGTCTGCAGCAGTGTGTGCATCCCATAGTGAAACATCTCACTCATATTACACAGAGAACCGGGGTTTTGTAAATAACTTAACGTTCTCATGTCTTTTAAGTACAATGTAAAAAGTCTTTCATTGATGTAGTTGGTATTACTTTATTTTACAAAGAATATCTGCTCCAAAAAATGTATTTCAGTTTTTTTTTGCGTTTGTGAAAGTTGCAGATAAGTAATAAGTGTGAATATTTACCTAACTTATCATTATATCGTAAAATTGATTTTACTGAACTTCTCGTAAAAATTATTGAACAAACTAAATTTTTGAGCGTTTACCAAACCTAAAACTTAAGGTTTAGTAACCTATGTGTAATAACCTTACAATGTTTATTTCTTAGACAAATGCGGTTTTTACTTCATATTGTCTACACATATTGTCTCCCTGATCGTTTTCTAGTAGAATTAGAATTATTTTATTCTACTACTGATAGTTATTTTTCCATTGCCATTGTTGAAATTCCCGCAAACGTCCATGTTGTACAGTTTGTGCTATTTCATCCAATATTTATTCATACATTTATTTATACATTTATTTATTTATTTATTTATTTATTTATTTATTTATTTATTTATACTTTTGGCAGGTTTGGTCCTCCATAACGGGGGCTAATGAAGTAGAATCAAATAATTTTCTTTATTCATCAACACAGTACAAATGCTTCATGACTGTATAGTAGAGCTGATGCGCCGGTGGGTGTGTGCATGGATGCCACTATTAATCGTGGAATTAAATAATTTTAATGTATCCTAAATACCATCAATTTGACTGAAAATGTACCGGAGGTGTGCAAAAATCTGTAACAGCTGCGGCTTTTCTGTGGTGGAGAAGAGGAGTGTTAAACCTCTTCATAGCTATTTACTCCCCCTTAAACACAACGCTCCAGTGGGTGAAGTAAATGCAGACTGGAGAACAATTACAAACGTGTTTAAGGGGGAGTAAATGTCCGCCCAGAAGCTGCAGGGGTTGGAACTGTCGCCACCTCCGGTCACAGATTTTTTCAGGTCACAAATTTTGGCACTACACCAGAACCAAAAGCGCAAACCGCCCGGGACACAAACACAGTTACACAACAACTGGGCGTCACCACCTCATGTTACATTGTGCAGTAGGCGGTGGCGTCTCACAGTCCCAAACAAACTAAAGCATGAAAGATGAAAAGTCGTCAGTTTCAGTGTCACTGAAAACTCATGTAATATGTAAAGGCCCTGAGTCAGTGAACTTCTATCATTACTTCCTTTTACTTTTAACATTTTTTGATGGTATTTAATTACAGTTATATATTTCAGTCATATTAAATTATTATATATTTTGAATTTAGAATATATATCTATTTCATATACTTGCCTCCTTTATATATGTACAAACTGTAGTTAATATGTAGCATTTATTGATTGTTTACAAAGAAGATCTGATTTGTTTTTTAATTCAAATTTGGATTATTAACAATGTTTTTGTAGTTTTTGGTTATTTTACATTGTTTATATATTATTTTGTTATTAGACAGGTACTCTCCAAAGCTCCTGCAGCTGTTCAGTGCAAAGGGAGGAGCCATGGGTCAGCGCATCAAGAACATGTTGACAGAACAGATACAGGTAAGGCATGAGGGTATAAAGAAAAAGTTACAGGAACATATTAATACAATGAGCAATTTGTTTAATTATTCACTTATATTTGTAGGATCCAATGACTTCAGTTGCTAAGATGAGAGATGTCACCCTGAGATGTCTCACTGAGTATATGGGAGAGAGTGTTGTTGGAGCTCATCTCTGACTTCAAAGTATTGTTTCAGTCCAGGACTGAAGTCAGTCACTCAGTCATATCAGATTATCAGAGTTGTCTGAGCTGACCTGAGTTTCTGACCTCAATCATTTCAAGTCAGACACTGAAAGAGACTCAAGCACGTCTGCGTTTTAGCCAAATTTTTGTGAAAAGAAGAAAAAAGAAGAAGTCAGTGTAATAGTGTGTCAGAGTGTTTCTGCTACAGGACAAACCTGAGCCCACACTGTCACACCTTCACAGTTGAAACTCATCAGTCTGTTACAGAAACAGCTCTGCATCAGGAAACGTGGATCATGTGTTGATGTCGCTTTGTGCCAAGTTTTTCCGAATGTGGAACGTATTCACATTTTACAATTTAAATACTGCATTCATTTTTGCTCAGAGCCTTAATATGACCTAATGTCTCACTCTTAACATCTATAGAACACATCAGGTGTGGGTATGATTATGTGGATCTAAAACTTTGATATGTGAACACATTAAATGTGTGAAATGCCTCTGGCTTCAATTCATCACTTCACCATCTGCACCATTGTTTTCCCACATTTCCAAAATATCCCTTTGCCTGGTTCAGTGTTAGCGCACCAGTGCGCACACATTATTTTTATGAATCAAATCTTTGCATGAAAAGTGTCCTGCACATCTTTCAGGCCCCATTTTGGACGTACAGTAGAGTTATAAATGAGGCCCCAGATATATTTTATTATGCCCCAAAATCACACTTGAAACTACCTCAAATATAGTTTCCTTTCTAAATAATAATAATGCATTGGATTTTATACAGTGCTTTATCATAGACACTTAAAGTGCTTTACAGAATTAAATTACTAAGTTTAGTTTTTGGTTTGTTGGTTTTTGTTTTTTTATGTAGTCATTATTCTAACAAATGAGATATTTCATCCTAATTGTGTTTTATTTGTATGTCATACAGGGAACAGCAGAGACAACTGTACATGAGGAACTAAAAACTGAATGCCTGAGAATCTCCGCTTGCCAGGAGCCTGATGCTGCTGGTCTTATCGAGGGTGTCCCAGTGCTTACTGGTCTTGAAACTCTTGCAAGAACATGTTGCCTTCTCCTCGGATTAACAAATGCCCTAAATCTGGAGTATCCACCTAAACCTTGGAAGACATCTGAGGTCTTTCAAAGACTTTTTGCTGGACTAGACTTGCTGCACCAAAAACCAACTGCCAATTTCATGACACTCAAAAACAAGGTTCTTGCCTAAGCCTGCGAGTTCACCTATGAACAGTTTTACTTCCTGTTCAATAATGTGTGACTTGGATTTCTAGACTTGATGACATTTGTAGAAAAAAAAAAAAAAAAAAAAGCTGTGGAGCTCAATGGACAGCACCTACTAACAAGTTAATTGTTCTTTATTATCTGTCATTGTAGGCAGATGTAGGTGGAGTTTCTGATAAATGTTTTCACTGTTTTTGCAAATGTTGTCTAAAATCTCAGATGTGTGCTTATTAGAATATCTATGCCTAACAAAACACATTATTTTGCACAATATTAGTTTTATTAACTTTTAAAAATGGGACTACTATATCATTTTAAAACCTGTATTACATCTTGAAATCACATGATTGATGACGTCACATCACGGCCCCATTTGCCTGTAAACATCCCATTGAGTGAAGCATTCAGCCTGATTTTTAGATCATTTTGCAGCTTTTTCAGTCAAATGCCAATTTGTGCCACTTTTGGTTGCTCTAAATCAAGAAAAGGTGAAGATGTCGATGTAAACTTCTGTTTAACTCAAAGAGGATAAAAACAGTTGTGATCCAAAAAATAATGGAGATCACAGGAGGTGACAGTTCTAACTCTGAGGTTTGGTAGGAGTGAAACAGAGAAGAAGAGCTCAGTGCACGTCTGACTCGCTCTGGTGGCTCAACTTAGTGTGGTCTCCTTTATTTTTTGGGGGTCACAACTGTTTTTATCATATTTTGGTAAAACAGAGGTTTACATTGACATCTTCACCTTTTCTTGATTTAGAGCAACCAAAAGTAGCACAAAATGGCATTTGACCGAAAAAGCTGCTAAATGATCTAAAAATCAGGCTGAATGCTTCACTCCTAGAGAAAGTCATGGGATGTAACAGGCAAATGGGACTGTGTGACATCTTAAATCATGTGATTTTAAGAAGGCGGAATAAAGGTTTTAAAATGGTAAAGTAGTAGTTAATAAAATGAATATACTGCAAAGTAATGCATTAGTTAAGCATATATCTTTTGTAAAAACAGTGAAGGATCCCTTTAAAGTTTTATCAGCTGAAGGTCAGAATTAAATTTATTGAATGTGCTGAAATGTCCTTATATGCATCCTAAAATCAAAAACTTTTTTGTGATGCACTTTGTTTACATTTGCTAAAGACACTACTCAGATGTTGTATTCAGCACTTTTAAGATCAGGTCAAAGATTACTCTGATCTATTGTAGTTGTATTGTATATAAATAAATGCTTTTGTCAAATAAAAATGTTGGACACAAATACCTCTCTTTCTGAAATGTAACAGTTTTTATTAAGTATTTCTTACTAAATTTAAGTAATTTAAACTTTCAAAACCAATCAATAAGATTGAGTGGATGAATTCATGAATTCAATTTCTAAATATATACACATACATTTTACTTGATAATATAATTAAGTATGATGTAGTTAAAAAATGACTGTTTTTTAAGTTAGTCAAACTCAGTTTTTTTTTCTTATTTTTCAAGGCTATCCGAGGAAAATTGAACACAGGAAAACAAAAACAATTAAGTTTTCCTAAATCAAAAAAACAAGAAATTCACTAAACTACTAAAAAGTGGTTGGAAAATGTTACCTTATTATTATTTATTATTTATTATTATCTAAGCAACAGTTTTACAGTAGGTTCTCATCTGTTCTTCCTCAGAGTGAGAGCAGTCTTAAAGTGCAGCAAAGTACACATGTGGTGCTTATTGCGACCAAATATCACATGTAGTTTTTTTTTTATTGTGTATTTTTATAAATATAACAAGTTAAAGAAGCTTTATTTGCACACATCTACAGTGGTGGGGGTGTTATCAGGGTGTGTGTGGGTGTGTGGCCTCTTTAATTGCTGTTGGTGCGCAGCTAAACTTTTAAAGATTTTATTTTTTAAAGACAGCATTACAATCTATAATGAAGATAACAGTTAAAACTCAATCAACATAAAAAAAAGAACTAAAATTGTATTATGAAATTAAACAAGTTAAGGGGTACGGGAAACCTGATATCCTAATATCCTCAGCATAATAAACAGCCAGTGAGCACCTACTGTGATATTTAGCAAAGGAACACAGAGTAATAAGCACTCGTGTCTTCACAAATACTGTAGGTGAGAGCATTGGGAATGATCCAGGAGTCTAATTCAAGCAAACAGGATGTTTCATTGTGCGAAACGAAAAAACACTATGTAGTAACTAAGTCTTATTGTCTGAAAAAAGCTTGTTTCTCAGTGTAACTTTTTAACTCAGAAATCTACACTTACCTGCCACTTTATTAGGTACACTTGTTCAATTGTTTAACACAAATATCTTATCAGCCAATCCCATGGTTGCAACTCAATGCATTTAGGCATGTAGATATGGTCAAGACAACTTGCTGAAGTTCAAACTGAGCATCAGAATGGGTAAGAAGGTGACTTTAAACATGGCATGGTTACTGGTGCCAGACGGGCTGGTCTGAGTATTTCAGAAACTGCTGATCAGCTGGGATTTTCACGCTCAACCATATCTAGGGTTTGCAGAAAATGGTCAGGAAAAGAAAAAATATCCAGTGAGTGGCAGTTGTGTGGACAAAAGGCCTTGTTGACTTGAGAGGTCGGGGGAGAATGGGCAGACTGGTTAAAGATGATAGAAAGGCAACAGTAACTCAAAACTAAGGAATGTAGAATACCATCACTGATTGCACAACAGGTCAAACCTTAAGAAGATGGGCTACAGCAGCAGAAGAAGACACAGGGTGCCACAGGAAACTTTTTTAGACAATAGAATATTGGAAAAATGTTGCCTGGTCTGACGAGTCTTGATTTCAGCTGTGACATCCAGGTGGTAGGGTCAGAATTTTATGTCAATAACACAAAAGCATGGATCCATCCTGCCTTGAATCAATGGTTCACACTGGTGGTGGTGGCTTAATGGTGTGGGGATATATTTTCAAGATTGATACTGCATATGCTAATGCGTCAGGACCTACACCGTGGGCATGGCGTTAACAGTGGTTGGCCAACAAATTGGCCGCCACCATGCGTGTGTGGTTTCAGAGGAACATTAAAAAGTCCTTGTATATATTCTGATCACTGTAAACAAATATTTTGTTTATCAAGCATCTTAAAATGGTGTTTATTTCTGGATTATTACTTACCTACCTAACCACGTGTGTTTTGTTGGACACAAACATGAAAACAATGGTTTCAAAACATGCACTTTATTTTTTAATATAAACATGCAACAGGCAAACAAAGTATGAAAGTGTATGGAGCTGTCGACTTTAAACATAACGTCATGTCTTCTCCTCTGGCAGCCTTCGCAGCATATGGTAATTGTTTGCTATTAATGAAACACACACACAAACACACTGTAGGTACAGAGATGAGGCAGAGTAGCAATCATAAGAGTAAACACACACCTTTTGCCTGTGAATGAACTCCGTTTGGCGGTGTTTCACATGTGCTGCAGCCAGTGCTTCATTTTTAAATCATCAGGTCCCGGAGCAAACGCCGGGTGTTGTTGCGGCACTAAAAGAGAGACAAAAATGTCATGGAATACATTTTTTAAAGCGCCTTTTGCTAACTAAATGGGCCAATAATATCACGTGAACACAAACAACCAATCAGCATTAAAGAAGCATGGACAATCACCCGTTGCAGAGCATCTGTCTGTCACTTTCTGAGTGACAGCTGTCAAAATCTGCCGCGTTTCAGCAACAAGGACAGCGTTAAAATCACCACTAATTTAGCCACAAGTCTGCGGGTCGCTAAGCTAACTGCTGTTGTGCTGCTCCACACTTTCCACAGAAATAAGCTTGGACTTATTTACCGCAGACTTAGCTTCACTTACTTAACATCTTCAAAGCTGACAGAGAAGCTATTTTTGTGCACTGTAGCATGGGGGCGTGGCTTGACTTAACACTCTCTTCCTCATTCGCACTGTCTATATTTTTTTTTTTAGAATGATCCAATCAAATAAAACCGGTCAAAATCTGGGCGGTGCCGGCAGGATTCGGCCCAATTTATGCTCTGGCTGCAGCCATGAAAAAGAACAATAAAATACTGGCACTTTTTGTTTGTCTCGGTTTTCTCTCCCCAATCCATGAACTCTCGTATCTCTCCGCAATACAGGATGTATCCTACATTTTACACTATTGAAAATAACTTTTATGGACAGAATTTCCAGGCGCAGTCAGGGCATTGAGGGGGTCCGGTTTTGGGACCTCATGATTGCATCACTGCTTTTTGCAAATGATGTGGTCCTATTAGCTCCATCATGCCGTGACCTTCAACTCTCACTGCTCAGTTCGCAGCTGAGTGTGAAGCGGCCGGGGTGAGAATCAGCACCTCCAAATCCAAGTCCATGGGTCTCGACCGGAAAAAGGTGGAGTGCCTTCTCCAGGTTGGAGATGAGATCCTGCCCCAAGTGGAGGAGTTTAATAATTATAATAATACATCAACTTTATATACTTTAAACACTAAAAGTCTCTTTACAGAATTAAGGAATTATTCTTTCACTCCACAACTAGTGGTGGTAACTACTATTGTAGCCCCTAACCATGGGGCAGACTGACGGAAGCCAGGTTGCCATAGTGCGCCATCACTCACACACTACAATAATACTAGGCAATGTGGGTGAAGTGTCTTGCCCAAGGACACAATGGCAGATACCACTGAGGTGACTGCCACCCCACTGTGGCACCTGGAATTCTCAGTGGTCTCCCATCCACCGACTAACCAGACCCAGACCTGCTTAGTTTCCGAGATTTAACAAGATCGGGCAATGACAGGCTGGTATGTTGTTCATGAGTGAGGGAAGGATGGAGCGAGAGATCGACAAGCGGATCGGTGCGGCGTCTGCACCGATCCGTCGTGGTAAAGAGGGAGGTGAGCCGAAAGCCGAAGCTCCCGATTTACAGGTCAATCTGCGTTCCTACCCTCATCTATGGTCATGAGCTTTGAGTCATGACCAAAAGAACAAGATCGTGGGCACAAGCGGCTAAAACAAGTTTCCTCCGTAGGGTGGCTGAGTTCTCCCTTAGAGATAGGGTGACAAGCTCAGTCATCCGGGAGGGGCTCGGAGTACATACATAAACTGTAACAATCACTACAGATCTTTTTAAAAATAAATATATAAATACTGTTGAAGCCTTGTCTTGCATCACTTTCTGTAGTATGAGTTTTTGCGGATAATAATTTTGGTTTAGTTAAAACTCTCAACTTCTCAACTAACTAGATAACCCACTTTAGTGTTCTAAACATTCTGTTTGTATCTGTATGACTTTCATATTCCCTTTAGTAATATCTAAGCTCTGCCTTTCTAATCAAAATGAAAAATGCCCTTGATTGTCCCCTTGATAAATTACAGAAGTTAGACCCTAGGCAAGTACCTGTAATGACAATGACTCATAAGCAAAGTGGAAGCACACTTTAATTTCATGCATAGCTCTAAGCACAGTGGCAAACTGTCCCTATGTAATAACTTAAATGGGGCCAAAGTATTAGAAAGTAAACTTCACTTCCTTGTATTTGTCCTGTGTTGACTCTTAGTGTGAGATACTTGTCTCAAATTTCCGTTTCTGTTACCATGGGAGAAGAAGAACGCAATTTAACTGAATATTGCTTGTGTTCTAATTATATATCTAATAATTTTGAATTATCTTCATCATGTTTTCTATGACACTGGAAGTAATTGTGTTAGGATATTACCATCAAGATGATTCAAACATTACAAAGTTATTTTCCTTTTTTGTGTATTTCCTAAAAGGAACAAAGCCTCCAATGAAACTCTCAAAATTTCCATCTGATGTGTTTGTACCAGGAGTAATACTGTATGTTGTTTGTTGTTGTTGCACCTGTATGGATTTGACTCTGTGTAATACCTTGGCTAAAGACTATCAGGCCATGCTTAGGGAAGATGACAAATTGCATGATAATCCACTTTCTTGTTTGTCTCTGCTTTCATTTGTTCTGATTCTTCTCACTTCAAAAAATACTCCTGCGTTCAGCTTTCACTCCCTCACTAAGAGCAGAAATAGGGGAAACTGAGTTGGACCTTTCAAAGTACATTATGCACTGAAATCATCAAGCGAGTGTGAAAGCTGACCACATGGGTTTCAGCTCCTCACTTCAAAGCCTCCAGATTTTCCTGCCACTTGTCATTAGTTCGGAAGTATATACCACTAAAACTGCTTTCAGTGTTTATTCAATTGAATAATGAATACCTTTTAGAGTTTGGTCCTTGTTTATCTTAATTCTAGAACCAAAACTTCTGTCTGTATGCTTTCTCACCAGCAATGAATTAAACGTTCTATAGCGGTTACTTCATTTATATTTTTCAATAAATTGAGGTAATTTCCAAATCACCTATTTGTAAGAGTTTTATCTTTTGTCTTTGTTTTTTCTGTTTCTCGTGGTGTGAGTTTTGTCTTAAAATGTCAGAGTGATTGCCCTCTATGTGGTGAAACCTGACTATTATTAGCACTGTTAGCCCCACCCCTTTATTAAAAACTATCACCTGTGGCCTCTACAATCTGTGGTGAGCAGGTTGGATTGAGAGAAGAGTGAATAGAGAGGTATATTGTGTAATGTAGCTCGTTAATATAGCATAAATGTATGTTAATTGGGGATTTTATAGTATGAACTGGGCGTGTCTTAACTGCTCCTGGAGCCCCGCCCATAATCAAAGTATTTTTTGAATTGGCAGTAGCTATACGTAAGGTTGCCATATCAATATACCAACATTCTATCCATACGCAGCGCCCCTATTTTGCCAGTTTGGGTCACGGGATAGGTCAGTCATTGGTCAGTGTAGATTGCGTGACTAAGACTAAACCTTACCTTAAACCTAACCCTAACTCTAAAAATTGTTGCGATATTGGGTTATAGCCTGAGACACTACGCACGTGTACTTTGGTAACTGTACCAATAGCACTGGGGGTTGTCCGTACGGCAACCGTACAAATAGACACTTTCTTTTGAATTTCCCTTCTAGTGGCAGGTCAGGAGAAAGCAGGGGTTTAGTTACTCTTTAAGTTGGGAAGAAGGTCATCATGTTATTACATAAAGATCTGAGTTTTGACAATGATGCATAAACAGTCCCACACAATGAACACCTTTACCTCAGAAAGCCTGCTGTCAGATCTTCATCAAATCACAATAAGACGCCTTCATGAAACTGACTTGTCTGCCACATCTCAGAGAATCAGTCCATTTGGAATCAGCACCTTAAAATGTACCTAGAACCCTCCATAACAATGTTTTTTTTTTTGTCTTAGGGCAAATTATCCCACTGTGCCAGGTAAATGCGGAAGCTGACACTCATTTACTCATCTCTAAGAAAGCAATAAGTTTTCCTCTTTGAATCAGTGTACCTATCGAGTTTGTAACTGTGATGGTGTCATAACGTACGGTAAGCCTTGTTTCTTTGTAAAAACTCATTGTAAACTAAACTACTGACCAGAATAATGTGTTCTGTCAACATGAGCAATAAAAGAAAAAATAAAGCGGACAGGAATATGCACAGATAAGGCTTTAAGACAAACAATCTTATCCTCATTTACACGTGATGGTGATAAATATAATGTGAATATTTAAATCTGGCTAATAAAGTATTGATTGAGATTCTCCGGACATCTCTACTCCCAAAACAGTTCATTATTCTATTTATACAAGAAATTTGCCAGCCAGTAATAAGCACCAAAAATAAAAGGAAAAAGTAAGAATGAAGTGAAAGAGCTTTTCAATAAAAGGCAAGACACATATCCAGCTGAGTCACAGCTCAACTAGACATTTAAATATCTCAAGCTTTTTAATGAGTTCTAGGAAAAGAGATTTAGATTGAGCACAAAAGAATAAAGCTCTGAAGCCTTTTTGCTGAATACAGTAACAATGAAAACTGTTTTCATAGCTATTTAGTGATTTCTCCTGATGCAGTCACAAAAGGATGTTAGGAGCCACTAAAGAGAAGTAAGATGTTGGGTTAGAAGCAGCTCTGGAGCCTTTGTGATAAAACATCAGTTTGTTTTGTTTGTGGTGTTTTCTTTTCTAACTCAAATAAAAAGTTGAAGTAGCCTGGGAAAAATTTTACTAAATTTTGTAGCAAGACCTTACAACCAGTAATTAGAAAAAAGGGGTCTACCATGGGGAGGGAACGACGTATATATTTTATATTAAAAAAAATACTTGTTTTAGGAGGCGCTGCATTTACTTCTCAGAATAACATGTAAAGCTCAGTTAAATGGATTAATAAGTGCGTCCTAACCCAGACCTTCCCTATAACAAGCCACACTACAGAACTCACTCACACATGCTGTCTCTTAGAGGTGAAAAAAACAAAAGTGACACATATTATGCAGCTGTTTGTTAATAAATGTGCCTGTGTGGTATTTTGCATCAGCAAATTTAACCCAGAATTGTCTTTCTGGTCAGACTTCATTTAAAATAAAAATGATCTAGATATCATCATTTTGAGAAATTACATTGAGATATGAGTTTTGGTCCATATCGCCCAGCCCTTGTCGGAATGTTCACAGCATTTCAATGTTAATAAAGGTATGCCTACCACATTCTAATCACCTAATTGTATAGGGGATAAGGGATACTGAGCTTGGTTGGGGTGGTGGGTCAGCCAAATTTTATTGTATCAATGACCTGTTTGCGGGTTTGCAGGTAATTCTGCTGTCATGATATTACTGTTGGCTACTCAAGGGTTCAAGTTAATGATTACTATTATGATTACGGTCCAAAGCAACATGCAAACGCAGGTTTTTTCATCAAGGGCCATGAAACTTGTGTTGCCGGCTGGCTGGCTGGCTCCCCACACCGCGCATGAAGTGGGTCAATCTGTCAATGACTCTCGGGGCACTCCACCAACATCTCTTCATAGATATGAATCTGGGTTCATTTGACCCACATCCAGGTTTAAATGATCCATAATAGTTTGGAAAATACGGTGAAATATGTGTTTATCTGTTATTGAGTGGGGGAAAAAAAAAAAAAAAACAAGGTCCAGTGAGATATTGCTGTGTAATAACACGGCAATATCTCACTAGCATGTTTGATACAGTTTCAGGAAGTTTAATATTGAGTAAAGTCATATCAATGGGGGAAGACGATGAAACAAATGAAATAGAAATGGTAAAGTGATGCAGAAATCACATGGAAATAGCTTTATTTTGAAAGGAAATTCTGAAAGAGAAACCTGGACTCCCAAGTTTAGTTGCTTTTTTTTTTTCTCCTACTATTGTTTGCCTCTATGTGTCACCACAAACAAAATGCCTCATGTTATACAATTGCCTAATTCGTTTAAATTAACAATTGCTGTTTAAAATGTAAATTGGGATCACAGCTGAGGTTATGCTGCGTTAGAAAATGAATTAAAGATGAGCTGCTTGTGAAAGAAGAGTCCTGAAGCTCCTACAAAATACAACATGAGGCTGTGATACCCGATAACCAAAACCAGTGTTTCCTTTGCAACCCGTTTGAGTTATTTTTATGTTTTACCTTTTCGTTAAAATTTCATGAATCGCTTGGGAAAAAAAAGGTCTTTGCCAAAAGAGGGATGATTATTTTCCCACTAATCTAAAAGGTGCCATCTGTGAGAGAGCCTTGTGTCAGCAGTTTAGCAGCGTCACACTATCTATCCCATTTCTCTGATCAAGACATGGCTGCAGCTCAAATGTTTTTTCCGGGATGACGGCTGGGAATAAAGGCGCAGGGCAGGAAAAGATAGAATCTCAGTTCGGCTGCTCACTTTGATGTGAACCAAGCAGCCAACCAACCCTCCATCTCATCTTTTTGCCTGAGTCGCAGGTGTCACGGAATCATGAAGCCTCTTTTATTCTGTTGAAGCAGATTTATATTAGATGTTGCATTTGTGAGAAAAGGGATTCTAAACAGAAAATGTTGATTTAGATGAATCTGACGCTGCATGTTTCATTTCATGTGATCTCCCCATGAATGCTGGAGGGTGTTTCCAATGCCCTCCAGCATTTTCCGATTACAATTAAATTACAATTATTTTCTATCCCCAGAAAATCAATTACAATTATGTGCTTGGTTACTAAAGTTCAATCACAATCACTGAGCTTGAAATAAATAACGATGCTAACGTTCTGTTAGCATCTCTTATGATAACAGGTCCTAAATCAGCTGTAAAATACACTAAAAACAAATATCTATCATATAATTTATTTTCTATCTCTTAGTTACCTCATTAGCCTTCTTAATCAAAGAAAATATAGGTTTTAATATTTTTGGTGTGGGCGTCTGAGACATTTTTGTGTTAGTATACCCTTAGATTTACATTTTTATAAAAAGGTAAAATATTATAATTGACAGTTTTCATCAAATTTTCATAGCAATTACAATTACAAAGTCAATTATCTGAACTCAATTACAATTTGATCACGATTACGACAGCAATAATTTTTTAAATTACAATTATGCCATAATTGTAATTACATACCAATTACAATTATAATTGACCCCCAACCCTGGTCCCAATACAAATTGATCACAATGGTGGGGATTTCATACAGTATATAATGCAATTCTTATTATATCGATTATGGAAGTATTGCGATTCAATTATCAAAGATTATCACAATTTTTATTTCCTAATTTTCCTTATCAAAAACACGAGTTGAATCATACACTTCTAGAAACAATATATAGTCATTTCCAAAAACAATGGACACCATCAGTCAGTCAGTTGGTTTGACATTTAATTGAGGTGCACACACACTACAGGTAATGTTAACTTATGAGCACAAATTCAGACATGGTAAGAAAAAAAAGCATTCCATGAAGAAATACAGATTTTTATTATTGTCAAGAAAAATTGCGATATATCGTGAATATTTTTTTCCCATCTGTAACAGTTTGTTTTATGTAGTGGAGCATCACTTCAAGAACATAACAAAGAATGTTGTGCATCACTTACCAACAAATGGTTTCCTTTATGAACACTGGTGTATTTTGCCTGGTAAAGGCAATCATTTCATTCACGTCCACCTTGACTCATCAAATGTTGTCTGAAAGAAATCCACTTAACAGCACCTGTCACCTACCACAAATGAGATTGTGACTATGATTCTAAGCAGAGAATTACCTTAAAAATGGGTTTGTGAGCTAAGGCATTAAAACTGATTGAAAATGTCAAAAGTTGGAGGAATATTGTGCATCAAATTATGACTATATACTTCTTAATGTCTACAAAAGCAGAGCTCTGGCTTTTTGTCTTGGACACATATTTTAAAAGCATAGTGCTCAGACTCCCTCCCTTTGCCATGAGTCATGCAATGCAGCAAGTAGTGATATATTTTCTGTTTTAAAACTTAGCAATCTAATCTATTATCATATTATTATTTATACAGTTACTCATATAACATGTCTTGAACTGTTTAAATGTTGAGCCTAAACGTTCTTACACCAAACCTGGACATTTTCATGGTCCATGATCGGTCATTTATAAACCGAGATATGGATTTTTGAAATTTTGCCAATGACGAGAGACGGGGATTTTATTTTTTTCAAACAAATCAAGAATCAGTACACTGATCATAATCCCCTGCAAAACATTATAGAATATTCAATGTCTTAAAGGTCTGTCTTTGGATAAACATTTGTCTAAATCTGTTACGTACTTTTGATGAAGTCCTTCTAACAGAGAACCAAACAAATAAACACAGTTGAAAATATTACCTCTAGATGGCTATTAAAGGTGCAGTATGTAAAATTGTGAGACATAACCACCCTCCCCTCCCTGTTGCGAAACCTATAGTCCCTTACTGGTATCCTCGTGAACGCGCACAAATGTGGAGCTATTAGCGACTATCTTAATAGAGTCTAGAGACAAATGTAGGGTATTGTTAGAGAATTTTCTTATGTTTTAGAGACTCTGAAACAAATGCGCATATCACTCTGTAGTTACTGCTAAGTGACAACCAGAGGTGGGTAGAGTAGCCAAAAACAGTACTTGAGTAAAAGTACTGTTACATGTAAATTAAATTTACTATAGTAAAAGTAGAAGTAGTCATCCAAAATACTTACTTGAGTAAGAATGAAAAAGTGCACAGTGAAAAAGTACTCAAGTATTTATTCAAAAAACATCAAAATCACAACATCTTTTCTTAGAAATTATACATTTAAACACTTTGTAAGAAAAACGTAACAAATAAAAGCAACTTCACCTTCTCTCCTTTACATAATTTCCTTACATCAACCTTTCCTCTCCCTGCCTCCCTCCTGTATATCACCCTCCCCCCAAAAATGACAACTGTTCGCGTCATGGTAGATGATGTCTAGAAAATATCAAAACTTTATCGCAAAAACTAGATTTTTACAGCATTTTGAATTTTGCTCTCATGTGAACAATGGGAGTTATCGCAAAAAGTGGCATTTTTTTACATAGTAAGCCAATATATCTTTGTTTCACACAAATTACCAAAATCTGCATACTGTCTAGGTGTTTATTTTTAGATTTTTGTGTTACACAATAACTTCATTTTTGACTATACTGTCTTGCACAGGTGACTGGCTTAGTCAATTAGTCCATGTGCATAAAAGATGTTCCATCATGAAATAGTTGTTTTGTACTTATACATTTTAGTCATACCACCCAGCCCTAGCTGTAATGATTAGTCAATAAATCCATATCACGGTTTTTTTCAAAATTTTAACAGTTTCACGGTATATGACGGTAATTTTTTTATAATGCATAATTAGGTGTTCACAGGTTGAGAGAGGAATTACTGCAGTAGATTGACTTTGGATGGTCTATTTTACTGTCATGATGAGTGAATATTGTAGAATAATTCCACACTAGCAGTAATACAAGCTACAGTGAGACAAAGGCATCCACACATGTAACACCCACTGGCTCTTTGCCCTGCTAGCTTAGTTTTAGCATTAGCTTGATTTCTAATTTCAAATGCTGCATACTCAGTAGTGTGGTGGTTTCTTATGGTGAATAAATGAGCATTTTATTTGCAGCTCCACCAGGATCCTTTGCTCTCTGTTTTTGTGCATTACTGCCGACATGCTAAGCTAACCTTGCCTTCGTGAGCATAAACATTATATACGTATATAATGTCTATGTTCATGAGTGTTGTCATCCTGTAGCAGAGGCAGGCACATGCACACATGCAGCTTCAGAGCTTTTAGTGTATTTCTTATCCATTTACACAGTAACGAACACCAGAGCACTACTGTTTACGTTCCTCTGACTGATCCGTGACACAGCGTAGCATTCTGATTGTTGTGTAAACAAATACACAGCTATGGTGTTATATTAAAAATTCATATCATGACAAAAATATATACCGGTATTCTGTATACCAACCAGCCCTAGTTCCAGCTATAGAAGTCCTACAATGAGTGGGAATACGTTTTAAACATATGTACCCCAGAGCTGTCTCCTGCTAATTACGGTAGCTCAGTGAGAGAGAGCATCTTTTGCCCGAGATTACACCAAAACTGGAGGAAAACTTGTTGTAGAATGTCACGGTTTTTCATCTTCCTTCACTTCTTGTTGCTCAGAATTGCCAAGAATTTCCTGGCCCTGACTAGTGCTGCTAACTTTGCCTGCAAGATGGATTCGCCTAGTGTTCACAAACACCAGAATCCATCTTGTGTTGTTCCCACCTTTGCCTTTCAAAACCAAACCAAATCGATTCGAACCAATCATGAGGCAGTGTGGTTTAGGGCGGGATATCCAGGTTTGACGAAGGCAGAAACACAGTTGCGGGGAGAGGAACTAGCTGGGCTACCAAAAGTCACTCAACGACATAATGACTGCAGAAAGTTTTCACCAGCGGAGTCTTGTTATTGTTGTAGCAGCGTCTTTGCGGCGCATGCCGATGACAACATCATCATTTGTTACTGTGTGATTGGCGAAAACAAATCATGGTGGACAGGCGCTTCGCCCAATCAGCTTCAAGCATTCTGTTCATGTCCTTCCCTGGTTCCGAACGGATTTGCCAGACACAGACCAATGTGGAGAACTCGAGTTAGAAAGAAGTTACATTGCTGCAATAATTCATAGTTTATTTTCTATTTGACTAAGAACACTTCATCATAAGGACAGATATCAGTCATTTACTTGTATAACCAGATGTACTGAGTGATTATACTATCATAAGATCAATTCTTGATGCTTTGTCCACAGAAATATGGGGGGAAGAAGTTTCAATACAACTAAATGGATTTTTGCCAAAGAATGCAATCAGACAAAGTCTTCAACACAAAGCTGTCGAGTACGCCTCTCAAAGGATAAGTGGCATCTTCAAATCAATTCTCAGCAGGAGAAATGAGGGCAAACCCACAGGACCATCTGACTTATTCCAGTTTTTCGCTGTGTACAAGAGGAGGTAATTTGTATGAGGAGATGAAGGCCAGAGATCTGTTTCGCACACAAAGGGGCATGTTGAAAAACGTTGTGTAGTCCCTCCACTGTGATCAGCCCTGTTGAAAAGGAGAGAGAATGAGAATTTTCCTCTGTGTTCTTCAGATATGAAGCAGCACTGGTTTGCATCTTCTTCGAGGAGAATCACACTGCGGCAGGATAATGAGCCCAAACACATCTCACAGCTTTGAAAAGCAGAAAGGGATGACTTTCACAGCCTTTCCAATCCTGTCTCTAACTCCCAGCCTGTTTTGTGATCACTGCAGGAAAAAAAAAAAAAACTCTTGATTTTGGCTCTTTCTCACAAATATTGTGAAGCAATCTGGGACATTGTTGTGTATTTCACAGAAAGTTGGAATAATTTTTTTTCTCAAATCCTTAATTAATAAGGACATTTTTAAACCTTGTTCAAACTATTATCATAAGTAGAAGAGTGTATCTGATCATTCAGTAAAACCAGTAAGGATCATAGCTGGCAGAGAGGACTGTACTTTACCTCCTTAAGTTGGTTTATTTTTCTCCAAAAACCTTCGGACAATACAGCACCCCAGACAGCACCGCCCCGGATGGCACTGTTCCCAGAAGGCAACTCAAAACCGCCAACTGCCATACCTTTTGAATTTAATCATTCTCAAATAAAAAAATAGTACTTATTTCGGTGACCTAAAGTGCAGCTTTGTACTGTGTTTTGATTTCTTAGAGTAGCTTTTTACTCCCTGCACTGTTGTAGGCGTTTCCCCTAAAATCAGGCGTGGTGTAAAGATTTTGCAACTCAGTTCAGTTGGATGATGCACAGCGCATCATGCGTTTTGGATTAGAAAATGGATTTTGCTCCATGGAAGAAGGTGTTTTACATCGCAGGTAGAATCTGTGCAGATCAGAGACATAATGCTAGTGTTCACCTGCATTAAAGGTCCCATATTATACTGTTTTTCATCAATTTCACACCGCTCTCAAAGGTCCAACCACACTGTATTTGATATGCACTGCCCCAAACCCATCCGTGGTCGTGAATTTCAGCTGTCTAAAAGTTGCTCAAATGAGCTCTGCTGAGAACAGGCTGATTCTGTTTCTGTGCCTGCACCTTTAAATGCTAATGCACTCCATCTGTCGACACCTACTTCTGTAGCTGGGACAGAATATAGGCACTTATGATGATTTGTACATCCAACAACAGAGCAATTTGTCTAGCTCTGAGAGACAATATTGTGAAACACTACTGTTATCTCACCGCTGGACACACCAAACTTCACTTCTGGGATGAACGCCCCCCTCTCGAATGTCTCCTATCACCGCTCAGAGGAGTTTGGCCTATGAAAATCACTCCTTTGGTTATGTAACGACAGGAGCTGAATCTGAACAGCTTGTAGGAGCGCTGTTTTACCAGTGGGTGGGCTGCAGAAACCTTGCAGGAATTACTTGTTTTCCATATTCTGGGAGTTGGCAGGCTCAGGGAGAACCAGTTTATAAATGTAAAGACCAGAAAAAAATGTGTTTTTATAATATGGGACCTTTAACAGGTTTTTAAACATCTGCATTTTTTAACCACACAGTGTGCGGGAAGCCTAAACCTGCAATGTCCAAGTACAGGGCGTACTGCTGGTGACCGTGTTTGTCTTTGTGAGATGGTAGAAAGACCTTTTTCTATGGAATACTGCCGACTCCCTTTCCGCCTCTTCAGTCTGGCAGGTTAATCTTGCTGAACCACGGCCCTGAACAATGAATTTGATGGAGCTAATTGATCTGGCCACAAAGGTACCACCTCTCCTCCAGGAAAAACACACCTTCTGTCTACACCTTGAATAAATACACAACTCGGCCTCTAGGTGCGCCGTGCGGGCTGCGCTGCTCAAAATAGGAGCCAATGACTGCTACATTCTACCAATCAATACATGCAAAATTCTTTCTTACTTTGGGCCTTTCTAGTTCACTTTACGAGGCTTCTTCCATTGACACGTCCCAGCTGACATTCGCAAATGAGAATCTTCCAAAACCATGTCCCAAGCAGGCTTCTCTCTTATCGCCAGAGTTACAGTGCCCAAAGATATATTCATCCTCAACCCAAATACTGCTAGTTGCTTGAAAAACAACACAGAGAATATTATCATTTTCTCTGGAGCCTGCACAGCGCTGACACAGACAGTACGGTTTTTGCCTGCAGCTATCCACAGCGTCAACTCAACATAGACAACACTTCTTCAGTCGTAACTTCAACAGAGTCTGTGAGTAACTGCTGTGTGCTCATCAGCTTTCAACATCCTAACCAAAGCAATTACAGCATGGTCTTGTGGAGTGTGCACATGCTCTGGTGTTTTTTTCCTCATACTGAACTCCCAGAGGGTGAAAACCTTAAATCGATGTGGTTAATCCTGTCAAAGGCATTTAGGATAAGCACATTATATTCCCATTCAGTTGTGAAAAGAAATGCCACACTGCCTTTGCACCTTCATATCTGGTTCAGCTCATGTTCAATTTGGTTCATTTTAACTTTATTAATCCCCAAGGAGGAAATTGATTTAACAGCAGGAAAATAGCCCCAGACAATAAGATAAGGGACATTATAAAACTCAGTCATGATAAGAAAAAGGGAAATAGAGATGGAGCATGCGCAAACTGAAGAGTACTTTGAAAGAGTGACGTCTTTATTGACTTACCCTGATTTTCAAGGACAGTTAATGGTATTTTTTCCCTCAGCATATTACCTTCATAAACACTACCTAATAAAGTAAGGTACTGGATAATCATTTGTTAGTACTGAATGAGCAAATTTATGGTAAGAGTATTTTACGACAGTTTTTAAAGAACCTTTTCCTCTCAGCACTTGTACTTTATTTCAATTAACCTCTGATACAGACGAAAAATCATTGGAGAAAAGAATCTCGAAATGTGTATTAAAATACCTCTTAATTTTACATGTGTAAATGTCACAATTGTCACCTTAAACTTCACACACTGTTTGCCTTGTAACTGCCTTGCTTGGTTAAATATTGTGGGTTAACATTGAGCTGCAAGCTAAAATAAGACCATTTAAGGGAAAATGGTGTGTACAGCAATGGTGTGCGTAAACTAGGAGTTTGACGATATCTTGATACGGCGATATATCATACTTTTTTTTCTTGCGCTACCTTTTTTTTTCTTTTCTGCTTTTTTATTAAAATGTGCAGGTAGGTTTTCACAGAAATGTTGTCACTGTTTGTTGAAGCAACCAATATATTGTTTACTGGAATATTGCACTACAATGGTGTCACTGGTAAGAAAGAGCCTATTTTTTGTTTACAGAAAACACTATTGGAGACACTTATTCATTTACATTGGTATGTTGACACTTATTTACAGAAATGTTGCACTAAAATAGTGTCACTGTTCATAGGATACTTTTTCAATTTATTGTCTTTCAGAGATATAAAATAAAAATTGTATTTTTTCACTTAGTATTTTTTTTTCCTTGTTATGTCAAAGATTATCGTAGATCAATTTCTAACCAATATATCGATAATCGCAGTATCGTCATATTGTGAGATAATCGTTATTGTGAGCTTTGTATCGTGTACCGTATCGTGAGGTACCCAGAGGTTCCCACCTCTAGCGTAAACACTGTCATATAAATGTTAAATTCAAACCTGATTAAATGAAAACTCTTATTGTTATATTGGTGTATAAACTACCTACAGTATTACCATATATGGCTATTTTTTACATAAGAATAATGTTCTCTGTAGTTTTGCTGAGTTATCGGTAAAGTGCAAACTATTACCACATGTTGATCATTTATATGAAAAAAAAATAGCAAATATACGTTGTGCATTATCTTCTGATGATACCCACACCACTGAGGTGAAGGAGGCTTAGGAGGGTGAACTCTGCCTTAAGTTTGATGAACATTGGTGTAATCTGCCCTTGATAGTCATCACACAAACTGTACATGTGCATCTGTCAGTTTACAGAATTCACCACAAATATTAAGAATTCACTACTCTAAAGCTGGACTGTCACAAATATATCTTATTCTTGCAGATAGCTGTGAAAAATGTCATCATTCACCCTGTAATTCAAACCAAGTTTTATTCTTGTCCTTCTTTGGTTCAAATTCTGGAAAAAAAATAATTAAACCACTGACTCAACGTCCAAAATCCATTTGATTTTGGATTCCATTGAAGATCCTACAGGGACCTATATCTGTGATGTATTGCTTGCATATTGATGTGTTAGTAATAATGTGGATGGGCAAACTACGGCACAATAATGACAAAATAGCTATTTTTCCCCGCATATGATCTGTAGCCCATATATGAATAAACCTGTCCATATTTGGCCATTAAACAAAAATTTGTTTGACACCCTGCGCTACTTAACAATTATCAGAAGTTTACGTTTTTTTTTTTGGTTTTTTTTTCTTTTTAGTGAGCCCTTATTGTCTTTCACAATGGAAAGCACAGTAACGTCTTGCATATTAGCTCCATTTTTTTAAGTTATGTCCTATTTAAAGATTGGAACAAATGAGATAATCCATCAAATATATCATGTTATGTATATTTTCCAAAATGTCTGTAGATAATGCTGTAAAAATGATTAGTGCAGCTAGGTACAGTGAATCTCTTGTTCTTATTAGGAGTATCTACCCTTGGGATCTTCCCGTACAATAAATTACAACAGTCTTTTTCTCATACTTTCTCTCATTTCATATTCCCCCTTGGGTATGAAAAAGTGCATCTACCTATTTATTTACAAGAGTGGGAAAATGTCCTTTAATTATAATTGTTATTTTAATTCTCTCATCCAATGACAGGTTGTCTGCAAAACAAAACCATGAAAATCTTTGGTAAATAAATGGTAATTTACTGTTAAAAACCGATTATTTACATTTTCGACTTTTATCATTACAATAGGTGCAACTACTTTATTCTTACTTTATATGCCTGCGCAATGCCTTTTTTTGTGCATTTCAGCATCAATGTTACAGTGCCACATAAAGAGTATAGTAATTGTTGTTACAGCATTTTGGATCAACAATAGTTGATATATATTAATATATAGACCAGGGAAAACATAAACAACATTGTATTTGAGAGGAAACTACAGAAAAATGAAAGGCAAACCCTATACTGAACAATAGATACTACATTCCTTGACAACATGTATAATTGCTGACCGCTGAGCGTGATATTTACACTAAACAGCTGCCCACATGTTATCTCTGGTTGTTGTCGTATTGCTAGCATACAGTATGTATGAGCATGAGTTCGGTTATTGAATCTTATCATTTTACTTGCAAAGTAATAGCACTAACCTTGGGTTGATTATGGCAATAGCTTGTTTTTCTTATGTTGGGAAAAAACAACACTGGATGAAATAGACCACTTTTTGTAATAAGTGCTAGCACAAACATCTTCTGTACCAACTTTCTATACTGTGTAAAGGGTCAGAAGAAAGCTACTTAGGACAGAATGCCAGTCTATTACAAGGCTAGCAGACAGAGAAAGGTAATGACTAACATCAACCAACTATCTTATGATGCATTAGTGACCAAGGAGGTACTGAACTTAACAATAACTAATACTAAAATAACTAAGGCAATAATAATACCCAAGGACACACAAATACGTTTGTTAAAAAAAAAAATAGGCAGAGACAGTGCTTTCAAAAGATGAAATTCAAGTTTAAGACCAGGAGTAAGCATAAAAGGCAGAAAAAAACAAAACAAAAAGAATATGTATTTCTATGACTAAAATTTAGATTTTAATCAATGGCCAATATTAAAAGTACACATTCAATTAAAACCTTACAGCCCCTGAGCCAGGACCAAACTGAATCTGCAAAAATAAAATAAGATTAGAACATAACCAAGCAATGATGGCTGGAGAGGAAGTAGCCCCACCCCACACAAACCAAAAAGTGCTACCCACAAACACACATTAAATAACAAAAGCCCCAAGTACAAAACAGAAATAAGGGCCAACTCCCCCTCCCAAGCACACCCAAGGGAAACAACTCTAAGACCTAAAAGACCCAAGGACTGTAATACTTTACTGGTGCAGAGCTAAAATATTGTTTCCACAAAATAGATACCAACTCAGATTAAACCAGAATGAAGCCCTAAAAACAAACTCTAAACAAACCAGTAGCAGGCTAAAATCTGAAATTAAAAAGGAAATAGATGTTAAAACCCAAATACAAAAGGATAAACTGAATATTAAAACACCTGTCCTACCTTAAAATTTCTCAAAACAATGGGAGGAAATAGCTGCCACCAGAGTCCTAAAACAGCTCTAAAACCAGAAGGATGTGTTAAACAACAGGTTAACATGCTAAATAACGGAGGGAGCAGATAAAACACACCTGTCACCAGCCAGCAGCAGTCGAGACTGATCACCAGCCATGGAGGACATTTATAGAGGCCACTTCCTCCACTAGGCAGGAAATGGACTTACCTAGTTAATTGAAAAGGGAGACCCTACTGTCCGCTACACATGTTTTCAGAATGTGGGATAAAACCTTTAGAAAATGCAAGCAGGCAACGAATATTCACTTCTAAACTTCACACAAAGAGATCTCAGGTCCATCCAGAAAGTAAAACCCTTGTTAATGTGAGACGTCCACAATTACAAATCTTAGAACATCCAAATAACACCAAGTAGCAGGGCCGGCCTTACTGACAGGCAACCCAGGCGCCCATGTGCTGGAGGGGCATCAAATTGCACAAAAACAAAATAATAATAATAATAATAATCATCATCATCATCATCTGTAACAATACCTTCTGATCTTCTACCCATATTTATGCATAATTATATTTACTTTATTTTTATTTCTTGTTCTATTCTATATAATTCTGTTGTGTTTTTTGCACATTGCGTTCTTTGGTTTTAAGATTTTTTTACTGACTAATAAAGCCTAACAGGAAAGTAGAAATTTCCTTGCACTGAAACTTTTAGATATTATTTTAACTTTTAATTGCACTTTTTTGCATTGCTTTGGGATTTTGCACCATTGTGGTTGTTGTCAAAGTCCACTCTTGCCTAGGGCCAGGAATGACCTGAAGCCGGCCCTGCCAAACAAAGACATGCGGCTCTGTCATTGCGACAGAGTGGAGTCCAGGAGAAGGAACAGGGTGTTCGCCACTGAATCTGCCAAGATGTTCTCTCAGTGACAGAGAGATAACAGAGCCACCATGAGCTAAGATGGAAACATACAGGAAAGGCTAATGGGAGAAGGAAAGATCACACAAGACAGATGCTTGATGGCTACTGGTCATAAGAGCTGACCACAGCAACCTCCCTAAACAAGAACCAGTAACATCTCAATGGCAGATAACCAGAAAGTGTCAAAAATGAAGAGCTGGACAGCACCGAGACATACTTGCTAAAGACATTAACTGCCCTCCATGAACACCTAACAGCACCGTAGGTGAACCAGCTGCTGAGGCATGGCTCTCACCCAGAATGGCAGAATAGTTTCCATCATGCTCGGAAACAAGCAAGTGCTGCCAAAATACAACAGATTTTTCCAAGAAAATCTAGTTACATAAACTCTACTCTGGCAAAATTCTCCAGATTGTTCTGGATGTGGCTTTATTATTCAGATACATATTTTTATTTGCTGACATGTTCAATAACTATTGAGACTATGATGAAATAACAAACAAAAAAACTAAATAAACGTATTAAAATGATTACAATGAAAACAACTTCTTAAGTATTGAAGGCAAAAAAGAAACATTGAAAAGCTTAATCATTTTAATTAATAATCAGAGTTAATCAAGCGTGTGTAAGTGAAAGCTATTTGAATATAGATTCAGACTAAATCTAATAAAATCCCACAACAAATTATTAGGTATAGTTTCAAAGTAGACTTTCAAATGATGAGGCTTCGTCAGACATTAAAAAAAAGTTTTTCCTGCTAATTGCTCATTTAACTGCCATTATCCAATACTAATCAGTGCTACTCGCTGCCTGTCAAAATGATATGGCTGATTGGTGTATGGTCACAATTCTAGTTTGATTGTTTCATCAGTGATTAAAAGAACAATAACTAAAATGCATAATACACAACTCACACACACACACACACACACACACACACACACACACACACACACACACACACACACGTGTCACCTTTTGTGAAATAGTGGTGCCCACCCCAGCGTCCCTTCACACTGTGTTGCCTAATTGAAAACCATAATGTACCAGACCATAATAACCACTCTCCTGTTTTAACTTCCTATTAGCTGCTCATCTATATAGGTCATAGAATTTTTGGTTGCCTGGGCTACCAGTATAGCCACACTTTTTTCATCATTAGGACCTGGAGCTCTACTAGTAAAAGAAAGGGCAAAAAAAGAAAGAATGAAAAGAAAGAATTAAAAAGAAAGAACACCCTAGAATTTAGATGAAGGAGCACCAGGAGATCAGTGATTCATCACAATTTAAAGCACAGTGCATAGTTTATGACCCAGGGGCTTCATTAGGCTCTTTATACATTGTGTGCGGATGCCCCACATACAGTATATACAGTATGTCCTTTAATACTGTGTGAATGTGTACCCAGGCCTTTGCTAAAATGTAGAACTTAGGACTTAATGTATCTGCTACTGTCAGAGATCATACGACGGTAATGTTGATATACTAACACAACACCAGGGGGAACCTACCTTTTTGAAACAGTGAGATAGGTACTGTATAGTCCAAAGGGCTTAGAAAAGAGACTTTTAAATACCAGCGGTGGAAAGTAACACATTTCATTTTCTGTGTACTTCCAATTTTTTGATTAAAAATCTTTCTAAAATCTGTCATTTTACTTTTACTTAAGTAAATTTTGTTTCAAGTAACAGTACTTCGCTACATTTGAAATAGATTCCATTACAGAGTAAAAAAAATTCCACAAGCAGACGGGAGTCTGCTACATTTGTGCTAATTAACGTACCCTAGAGCTGTTGTTAGGATCAGCCAATAGAATGTGTATATGTCTATGGCCTGCTCTGTTGATTCACGTGACGTCACATTGCAGCATCGCGACAAAGCGAGAGCGCTAAATTCTGATGGAGAGCAGGAAACTTGAGAAACTGACCTCTGAAATCATCAAAATGTCCATGTTTTGTGGAGTTTACAGCTGCTCCAACCGAAAGAAAAGGAAATGAGATTTTATAGAGTACCAAAGATTATTGTTCACAGAGGTTAGAAAAAGCTCACAGAACAACGCCATAAAAAGTGGATTTTAAACCTACGTCTGCTCTCAGGAGGAGCAGAGTCTGCTGATGCCCAAGTCTGCAGCGACCACTTCATCCGAGGTCTGTTAGCGAGCTAACTTTGTTTTTGTGTTTATGAAGCATTTAGGTTGTTTTCTTAATGCCCACTCATTTAATACTGCCTGGCGTGCGCCTCGTTCTCCAGCAGTGCCTGATAAGCCACTGTGCGTCTTTACGCATTGTGTGCGCGTTTCTTTTTATAACAGCTACAGGTGTTGTAGCCAATTGATCAGCAGTTTTGCACAATGATCATGTGATTTTAATTACAATTATTATTATTAATACAAAACTGTATTTGTAGGCGCGGGCACGTCACCCTGGGGCGTCAGTATCATTTTTTCCTCCTTCGGTTCATTCCACCTAGAAGGTTTTATAAACTTTATATAATATACCGTATGCATTTCTTGCTTTCAGAGGTGATTTATTGGATGCTCTGACACATTGGATGTATTGACACAAGCACTTACCTCATCAAATTGACATCCTTGACATTTATTTTATTTTATTTTATTTTATTTATCCAGGTTAGCCACACCATGTCTTGTTCTCATGCATGTTATTTTGAAATGGTGTTCTCTAATAAATTATAAGAATAAAAAAGAACCTAGTTTGATCTGTACAGATGTCTTTTTATTTTTTTATTGCATGGGAGAGATGCCCCCCCCACCTAAAAAAAAGAAAAAGTAACTAAGTAACTTTTACGCTAATTTTTACTTTTACTCAAGTAGATTTTTACACCAGTAACTTTACTTCTACTGTAAGTAAAATTTAATCAAAGTAACAGTACTTTTACTTAAGTAGATTTTTTCTGTACTCTTTCCACCCCTGTTAAATACAACATTTTCACTGTTTCACTTTAATTAGAGAAGGCCAGCAGGCACTTAAAAGGTTGGAAATGTTTGAATTTCAACACGCAACACTTTTTTTCTCCAAATTTATTTGACTGTTTCATTTTCTACATTTCATAGACAGTCGCCATGTTGCTATTTTACTAGCTACAACATCCATCCATCTTCAAACCCGCTAATTCCCGTTTATCAGGGTCGCGGGGGTCTGCCGGTGCCAATTTCCGGCTCTCATTGGGCACTGGGCGGGGGTACACCCCTAGCTACAATGAACAATTTTTAAAATCCGCTTTGCATTTTTATTTATATCATATTATTATATATAACATACCACAACCCATACACCAAATCTGCAGCATTTAAAAACATTAGTCACAATGTTTCTGTGAAAATAAAGATGGTTAATTTAATCCTAAAACTTTATAATGTTCAGCAGTATTTCAGCAGTATTTAACTCTACTAAGTATTAACTACATCTGTCATCTGTGATTTTCTTTGTGAGTTTGAATCTGGAAAGTAAATCAGATTTTAGATGGAGGTCATTGGTGACTAGAGCTCCTGAGGGCCCCTCACATGGTCCCTGCGGGCTCCCTGGGCCAACAAACACCGGGTTTGTGACCCCTGCTTTACACACACACATCAATTATACTAATGATGGTAGATTTTGATATAATTAATTATGATCAACTTTTATTGATTTTTATGTCATTAGAACGTAGAGTCATTAAAACATAATAACAGTTTTAAACCATCAGCACTAAAAACTAATCCCAACATTAGAGCCAAGGACAATAATTAACTTTTAATCTGTTAAACACAAATAAATGAAAATTGTGTTGCATTCTGTTGTGTGTCCCAGGCCTGCGGCGGCCAATATCTGTCAGTGGGAATACAACGATTTTTTAAAAAAAACAAGGCTTATTGATGCACTTGTTGTACATGTGGGTGCTGCATTTAATGGAAAGGTGTTAAAACACCACACCAAAAACAAGCTTGAGGCTGTTTTAAAATCTCTACACTGCTGACAGAGACTTAACTTTAAATTTTGGTGATTATTTCTTTAATGACTTCTTGAGGCTTATAAACATTGAGTCTGAATAGTCAGAAAGTTTTGAAATGTATTAGTAAATACTACCTTACGGGGTTGTTTGTTTCTGCCAAACAGCTTGGTGATTAATGGTTTGGTGAGTCCATTGATGATCTCTAGGTTCTAGTCTAACCTTTTATTTCAGATTTTGCTTTTTAATTAATAAAGCAGCAACAGATGATCTATTTTGATAACCTGAGACCATGGAAAATGGCGTGGGAAATGATGTTGATGTGTGCACATACACGCACCCACGCGCACAAACTAAAAAGTAACTATAATATTAATAGTCCCTTGGGAAGTTGAATCACAAACCGTGTTTGGTACTCAAAACCTTACTGTTTCCGTTATTTATTTATACTCATTTACATTTCAATGTATTTCCACATCTGGAGGCTAAAGTATGGTTTAAGACTGTTTAAAATGTAATGATGTAACGATGTAAATAAAGTAGGTTTTTTTCTGTAAAAAAAAAAAAAAAAAAAGTGACATGAGTCCTTATAAACTAAACCTGCCCTTACTTTAAAATAGCTCTGTTAAACAATTAGAGTTTTTAATCAGATTAATCACAGGGTTGCTGTGGATTTATTTTTAATTCATATTAATCATGTTTCAATTTGCATGAGAAAACAGACTCAAGAAAGACAGGAATATATGATTTTAACTCTAACTACTTGTTTTGTAAAAGCGTCTGCTAAATAAAATTGTAGTACTGTATAAAAATTAGGGCGGGGACTTTCACGCATTCATTGCAATTAATTTATCACTTTTTTGCACTCCAACCAGCGAAGAATATTTCTCATTTCACGAGTTTCCCGTATACCCATAATACTCATACACAGACTGTGGGAGAACCCAAGAAGAAGTCGTTGCAGTGCTTCATCGGCGTTAATTTTAGTTTATAACACTTGATGGAAAACAAAAGGCCAGTTGTGTGCAAATGGTGCAAAAAAAGAGTTTGCAATCACTGGAGCTGTGCAGCCTTGGCTACTACCTCAATGCAAAACATGTAGCAGCTAGCCGCAACCAGTGTTTGGAATAACGGCGTTTTTTTTTTTTTCAGTAAGGGGGCACCCCTGGCTTCATACGTAGCTGTAGTGAGGAGGTGGTTTAAAAACAAGGTGAGCGATTATGATTGGCTAAGGTGGCATCATGTTTCATGGTAGCCAATCAGAGTTAGTGTTTTTACACGTGTCAGCACACACAACCACTACAGATTTGATGAAGCAGCAGAGATGGAGAGCGTGGAGCAGTCTGATGAAAAGTTGTCATTTTTAAGGTGGTGATACAAACACTACTTTAAATTATTTGTGGTCAAAGGTAAGAACGTGTATGTGAAGTGTACATTATATCCAGGAGAGAAGACTTTGTCCACATCCGTTGTAAGCAACTCAACTGAAATCTTTCTTTTTTTTTTTTTTTTAAACAAATAGTTACTTTCCATGGTAATGAGTTAGTTTTATTATAGAGTAATTCAGTTACTAACTCAATTACTTTTTGGAACAAGTAGTGAGTAACTATAACTTCCCAACACTGGCTGCAATTTGCTCTGAACAGGCAAAATTTTACCAATCCATCCTCAAGATGATAGGGTTCAGAGCCAAAATGAATATATAATGAACATGAGCTGCTAGTTCATCAGCTTCATCAGTTGGTCTGTTTATTTCATGCCACCTGTTTTGTAATGTTCAGTTTCCATTTCTCTGGAATGTTCTGTACTCATTGCTGTTTTTTTTATTTGAATACAACAAAATACATTTGTTTCAGAAAGTTTTTTTTAAAAAATCAGGAAAAGTATGGTTATAGCTTACATAAACTTAAGTTTGTGCTTTGTGAACAATGCAATCATAATATTCTATATTCATATTGTTATATAATGTTATCACTCAGTGATGAAAATAATAAACACAATTTTGTTATTTAAGCTCATTTATTGTTTTCATTGATTTAGTCGTATACCAAAATCCATTTAAATTGTAAAAAACGTTGCTTCTCCTGTCAAATATTGTTATGCGATTAATTTAAATGAATAGGGATTCATTTCTTACAAAGTCTCTAATCCAGTGGTTCCCAAACTGGGGTACGTGTACCCCTAGGGGTACTTAAACACCTCTCGGGAGGTACACAGAAACAATAGTCAGTTTATTTATTTTACAATATAGATTTTTTTTTTTTACATGCACACAAACTTTTTTTCTCATCCATTAATAATAATTTGAGGTACAACGTTTTAAAATACAACAAAAGGTTAGGTTCAAATTCTAAAATGAGCAGAACATCAGAAATAAATGAATAAAAAGGCCTAAATTCAAGGTTAATGTTGGACGAGACACAGGAAAGAGTTTAGACGAGCCAACAGACACAAACAAATGATGTATAACATTAGCTAAGGGGTACTTGTGGTAAGAAGAAAAGGCTAAGGGGTACATGGGGCAATATGTCCCACCACTAATTAAAATGCGCAAAATTGAAATACTTTGACCAAAATGTCAAGAGTTTGGACAAGAATCAATCGAAACCACTACTTCATACTTCACTTTATCATAGACACTCAAAGCACTTTACTGAATTAAGGCATTATTCTTTCACTCCACACTTATTGGTGGTAAGCTACTATTGTAGCCACAGCTGCCCTGGGGCAGACTGACGGAGGCGAGGCTGTCATAGTGCACCATCGGCCCCTCCGACTACCACCAACACTCACTCACACTCTACATTCATACTAGGAAATGTGGGTGAAGGACACAATGACAGATAACACTGGGGTGACTGTCCCCCACTGTGGCACCTGGAACTCTCAGTGGTCTCCCATCCATCTACTAACTAACCAGGCCCAGACCTGCTTAGCTTCAGGGATCTAACAAGATCGGGCAATGACAGGCTGGTATGGCTACATTAGTTTATCTGTATTAAGCTTTTGTTTCTCTTTGATTTAGCAATGTTTCCTGTCACCATTGGTAATAAAGAAGCTGCATTAACTCTGTGACTTTCCCTGGTTGTTCCTACACACAGGGGTATTGCAATCCGGGCCCAACAATCCTCTGTGTGATGCACCAGTGGCTGTGTGGTATTTAGCCACAGTCCTGCGGAGATCTCTGACCTATCTTCTCCCTCTGGGTAGCTGCTGTCGCTGCTTTCATGTGACTTCATCAATCCTGGCTGTTAAGTCCAACGCTGTGGCCCATTGCACGCTGAAAAGAAAGTCGCTGTCCCTAGAATCTTTGGGAGGATTTACCGATCCTCATCTCGGGAGGCATTTGTTCAAACATTCAGGCGATTGAATGAAGTCGGCACAAAATCAACCTGTAGCTCAGAGTCCCAGAAGAGTTGGCAGCACCATGAGTCATGTTTTACTTTTATTACAAGTAACTTAATAGTTTTCATTTTAGAGCCATAACAGTCTGGGCATAGAATTGCTGCTTTATGTTTTTAATGCTAAACGCTTCATTTCCATTCTCATTTATATTAAAGTATTTCAAATGTGTAACCTGAGTGGATTTAAAAGCTGCATAATTTCTTGTTAGAGAGTTGTTTGTTCCAACAATCTTCTCAGAAACATATGTGCATGACAAAATAACTTCTTTATCTTTAATGTGATCTCTAACGATGTATAACCTTTATTACCTACCACTGAGGCCCCGTCCACACGGAGACGAGTTGGAGACTAAACGCTCAAGTTTTTTATCGTTTATGTCTTGCGTCCACACGGCAACAAAGATTTGGAAGCCAAATACGATAACTTCTGAAAACCGGTCTCAGAGTGGGAAAGTCTGAGAACGCTACCCCCTGGGGCGCCGTGCAGACAGCCACATACGCACACTCTGCAAACGATGACGCCATAGCCCCACCTCTCTCTTAAAGCTGATATCCGGAGTTTCTGAGAATATCATTATTTTGAAATGCGAAAAAATACCCAACTATGTAATGTCCCGCCTTCATCCTATCGACCCCTATACAAATGGAAACAAGCGCCATAATCGCCCAGCCAATAGGCTTCAACTTCCTGGTTTTCAGACTGTCAATCAAAGTGATTGCAGAACTGTGCACGGAAACAAGGCCGCGCGTCACAACATCAAACAGGTAAATATGATTTTGGCTCTTACCTGACCCATAGACCTATATTAATCCGACCCGATGCTACCATGTTATGTTCCACGATGCGCATGCAGAAAAGTTGAGGCGTGGCTTCTGATAGATTGGCGGAGGCAGTAGCAGGAAGTGAGGCTGTTTAGGGCGGGACATCGAGACGTTTCTCAGAAACTCCGGATATCAGCTTTAACCCGCATGCGCGACCCCCCACAACAACAGTAATAATGGCAACAAAGCAGCAGCTCTACCTTGTCGTTGGTCCACAAGCAAATCTCCTGTCATGTCTTTGT
The DNA here is from genome assembly GCF_900634775.1 of Gouania willdenowi. Lineage (NCBI taxonomy): Eukaryota > Metazoa > Chordata > Actinopteri > Blenniiformes > Gobiesocidae > Gouania > Gouania willdenowi. The sequence goes on from NC_041065.1 coordinate 8,371,970, forward strand.
CTCCATCTCTTCCCTCTTTTCTTTTGTATGTCCTGTTTTTTTTTCATAATACGAGTTTTAAGCGTATCCTTGGGTGTCTTCTTCTTCTTCCTCTGTATTACAGCAGAAAGGCGTAATACTCCCCTCCACTGGTCTTTATTTTAATGACTAGAACCTCCCAAACGTTCCAGTGTCAGACATGAACAGCCTTAAAAATTATCTGGTGATTCTCATTTTGACAAAATAAAGAAAAATAGAAAAAAACTCCACTTCTAATTCAGACATGCTTGCAAATAGATACTGCCTTTTTCTCTGTGTCTTCTTCACTGTTTCGGTGTATTTCTGTGGCAGCGTTACAGCGCTAAATAGAGACCCCTAATGTTTACTACAGCGTTTTCTGCCTTTTTGTGTGGACGCACACATAATTACCCGTTTTTGCGGAAAGTGTTTTGGTTTTGTCTCTGTGTGGATGGGGCCTTAATGTTGCAAACATTGAAAATATGTGGAGATTTACAAGGGCCATGTGTACTGGAGCAGTTGTGATAAAACCACAGGAAGATGCTAGCAGAGGTCAGAACCTTGACCTTCAACCTTGACATTAGTTTGTATATGCTTTGCAAGGAAAACATATTTAAGCTACTGCTAAATGGCAAACATATATAGCACTTCAGAATTTCCATTTATTCCCATCTTTACAGAAGTATCAGATGAGGACCTTGTGCATGCTCTCATTGTATATCATTTGTGGCCTGTATAAGAATTTAGTCAAGGCATATTTTAAGTTTACATCTAAGCAATTATATAGAAAATGCTGATAATGAAGGATGAACTTGTGTTCATTCTATTCTTTTCCATTCTGCAACCTAATTTATAATGACAATAGCATTCTCTTCTGGTCCAAGCCATTTAGTAAAAGGCTATTTTCAAATTACCTTGTGGGCAGCTTTGTAGGAGCAAGCCAACTGGCACATCTTAGTTTAGCAGTTCCCCACGCTGTCACAATGGTAAATTAGTTAGTTTTTTTTTTTTTTTTATTAACTGAGCTTTCACAGCTTTAGCACACGATTGTTAACAATTTTATGCTCCCAACTTTGTTGTAAGAGAGACATAACATTCCAGGTGCACAAACACATTTAATCTTACGGTCAGTTTGGAAACATCTACTTATTCTAAGGTTATGAAACTGTAGGAGAAAGCATAAAAACACTTTTATTGTGAAAGAGATGAGGTAAAATCTGCACAAAGTAGCAAATGTTATAAAACAGTGTTCTCCGTTTCAATTGATAACTCACCTTCCTTAGATAACGCTTTGTTCTGTGGTATACAAGTGAGGAGCTACTGTCTTATTCGTTATTTGGTTGAGGGGAAACTTTACTTACTGGGCCACTATCTCCAGAGGTGACAAAAGTACTGGTCTTCAATACTCATGTAAAAGTATAGATACTTTGATAAAAAAAAATGTATCTGGTAAAATAAAAGTATTGAAGTTGCTCTCTTACTTGAGTAAAAGTAAAAAAGTACTACTGTTTGGTTCCGCAGAGGCATATTTGGAGGTCTTGCAGTAAACAGTCACGGCGAGTAAACTGTGTCACAGCATCAGCTAAAGACTGCTGGCTGCAGTTACCCTAATGGCCGACATGTCACTATGGAGTCTTATTTCTTGATCCTGCTCTATGCTCTTTTAAGAATAACAATGTGACCTCTAAAATTTTTCTGAGGTACTAAATTGAGGAAGTAAAACTGACCAATTCCACTAAATTGTTGGATGTTAAGAGGATTTTATTGCATTTTACCGATTAAAACGTCAACACGTCAGTAGAATCCTAATGCCTTCACAGTAACTTAAAACTTTAACGGAGACACAGAAGGGGGGACATCATGACTTATATAATGTTTGACTGGCTGCCGGTTGTAACACTAATCTCAGGGGTCCACCTGGAAACGATGATTACTAGTACAAAGACATTGTGTGCATGTGACACATTTATGCTTTCTAATTTGTTGCATCTTTGCCACAGTATCTATATCTAGAGTGCTCCTTAAAAGCCTTCACTGCAAATATTATATGACTCTCAGACATGGCTGTAAACTGTAACTTAGCTCGGTTGGTGGAGAGATCAAGCTGCACTGCAGTAATTCTCGCCAGTGCCTGATTCATATAGTAAAACCTAGTAAATTTGCTGCTTTAATACAAACTGGTACTTCCATAGAGTCTGCAGAGACACTAGAACTTGTTCCAAAGAAGCGTAGCACATAAACCAAGCCATTCTAAAGAATAAATTAAAGAGAGTTCAATTTATTCAAGCGAGGTGTTTATATTCAGAGGAAAATGATAGTTGTAAATGCTAGCTAGGTAGTTCCAGGCAGATGGTCTGAAGCTTAAGCAGCATGCTTGTGTTGAGTCATCGCCCTTTAGTGGTGTACAACTGGGATGCTTTGGTAGGTGTGAAGCATTTAGGTGCTGAGTGTAATCAACATATGTAAACACTCTAAAAAAGACCCAAAAGGTATTTGTATTAAAGTTACTAATAGCAGAGGTACTTATGCAAAGAATCAGATCCAGTTCCTTACCAGATTGCCTCAACTGCATAAAAAAGTATAAAGAGTAAATAATGGTAAAAAAAAAAGGTGGTGTCATGTACTGAGTGCATGACACACATAAAGTGTATAATCATACCTGTCAAGTTTTGGATTTGAAAATAAGGGACATTTTCTGGCGCCCACTACCAGCCGTCCCACCGGCCCAATCAAGCTCCAGTATTCCTTATATTCTAAGACAGGTGTACAAGAAATTTAATATAGCCTCTTGTCAACAACTTATTAAATACAATTATGTGATTAGAATCTGGTCGGTCGACCTTTATTAACATTGGAATGCTGTGAACACTCCTACTAGGGCTGGGTGATATGGGCAAAAACTCATATTTCAATATATTTTCTCAAAATGGTGATATATGATATAAATCTAGATAATTTTATCAAATAAAGTCTGACCCGAAAGACAATTCTGGGTTAAATTTGGTGATGCAAAATGCTACACAGGAACATTTATTAACAAACAGATGATCAATATGTGCACTCATTAATCCATCTAACTGAGCTTTACATGTTGTTCTGAGAAGTAAAAGCAGCGACTCCTAAAACTAGTATTTTGATACATAAGCTATAATATATATATATACACATATATACTGTATATATATTAAATATTATAGTTTTCTATATCGTCAAAATAGAAAACTTGATACATCTTGAATCTCTATATATATCGCCCAGTGCTAATACCTATAAAACAGCCTAAATAAAATATATATTAAGCACGTGTTTATTTAATATACTTACATTTGATATACCACTCAACACATTGCACATTTACTGTTAATTTCACGTTGCTTGTCTTTCAGTTAGACATTAACATTTTGTTTTCATTATATATTTTTTTTAAATTTCTCATGTTCACTCATGTGGTTCTCTGGTATTCACTAATGACTTATTAAACACATTTATTACAGACTTTACATCCTTTAAAACTTTTTAAAGCAGTGTATATTTGTGGAGCTTGTGATTGGCTGATTTTTCATGGTGACTTACGTGGTTCCTTCTGCTGTGGTAGACGTTAAAATCTCAGTTATTAATCTAACAGAATGTGTAACTGTGTCTCATCCTGCTGCTCTTTATGAAGATAAACTCTCTGTCACATTTCATAACGTATTTAAACGAGTTCTTTATTTTTTTCGCTGGAACGTCTTCATTCATTCACCCCTCTTCTGAGTTGTTTCCGGGTTTGTTGCCGCTGTCGGCACTAATCTCGCGAGAACTGCCACTCAGGCCATTTCAGGTGAGGCCATTGACGGCATTCAGTTTAGTAAGGCATCTTTTTATTATTACTACATTAAAATACAGGATATTTACGGGAAAATACTAATACGGGAAGATGGCGGGAAAGAGGGGTAAAATACGGGAGTTTCCCGGCCAAAACGGGATACTTGTTAGGTATGTGTATAATATGTTATAATGTGTGTATCAATAAACTGTTCATATAACATCAATTATAGCATTACAAATCATTAAAAAAACATGATTAGCTATCATTTCATTGTTTGTTAACAGTAAATAACTATTTACCATTATTTACCCTTTATAAATGATGGTTATTATAAAGTGTTACCAAAAAGGCCAATAGTCTTGAAGGTGGTACGACAGCAAGCTTGAGGTCAAAATTTTAAAGGGGACATATTATGAAAAATTCACTTTTTGCATGCAAATTTACTAGTCTGAATTTTTTTCACCACCTTTTTTATTTCGTCTTTTTTGGGATGTCTGGAATACGTCTGTTGAGCAGACCAACGTTGAAATGACGTGATAGCCTGAAACGTGATGGACTGAAGTTGAGACGACGTCTCTGGCGGGTGTAGAATGAAAATTTTTACACATCAACAAACTACATAATTTATATACATTTTAATAACTGTGTTGCACTGTTGTGTTGGTAGTGTAATGTGAAGGGAAGCTTGTCCACCTGCCATGACTGCGCGCTCAATCTCCGCCGCACGGAGAGAACCAGCCATACATATCACCCAGGTAAGCATCGGTGAAGAGGTGGGTGGGAGAGGTTTTGTGTGTCTCTGCTTGTGTATTGGTTGAGGTTACAAAAGGTGGGGTCAATTAGCATATGTGTGAAACATTTAAGTTCAACATTTAGATTTAGATTTAGATTTAACATTTAACATTTAGATATAAGATTAAGCATTTAGATATGATATATAACATTTAGATTTAGATTTAAACATTTAAATTTATCATTTAGATTTAACATTTAACATTTAACATTTAGATTTAACATTTAACATTCAGCTTTAACATTTAACATTTATATATAAAATTTAATATTTAGACTTAGATTTAACATTTAGATATAACATATAACACTTAGATTTAGATTTAAATATTTAGATTTAATGTTTTTTTTACCTCTATATATGTGGTTAAATGTTGTGTTAAATGTAGGAAAATGTGCTAAATATGAGAAAAGTGAGATAAATAATGAAAATGTGTACTAAATTTTTACACTTGGCACCCCATACTTATCTGTGTTTAGCTCTCTCAATGACATTTAATATACACTGTCAATTTGGCTAATATGGTTATTAGACCCTATACCTGGTAAACATCCACGCTGAATGGGCTACTTTCATAATAGTACAAATAAAATTGTTAATGTGTAAGTGTAAAAATGTTTTGGTCTTTTCTTATCATAAACTGTATTACATATACAAAAAGCCTTACAGAGATAACCACTACCCAGACTATGCCTGTAGCCCCTTCGAAGAGGAAGAGGGCAAACTAAACTCCCCTTACAGACTCTACCATAGCAAAAATTGTTGCTCATTTGCAGTGTTTGGAATAACGGCGTTTAACATAACGGCGTAAGGTAACAGCGGTTTTTTTTTTTTTTCAGTAACGGGGTAATCTAACTAATTATTTTTTACGGCGTTACAGCGCAATTATCGTTACTGAACGTTAAATACAGTGTGTTACATGCATTGATTAAATAAACTGTTATCCCTGCCTTCATACGCAGCTGTAGTGAGGAGGTGGGTTAAAAACAAGGTGAGCGATTACGATTGGCTAAGGCGGCGTCATGTTTCATGGTAGCCAGTCAGAGCCAGTGTTTTTACACATGTGCCAGCACATGCGTCACACACACACACACTACAGATTTGATGAAGCAGCAGAGATGGTGAGCGTGGAGCAGTCTGATGAAAAGTTGTCATTTTTAAGGTGACGATACAAACACTACTTTAAATTAATTGTGATCAAAGTTAAGAACGTGTATGTGAAGTGTTCATTATATCCAGGAGTGAAGACTTTGTCGACATCCGTTGTAAGCAACTCTAATTTAATGAAGCACCTCACAACAACACACGCATCTAAAAAATCTGAATTCTTTGACATATAGCAACTTTTTTTATTTAACAGTAGCGCAAATAGTTACTTTCCTTGTTAATGAGTTACTTTTATTATAGAGTAATTCAGTTACTAACTCAGTTACTTTTTGGATCAAGTAGTGAGTAACTATAACTAATTACTGTTTTAAAGTAACGTTCCCAACACTGCTCATTTGTTACTTAATCTCATCTCTGGAGATTAATTTGAGCATCTCATATTCGTTTGATTTTGGGATTATTTGTTTCTGAATTACTACCCCTAAAGCCTGATATATGGTTCTGCGTTAAGTCGACGCCGTAGCCGCACATAGCGCTCTACGTAGACCCCCACGCTATAACCTGACGTGCACCTCCCAAAAATCCTGACTGCGCGTCGAGGTCACACGGAACGTAAGGGCTGTGATTGGTCACTGCCTTTTCCAGTCACATCGCCGAGAGTTGTTTCTACAGTGGACTGAGTCAAGGAGAGAACCGAGACAGACAAAAAGTGCCAGAGTTTTATAATTTCCTTTCATCAAATCAAATCAATCTTTATTTATAAAAAGCACTTTTCATACAATGAAATGCAGCTCAAAGTGCTTTTACAAAAGGTTAGGGTTAATAAACTAAATTAACACAGGTTAAAATAAGCACAAAGGCTGCACCACGTGAAGCACCGCTAAACGGAGTCAATCAAACCAAAGGTTTGTGTGTTTACTGGTATTATCACTACTCTGCCTCATCTCTGTACCCACAGTGTGTTTGTGTGTGTGTAAACAATGACTGACATGCTGTGGAGGCATCCAAAGGAACAGACATGAAAAAGTGAGCATTACAGCATCGCCCCTCTCCCATTTCGCCCCTTCCCGGGGCCGTGGCCCAGGCTACCTCGCTGCGCTGTCTCCACTCTACAGTGGGGACGGGGCCCCCTCCCCCCCGGCATGACTGTCGACCGGAGCGGTCAACACACTTTTATACTTTCTTTTTATGTTGCATATATTTATATCGAAAAATAAAGCGCACGTTTTAAAACCGTTGTTTTCATGCTTGTATCCAACAATACACACGTTTAGGTAGGTAAGGAATAATCTAGAAATAAATTACATGTTAAGATGCTTAAAAAACATAAAACATTGTTTTCTGTGACCTGAAGATAAAAAAGGGCTTTTTAATGCTCCTCTGAACCTCACACACACTCAAACAGCCACAACCCTCTCGTGGCATGGCAGCCAATTGCATAGCGATGCGTTCCCATGACGCAGAAGTACAGATGACCAACCTCTGCGTCACATTGACGGCATAACTCCTAAGTGTCCCTGAGTTGCAAGGTACAAGCTGAATTGAGACGTTTCCTCAATAGGACAAAGGATCTTAAATTGAGAAAACCATTTGAGCAATACATGAGAAGTGGGATAAACAGAAGAGATCTGCCTCTGATTTCAATTATGTCTCGGTTACTTTAAAGCAGTGGTTCTCAAATTTTTTTGCCTCGAGTACCCTCTTTCTCTTCTTAGTGAATCCAAGTACCCCCTTTGTCCAACTAGAAAATTCTAATCAAGATCATTTGTGTTATAATTTTGTGTGTTTTTGGTGTCATTGTGTGTATTTTGTTGTTGTCTTTTTCATTATTCAGTATTTTTTCTCTTATTTTGTATGTTTTTGTTGTTATTGTTTTGTGTTGCTGGTATTATTTACATTATTTTCTCTCAGCGTGTGTGTTTGGTTGTTTCTTATGTCGTTTTGTATTTTTCTCTGGGTTTTGTTTTGTGTATTTTGTAGTGATCTTGTGTCATTTTCTCTCATATACTGTGTCTTTGTTGTCGTTCCCTGTATTGCTGGTAATACTAAGTTTTTTTTTTCTTAGTGCGTGTGCGTTTGGTGTCATTTTGTGTATTTTTTATTTATTTTTTTATTCAGTATATTCTTTTATTTTGTGTGTTTTTGTTGTGGTTTTGTGAATTGCCGGTAATAATTTGTATAATTATCATTTTTAACTAAAAAAAGAAACATTATAAAACCTCATATTTTTATGATTTAATTTGCTAATTTTCACCACTCTCTCTCTCTCTCTCTCTCTCTCTCTCTCTCTCAAGTACCCCCTGTAGTGCCATTGCGTACCCTCATTTGAGAAACACTGATTTAAAAGACAATTAAAAAGAACACATTAGCATAAAATGACAATTCTACAATTTCATTTCAGCAGACGCTTTTATCCAAAGCGCCATACAATACAAGCAGTTAGGGTTAAGGGACTGGTTTAACATCCCACAGTGGCCATGGTTACATGATGTTTTTTAATTCCGAATTGAATTATTCAGAATTAAAGTGTTCTGTTTTGTATTTACATGGAAATAGAAATTCCGAATTGAGGTTTACATGGAAAACCGATTTATTCAGCTTTATTCAATTCCACTTTAGGTCTGGGGGTTGGGAAGGGTTCTGATTGGACAACGGGCGAACATGACGTATTCACGTCTATCGGGAAAAAACACACAACAAACCTTTTCTTCTCAGAAATATGAACTTCATAATGATACATGCACTATTAGTGAAGCTCGGGTGCTTCATGCCCCGATGAAGCCATTCCGTTTGCCGATGTCCGTGTGTGTGTAATAACACTGTGTGTCCGTGTTAATGTCTGTGTAGGTGTCCACTGAGTGCAGCCTTAGCTTGAAGCTCCCAAAAAACTCCTCATACGTATTTCCTCCAAAAAATCCACAGGACCACGTAATCAAAGTTTAAATGTTTGAAAAAACAGCAACAGGTTCATCCACAAATATACAAAAATGAGAGAGCTAAGAGAGAGAGGTCAAAAGACTGTGTGGCTCCACTCTCTCAACTAAACCCAGTTAACTTCACAAGCCCCTCCCACTCCCAGATCCAACCAACTAAAATTATTTCTAGCAACAATAAATTTAACATGATGAGCAATATAGCTCCTACAGTCTGCATGTTTATTCTTCCATCCATCTGCTCTTTTTATTATATCCATGTCTTTTAAGGCTCTTATTAAATAAATAGTCTCGACTGGAGTCCGAGCGGCCATCCTGTACAATGTTGTCATGCATGCACAGAATGACCGGAGTTAACTTAGAGTGGAAGTAAGTGTTTACAAGAAAGAAGAATTATTTAATTCTGAATTAAAATCGGAATAAACCAGCCACCTAATTACTTAATTGCACTGGGCAACAAAAATGTACTTCTGCATTCAACGGTGTGAGGCTTGGGGTTGAACAGACTAGTCGACTAGTCTAAGTAACGTCGACTAGTCGTAGTACCTGACTTTTGCCCAAGATGGAGGTGCAACACAGCAAACAAGGTACTCCTAGTACCCCTGCACGGCAAGGCAGCACAACATCCAGTGTTTTTCCTCAAACTGCAGCTGGTAGGCAGATAATACGGCTAATATACATGCTAACGTTAGCTGTAGTGGTAGACATGTCTGTGTATTAAGCAGATCTGGAAAACATCAGCAGCGCAGGACGGAGGCTTCGTTAGCGGGGGAAGACCGCTGTTGTGCCAAAATCTGTGACCCAAAAAGATCTGTGACCAGAGGTGGTGACAGCTCCAACCCCTGCGGCTTCTGGGCAGACATTTACTCCCCCTTAAACATGTTTGTAATTCTTCTCCAGTTTGCATTAACTTCACCCACCAAAGTGTCATGTATAAGGAGACTCTTCTTCTCTACCGCCGAGAAGCCACAGCGGTCACAGATTTTTTCGGGTCACAGACTTTGTACAACACCGGCTTTGGTGAAGGAAGCCATAAAAACAGCCCAAATCAAAGTCTAAACGCCTGGTTCTGAGGATTCCTCGGGGCTTAACAGTTACCTTAGACTCACGGCAGGCGAAGCAGCAGTGTTCCTGGGTTTACTTCTATAGCATGTCCAGCGTCCCAGGCGCTGGTGGTGTTGTGCCAAAGTCTGTGACCCAAAAAAATGTGTGACCACTGCTGCTTCACAGCGGAAGAGAAGAAGAGTCTAAACCTCTTTGTAGCTATTAAGGAGCTATTTACTCCCCCTTAAACATGACACTCCGGTGGGTGGGCTTCAGCTGTTGGTGACGTCATCGACCAGTCAACTCGACTCGTATGCACATAGAGTTGACCTTTAAAATTATGAAGTTGTTCAACCCCTATGTGAGGCACCACACTTCCGGTCCAATGACGAGACAGTGTGAGCGGCTCGCTGCCACGGACGGTGCATAAAAAAGTGTTTTGGATTTTTGACAGCACAGGATGTGATGGCTCTTCTACACCAGCAGCACTGAATGTTTATGAAGCTGTCTTGCTTAGTTAGCTGTAAGCGCGTCACACTTCCAAAAGAAATCTAAATAAGCATATTTTTTCTGTATTGTATTAGTTGAAACGCTTTCAGTCAGTGCAGTCCGCCCTAAGTCAGAGAGAGAGAGTGAGAACAGACGGAATAAATAGCTTATTAAAAACATCTGCAGTGTGGACGGAGTGTGTGTGCTCTGATCTGCTCCGACTCGGCTGCTTGTGTGTGAGCAGCGGTGACTCTCTGAGCCTCTTACTGTCCTCACAGCAGTGAGTGATACGTGCTTCCATGTCTCTAAAACATCAGAAAACTCTCCAATAGCAAAAGATACATTTCTTACATTTTTTACTGGTCTATATGGAGAAAACAGTCACAAACAGTTCCACAGTGTGCCCATGCGCGTTCAGGAGGAGAGGAGGGAGCGTGAAGCACCTCACAAAACTCACGCACTGCAGACTTAACTTTGAATACTACATGCACCGGTTACTATAACTAAACACAGAATATAAAATGCAAACTCACCTGGTATAATCTGAGTTAACAAAGCGCTCCAAAACATGTCCGCAGCTGCAGCTGCTTTATTTGACTCAGAGCCAGCTCAAATTGTCTCCGCAGGTCCTTGTTTTCAATTTGGTGTAAGCACAATATCGCTGGGTAATAAATGCCAGCTACGCACTCTTGTGTCCCTACTTAGAGTGAAGTTATCTGTCCGAATTTTGGCTAGCCATTGCTGACGCGCTGCATTATCAGCAGGGAAGCAGTGGAAGCTAATACAGTAATTATATCGTGAAGAAAACGTAGATCTGGGTACACAACAGTGTAATGCTGAACCTCCAACCCTTTGATAGACCAATCGCCTCTTTTGGACACCAAACATGCTAATTTTTCCCTCTGCTCGCTGGCTTTGTTACAGCAACAACAATGGACCAGAAGTCAGCGCCAAAGCTTGATGCCGCCACCACCATGCTTCACTGTAAGTATGGTGTTTTTTTGGTGATGAGCAGTATTGTTTTTGCACCAACTATACATTTTGGAATTATGGCCAAAAAGTTCACCCTTGGTTTCATCGGACCATAGCATGTCTTCCCACATGCGTTTGGGAGACTTCAAATGTGTTTTTTGCAAAATGTTTTTCTTCGTAAGGTAAGGCTTCCATCTTGCCACCCTACCCCATAGCCCAGACATATGAAGAAGACAGGAGATTGGTGTCACATGTACTACACAGCCAGTAGTTGCCAGAAAATGTTGCTCTCTGACCACTTTTCTTCTTGTCTTGTCATCAATTTTGGACAGACGTCATGTTCTTGGTAAAGTCACTGTTGTGCCATATTTTCTCCACTTGATGACGACTGTCTTCACTGTGTTCCATGTTATATTTAATTCCTTGGAAATCCTTGTGTACCCTTTACCTGACTGATATCTTTGAACAATGAGATCCCTCTGATTCTTTGGAAGCTCTCTGCGGACCATGGCTTGTGCTGGAAGATGTGGCTACAAAAGATGTCAGGAAAAGCTACTAGAACAGCTGAACTTTATTTGGGGTTAATCATAGTCACTTTAAATGGTGACAGGTGTGTGCTGACTCCAATTTAACATGAGTTTGAATGTAATTGGTTAAATCCGAACACAGCCTCGTTCCCAGTTATAAGAGGGTGTGCACACTTTAGCAACCTCATTCTCTCAGTTTTTTATTTTTACTTCACCTCCCTGAAAAGGTTTCAGTTTGTTTTTCCAATTGCATTGTACAGGTTATAGGTCACATTAAAGGCGGAAAAAGTTGCAAAAATATTTATCTCGGTGTCATTTTTTACATCACAAAAACCTGGCATTTGAACTGGGGTGTGTAGAATTTTTATATGTGTGTGTGTGTGTGTGTGTGTGTGTGTGTGTGTGTGTGTGTGTGTGTGTGTGTGTGTGTGTGTGTGTGTGTGTGTGTGTGTGTGTGTGCGTGTGTGTGTGTGTGTGCCTTAATTCATTTGTCATATTTATACCACTACTACTTTTATTTTTCATGAAATACAGCAAGATGAAAAAAGAGAAAGAAGAAAATCTCCGACAGGCGGAGTCGCATTCTAATAAGCACCAAGTCTGAAGGAACCCGCGTTTACCAGAACACTACCGGTTAATAAGCAAGACCAAAAAAGTAATAACAAACCTGAAGCTGAAAAAACCTTAAACGTTAACGAAAAACACCCACGACCCTGATGAACTGAGGGAGAGAGAGAGCTGTCATGGAGTGAGACGAGCAGAGCGGAGCTGCTGCGGGACACAATCAGCGACACACCTTTAAGTGTGTAGGGGAGGAGCTCACTGACACAGTCAGCTATCCAATGAGGACTTTCATTCAATTCCAGCACAGATATTGACTCGTATAACTCGTATGATACAAATACTGGGCAAAAGTGCTTTATCCGTACCATATACTCGTTTCAGCCGAGTATCTGGCTCAACTCTATTAAAACACTTTCTTTACTTTCTTTACCTTTGTAAATAATTCATTCATTCACTTTGTACTTTCCTATCATCCCATATATGCCGAGTATGATGGCTGCAAGCAGCTCTTCTCAAAAGTAATTTTGTTTGAACTAATGAGCAGAGAGCGAGAGACGGCAGCCATCTCACCGTTTGCTTTTAAGCGTCTTTGATGAATGACTCCTGTCCCAGCAGCTTACGCTGTCATTAGACTGACACCAGATAGAAGTGAAGTCCCTAAAAGAAAATGGAAAATTGATTTACCTCAATTTTCATCCGGAGCAAACAGTTCATCCCTGTAATCCCACGCGACGGTGCACAGAGCGATTAAAAAAGCGTTGGCGTGTGCTTCCTCTGGAAAGGCTCCATTCTAATCAGCAGTTATGCCATCGTCTCTCACTGTGCTGCTTCACTATTAATGTGATAGAAAAGACAGCCACAAAAGCTGGAGTCTAATTTGAGCAGCTACTGAATAGGACCATTTGGAGAGCAAGCTTGACTCTAATTGTATTATGTTTGAGCATATGCTCTGGGCCTACGGGAAACTACTGCGAGATTTGTTTTTAAACATGCTGAAAATATATATATTGGAGCCAAGAATAAGTGTTTTTCTTCCATTGTCAGCCTTTTGCACTCGCATTGAATAAAAGACGTCATTCATTGTGGTTCCTGTTTGGGTAGGAAGAAGAGATGGAGCTCCATACCAATAAAATCAAACAAACTTAAGGGAAAGAAAATATGATTTTGACACCATAAGACTTCAACTTTAGAAAGCCAGGGCTTTTTGAAGTTATGATATTTACCCAAGTGTCATCCAACACAGCAGGATTTTCCTCCGCATTTTTTGGGGCAGACAAGTTTCTGATCAAAGTTTCTATACTGGGGATGCACTGGAAAATATTTTGCAAGACCAAATCAACAAAAAACAAGTATGGTTTAGAGAGGGTTGTGATGGACTTCAACTACTAATCAGGGCTGGTTCTGTACAGGGATGGAACTGGGGTGGCCAATGAGATCATTCTTTTGCTTTTTTGAGATTTAATGTCTGATTCATTTTGTTTTTCAATGTTATTTTTGTTGGGCGCTAGGTGGGGTTCACCTTGGACAGGGCGCCAGTCCATAGCAGGTCAACACACAGACAGACGAGACAAACATTCACAATCCCATTCAGCAATCTAGAGACACCAATCAATCTAACAGTCATGTTTTTTGTGGGAGGAAGTACCCAGAGTAGATTTTTTTATTTTAACAATTTTTTAAATCTTTTTATTTAAATGTATATGCTTAAATATAGGGCGATCGTGGCTCAGGTGGTAGTGGGTCGTCTTCTGATCGAGAGATTGGGGGTTCGATCCCAGTACCTGACTATGTGTCGAAGTGTCCTTGGGCAAGACACTGAACCCTAAGTTGCTCCCAATGGTCGACTAGCGCCTTGCATGGCAGTCCTGTCCCACTGGTGTGTGAATGTGAGAGTGATTGGGTGAATGAGCTGTTATGTAAAGCGCTTTGAGACTGCTTCAGTGTGGGGATAAAGCGCTATATAAAATCAAGTCCATTTACCATTTACCATTTAAAAAATACATAAAATAAAAAGGACAAGCACTGATGGAGCTGCTCCCCACTGGTAAGAGGCTGTAAGCCAGTTACCTCGGGCCCCAGGCCAGAGGTAACTGGTTCAAAGGCAGCACCAGCAGTAGCCCGCCCCAGGACAACGTCCACATCCCCCACTGCCCCCAACGGGATGCTGCAAGCCGACTCAACAGCACCCTGGAGCATTGGCCAAGCCCCCCAGAGTGGCCCAGATCAATCTCCACCCATGTTGCCAGCACTATGAGCCCTAATTATTTTCAAAATCAGGCCCACCCAGAGAACCCAGTCTGGTCGTCTCACCGGTATCCGACGCATGCAGCACCAAGGTGGCAAAGTCACAGACCTCGGTTCCCCCAAAAGCAGCCCGCAAACCAGCCACCATCCAGTAGGGCCACACAGCCCCAGACGGCGTAAGGACTGCAGCTCAGGCCCCGCCACCCTCCGGACAGCCCGAGCCACTGGGTAGCGTCCCCCGCCGGCGTGCGACTGAGTGACAGCTTCCTAAATCTCATATATTACAAGTTGTGCACAACAACCAATTGCAGCTCCTTTTTTCCATAAGACACTTTAACGTTTTACCGGCTCTGCTCCTGCACATGTCCATGCATCCCCTTCTGAGTATTACAGAACTGAGCTTTATGAAACACTTGATATTGTTGATACACAGATCAGGAAGGAATGAGTTCGGTAAGAAACCTGGAGCAAGTCCTCTCAAGTGGAGTTGCAAATGATGTTGTGCAAAAGTACCCAGAGCTGAATTCTGGTTTCCTTAAGGCACCCGCGGCGCCATCATTTTACTCAAGGCCCACCCAGGTGCTGTTCATCGCTTTCAGCCAATCAGCGGCTTGCATCCCACATGGACCCTTAAACCCGCCAACAGGCGGCATCGTCACCAGGAAGTCACTGTTCTCATGCTGCATTTAATGAACTCTGGGTTTATCGATTGAGGGTTGCTGAGTCTGAGCTCCTACACAATAAAATCAAATTTCCTTAAAAATAATTTGTTTGATGTCTCATAACAATGATGGCACTTCTGCAGAGTCACATGTTGGTAGTAAAACAGTGATTAAAAGCATTTTAATGGTAAAAACTTTAGCAATAATCACAATGTTCACAAGTTACTTATCGCTGCTGTGGAACACAGTAATGCAGGCTTTTTTGTTGCTGTTTTTATAATTATAAAATCCATTAAAAATATTTCAATTTATTTTTATTTGTTTTAAAGCCTTAAATGAATATCTTTGAATGCCTTGTTGCTAAAATATGCTTTATAAAGTGGCCTTGCTTTGTTGGACCAATATAAAAATACTATTCAAAATAATCATAGCTTTAATCACACAAACATTATTGCCTTGATTGTAATTTCTTAGAAATTTCAAATGTGAAAGGCATAGTTCGGAGTTGCCTTGAATGCAGCCCAGAAAAGCGCTGAATCAGAGATGAAGGGAAACACTGGTGCCTTAAAGCTAGGGTAGCTGATTTTTCAACTGTAGCAGCTGTAAATCTGTAATAACTTTGACCAATGGAAAAAGAAAACTAACCGTTTTTTTTTTTTTTAACCAATCACGTCTCCCTGTCTCCCTGCTCGTTCTCGACCCCTCGCATGCACGAGCTCACACTGAAAGCGCATCACCTCTGACAGAGTTTAAACAGAGTTTCACATATATAATGGTAAAGTTTATTGTTAACTTACTGCTGAATGTGACACGAGACAACAACGTTTCTACACAATACAAGTGATGAGCTGAGCTCCTCTACTGCAGCAGCTGTGCGCCTGTATGTGAGTAAAGGGGG
Organism: Gouania willdenowi; assembly: GCF_900634775.1. Lineage (NCBI taxonomy): Eukaryota > Metazoa > Chordata > Actinopteri > Blenniiformes > Gobiesocidae > Gouania > Gouania willdenowi. The sequence continues at coordinate 8,388,008 of NC_041065.1, forward strand.
GGAGGGGCAAGGGGAGTAAAGGCGGAGCATCATGCTAGCTTTTGAAAATCGCCTACCCTTCCTTTAAGGTACAACTTCCAATGTTCAACGCAAAGTATTCTTTCTAGTCCAGCAGTGAAGTTGTTGGAATTCTTCAGGGGGGGGTGTCCTGAGGTCCGTGGCCTATTTGATCGCAATGAAACACCTGTAAGGTTGCTCAATGTTGTCCCAGTATCATCTGCTGAGGCATAGAGAGGGTTCAGTGGGCCCCAGAGACTAGACATGGCTCAGGATTTCTATGACACATGAACGTCTGAACAGTGACTGATCATCATTTCATAAAGAAAAGCTGGACATGTTGCACAGGAAGGCAATTGCTCAAGAATTTGTGTCTCGCAAAGACAATAGAAGAAGCACTTTTGGAAACTTTAATTTGATGCAATTTGACCAACTCAGCTGGTCCCACAACTGGTCCCACAACTCTTGCCATGCAGCACATTTCCTGGACCACACTAATTACATTTGTTTTGTTTTGACATTTATTTGTTGATTCAATTTACCATTATGTGTTGTGTGATTCAGATGTACCAGCTTGATTAATGAAGCAATAAAACACTGTGCTGTAACGTTAACTGACTTTGGCTGTATTCACAAAACTTGGCTAAGGCTAATAATGATAATGATTTTGCATTTTTTGTTTAGGAATCAATACAAAGCTCATTAGGGGAAAAATAAATATCTGAGAATGGTTTTGAGTTGACTGATTTAAAATAAGTTTGAGGCATATAATGTGAAAGCTGCTGTATACTTGTAAATATCACCAAAATTGACACAAAAATTCAGCAGTAACGGCACAAGAAAAGTGTTGGAAGATGTCAAGTGTGTTACTCTAATGTACATCTTGAAGCTTGATGTTAATCTATTATTATTATTATTATTATTATTATTATTATTATTATTATTATTATTATTATTATTATTATATCATTGTAATAAAAAGCAAAAATACATTCATTTTCAATTAGAATATCGTAAAATTGTGAGTCGGCGGTTGCCCTACCCTTAGAACCTCCTCAGTCTTTAATCTCTCCACATCTGCCACTGCACTGGTTAAATAGATTGGTGAAAATCCCCTTTTCATTATTGGGGGGGATAAAAAACAGTAAAATTTTAGAGCAATTTCTGGGGGGCATACAAAATAAATACTATACTTTTTGCAAACCGAATGTAGGTTAAACTAAAGCTAAATAATATACAAACATGTACATAAATTATAAAGTGCAAATTAATATGCCACAAAACTTTAATTCATGAAAAATGTTTTGACATTAATGTGTAGTTACAAGTCCACAGCACTGTGAACTACATGTCCAATATTAAAGCATCTGACTTGAAAATTAATGTAAAAACTGTTGATTTTAATTGGAGGTCAAAAGGGAGTAGAAATTAACAGAGTTTAATTAGAAAAATTAGAAACTCCATCTGTTCAAGTAAACTTCTAGATAAAATTACTGTCTTTTTAAAAATCAATAAATCTAGAATTGAACATCAAACTCAAAGGAATAAGGAATTTATAAATCTGGATAATCATCTGACTATTGATGTTTGAAATAGTGTCATATTTGTGTGATAAGGAAAAGGATGAGAATGTGAACATGTACAGCTTCATTATATGGGGGACACGACCCCTGCGCCCCTGTGTAAACACCATGAGACTTAGGTATTAAAAGTGGCTCTATGACACTTTGAATTTGCGTCATATAAATTTGATTTAGAACCAGTTTTTTTCATTTTGTTCTCTGTAATTTCTATACTAAAACTAGTGATGTATAGATAGATAAATATATAAATATCACCAATGTTTTTGTACAATATTTGTACAGGTCATTTACAGATGTAGCGACACTTGTATTTTCCCACTTAAATCCTTGATTGTTATGAAGTCCTGTGCAACACAGATGTGCTTTATCAGCCAATAAAGTGGTCCTGAGAACGAGCCCGAGAGGAATAGTAAAGATTAAGAAAAAATTTCAATCCAAAAGCAAGTTTTAAAAGACTCCATTATCCTATTAATTTCTTATTTTATTTTAGTTCATGTTTGCTGGCTTGGATTTAAGCGATTGTTAAATACCTAAATGCACTGAGTTGCTATTACGTAACGTGCTATTTTTGTTAATAAGCAGTTAAAAATGAGTTTGAGTTTTTCTCTGCCCCCTATGTTGGAACGTATTACCCCTTTCTGTGCCTGTGAAATTGCAAAAAGTCAATGCTTTCCATTTCACTATCCTGCTGACTGAAGAACGAATCTACCTACAGCAGTGGCTAATCGTTTTTTTGCCACCCACTCTGGGAAAAGTCACATTGCAACATTGCAAGTTCAATCATCAGAATCCAACATAGCAATTCACATTCACATTTGAAGGTTGAAAAAGTGTACAGCTCAAAGTGTGTGCCATCAAGATGGAATAGCTGACCCATTTGCTAACCCCCCCCCCTGCATTCTGTTGTAGAGGCTGAATGGGAAAGGCAGCTTATGTTCGGTATCTGAAAGCATTATATAGCCAAATCTAGTTTATGATAAGATGTCAGCTTCTGGTGAGCTCAGCATAAAGGCCAGTTATTCTCCATTTACTTTCTTGAACTTTCTCTTTCGCAGTAGCTACATTCAATTTCCTTCCTGGCTTTCTGGGGAAATAAAACAATTAGTCTCCAATGCTACACTGTTAGAACTATACTCTGTGGGGCGGATTCACGTGTGCAAACATCACTCCACGCGCTAATAAGGAGTGTGTCAGAATATGCCCTGATTCCATTTAGTGCATTTCCCTCTAATGAATATGTATAGGAGGCGGCTCTCCCAGGGGGAGCAAAAATATGGGAGGAGGAAATGCAACTAAATGAATGCAGGGGACGCAATGTGATTCTTGAAATCTGGAACTGTTTGCATTGTTTTAATACAGAAAAATAGTACAACTGAGAAGCAGGTGCAAAAATATATAAACGCAGATATAAAAAATATTGTGTGTGTGTGTGTGTGTGTGTGTGTGTGTGTGTGTGTGTGTGTGTGTGTGTGTGTGTGTGTGCGTGTGTGCGCGTGTGCGTGTGTGTGTGTGTGTGTGTGAGAGAGAGAGAGAGAGAAATAGAGGGATGGATATATGGATAATATGACGAAGGCTTTAAATTAACTTTTTAGATCACCAGCCAGCATGGCTAACTTACCAGCCAACCAGATTTTCCACCAGCCAAATTTTTTTCCAGCGAAAATAAACTACATTATGAGCCACAAAATAGATTTAGGCATTTAGTTGATTGCAGAAATAGAGTAAAACAGTAAAAATGTAAACATTTCATTTAAAAACAATGTTGTAACAATGCCTAAAAAGGTGCAATATGAAACTTTGGATGTGTCGTAGAAGTTAATAACTTAATAAACAAACTTAACTCAGATGAAAATTGGATCCCTAGAACACTGTTTGACGTTAGAAACAATAGAAGCAATCAGTAGTAAGACTTACATCTACTGTAGAGAAAAATGTTTTACTAACATGCATGCTCTTCATCTGTTAACAAATCCCACTCCCCACAAACTGTATAGTGCACATTTTAAAGGTGAACAAATTATAAAGATCATGTGTAAAATCTAATCTTCAGAGTCCTCCTCGGAGTCTAAATATCTCCACACGTTTGTTAATTTGTTTGTTCCTAACTCATTTTACATCTTCCTTCCGTTTGATTCTCTGATAACAAACCAACAATCACGCTAATATAAGCACGTAGCCAGATGTTGTATGACATGTCACGACATAGTGTTCATGGGAAATGTAAAAATAATACAACCAGCAGGGTTGCCAGATACACATTACGTTTTAAAGTCTAAACACACAAAAAACCTCAAATTTCTTGCTGCCCAATCTGGCAACAATGACTTATCGCGTCGTTCCTGCAGCCTGCTGATTCAAACAGATGTAGTGGTATTTGTTTCCTTCTTCACCAGCCAAAATGGCTAGTAACACTACTTTTTTTTTTTTTAAAGATATTTTTATTTGTTTATTTAGTTTTCTACATTATTTAATGTTTGTGCAGCAGACAGAGAAGTCCATCTGCCACAAACTTAACTTCCCCAAATGTCAGGGTGCTTCACGTCTCCACATTAAACGAGCAAAATGCTCATTTAAATAAGGGCGGTCTGCACCAGTTCTGCTCATGCACTAATCATTGCTGCAATCTTAGTGAATTCCATGCAGCAGGTGAAAGATCTGCATCACTAAAGGATTTTGGGACGCGCTGAATTCCCACCCTTTATTTAGTGAATCCGCTCCTCTAAATTCCAAGACTGTGCCCAGCTTGCAAAAACATTTAACCCAAACTTATGATTGTTTCACTATGTTTTAAAACTTTGAACATTTGAAATTAGGTTGGGTTTAGATCTTGTTTCTGGTGTGTTTCAGTATTTTATCTGTTTTGGAATCCTAAAACCACAGATAGAAACAGATAGGAAGACCTATGACATACCAATATAAAGTAATTTAACAAAAACAAGACTAAGAAACTAATAAAAGTGGTTACACTTTATATTTTACAAGTGAGGCTGACATTATGCTGTCATTAGAATGAACAAGGTGTCATGAAGGCTGTCATTAAATGTTGTTTGCTAAATTATGACACCTTTGGAGCTATGTTGGCATTTTTTGGGTTAGGTGGAGGGATCTAGTGGGGTTAGGGTAACAAACAACACTTAATGACAGATTTCATGAAACCTAGTGACATATCTCCTGCAGCAAGCAGTGTCAAAACAAACATGTCGCTCACTACGGAGAAGACGTTCAGAGCTGCTGCTCTGCTCTGTTTTAAAAGACCTGGATATATCGTTGAAACCATCACAACAAGAAGATGCTTTAAAACCATTTATAATGAAGAAGGATGCTTGTGCCGTGCTTCCAACTAGAAGGTTTAGGAAAGAGATCTACGCTTGTTGTGCTGTTGTCGTCACGTCCGCTCTTTGTTTGATTGGTGAGCGCTTCCAGACTAATCGCCTGTATTAAACATTGAATAATACAAGGAGATTAGGATGGATTGCAGGCTAACCTGTGCCCAGATTGAAGCACTTTCCACCCAGTGGTCGTCATTTCCCCTTTTTTATGTAATGTTCAATGTAAATGATCACCTGGAGGCTTCCACGGCTTATATTTGATATAACTAAATGTAACAGAATAATTCTGCACTAAGAATAGCCCTGAGCATGTCAGTGTGACACATTTAAAGGTTAGAACATTTTTTTTCATGATTGAATTTCTCCCACTGTGAAAATCATGCCAGACTATTCATTGGTTCTTCAAACCAAGCCAGGTAGGCCGGATTTGTGAAAGTGTTGCTGCTCACACTGTCCCACACTGTTCAGCTATAAAAATATGACTAACAGATACATTAATATGAAGATTTTCTCTCTATGACAGCACTTGTTAGAGGACTGTATCGTAGTAAGTGAACATTTGTTAATGAATAAAAACAGATCCTTCATCTCAGTCCAACACTCTGGGATGTGTTGGCAAACAAGACTAATCATATGTTCATCTTTTTTCTGCTGCTTCAATTTTGGTGTCAGATAAAAAGACTTTCAGACACGTGGTGAAGTCCATGCCAAAATAAGCTGTAGCAGAAAAACATGTTCCTTTTTATGTTTTTCAAGTTGTACTGTTGTAGTGGTGCTCACTTTACATATAGCTTGTCTTTAAACATCACACTTTGTAACCAAGCAGCTATTAAACACACTATAAATGACCCGTCAGTGCAAAACCTGATGATCTACTGTACTATTACATCATCAGATGAGAGGTACTCTAACTTTCTTCAACATTTTTTTTTAGACAAGCTGTAAAATGTCAACCACTGTGAAGTCAAGGAATTCAAACATGATGATGTCATAGCTGGATTATTTGACCCATTGTTTCCCTGGGCAGCGGGTGTGTGTGTGTGGGTGTGTGGGTGTGTGTGTGCGTGTGCGTGTGTACTTTGAGTGAAATTATCTCTCGTAAGGCTCGGATACACTGTGCAATTTTTTCAATGGTTGTAGTCTGCTCCAACTCAAACTGTGCGACTCACGAGCAGAGCCCGAATGTGCGCAGCTCACGATTCATATTCTCACACTTTACGGACCGACACTCTTACACGATCTGACAATACATGTCGTGGTCTTGTTTCCGGAAATGCGATGTACAATTTAGAGGAAGAAGAAGAACTCTGAAGCGTCGCCATTAAAACAGACGAAGAAGAAGAAGAATCTTGAAGTGGAGAGACACTCACAAATCTCAGCAAAAAAGAGCTTTAAAAGAGAAAAGGAGTCGACATGATGGACTAGGAACTGACTGAACAGACATGGGCAGTGCAGTCCGTCAATTTTACAGCAGTCCTACGGTGTTCGCACATGCGCAGTGTGAGAGTTTAAGGTAAGCCGGCCCGTGGCACTGCTTCAACTGCGTCAAGGCAGGCTGACTTGATGATAATATATCATGTTTTTCTGCAGTCAGTGCCTTCTCCTCGTCCTTCTCTCTCTGCTCTGTTTCAGGTGTCGTGAAGCTGATGATGGCAGTTCCTGATCTGTGGTTCACGGCTCAACTAGTCTGGGACAATCTGATGTTCTATCTCTCTATCCTGTTCTGTTGATCCTTCTGTCCACTACCCCCAACCAGTCAAAGCAGATGACTGCCACCCCTTCCTGTTAAAAGGGAGTTGTTTCTTCCCACTGTCGCTAAATGCTTGTTTTTGTGGATCTTGTTGAGTTTTTTCTTTCTTATTATGAATTTAATATTTTGATAAGCTCATTGAGATGACTGTTGTAAATTGCGCTATTAGAATAAAGTTTAAATGAATTGAAAAAATTGAACTGTGAGATACCCTCACGAGGAGCGACTGGATTTCAAACATGTTTGATGTCCTTACGACCATACGATTGCTGATCGGGAGCTGGTCGTGAGGTGTTAATCGCTTCTCATGACTATGTACATCACACCATGCACGACATGAGGCAATGTGGGTAAAGAACACAGCAATGAATTGAATAGAGATTCGAACCCCCAACCCTTCCGTTACTGGATGACCCACTCTACCACTGAGCCATTTGAGTGCAGAACTGCACATACTAGCCCCTCAAAAGTGATAGCTTTCTACTGTAACGTGTGATGTACAGCCCCTATGTAACGTCTGTCAGTCTAATAAAGAGCAGTGACATCATTATCTTCACATTGCTTTGTCTTATTTGCTGAATCACTTCAACCAAAAATACAACAAAATGATTTATAACCACCAATAAACTAGAGGATGAAAGCTGGCACGAGTAGAACAGAGCAAACCAAAACAAATACTCAGGGTTAAAAATGAAACGCTTGCTCTTGTCTGTGTTTGGAAAGGCAAATCATTCACAGTGGTCGTTATCTTAAATGCATTATGAAGCTGTGTGACAGCAGAAAGCTTGGCGAGCATAACAATAATAAAAGAAAAAACAAGAACTTTTTCTGCTAATGTATTACCAGTTAAAGCATAAGCATGCATACACCAAGAGAAGATAATTTGCGATGGTGTTTCTCATAGTCTGGTGGGCTTGATGTTCGTGCATGTCCTCCTACAGGAAAACCGATGACAAACGAGGGATGAGTGTCAATAAACCAAAGCAAGTGTGATTGTGTGACTATCTTTGCGTATGTGCTGAGCTGGAGTTGTGAAAATCTGATTCAAAAGTGCCATGTCACATTTCTTTCAAAGGCAGACAGGATGGGCAGAAGATGACAAGAAGGAAGTCAAAGAAGACGCTTCTTTATGGCAGAGCTGTCAGGTGTCAGAAAGGGGCTCGGTTGAACCTCGACAGGCAGAGAAATGTTTTTTGTTTTAGGTCATTCAGCCTGAATTTGAGAGGAGAAACACAAAAACAAACAATTGCTATAGAGAGAAAGAGAAACAGTTTGTCACTTTCAAAACACAACTTGGTGTCTAGTGAGATATTGATATCTGCTAGCAACAGTTGATCGGATTATGTCAAAATCTATCTATTAAGCAAGGAATCTCTGTGACAAAGCTGACACTTTCAACATGGCTGCTGCTTGGTTCAGTGATATGCAATGTCGGATTTGTTTGGACGCGCCACCCCCACACCCCGCAGTACCGCATTACCATTAATTTTCATAAATAGGCTCATTTACCTCTGGGCATGGTCAATGGTCTAGGTCTTTCTGGTAATGTTTTGTATTTATTCATATTCTTTAAATAGCACGTGTTATGGTTTTATCAGATGAAAGTTATGAGCTCAAATCCCTTTGGTGGTAACACTTTACTTGAAGTTTTATACATAAGGCTGACATTACGCTGTCATCTGTCGTTAACATGAATAAGGTGTCATGAAGGCTGTCATTAAGTGATGTTTGCTAAATTATGACACCTTTGGAGCTTTGTTGGCATTTTTTGCATTAGATGGAGGGATCTAGTAGGGTTATGATAACAAACAACACTTAATGACAGCCTTCATGACACCTTTTTCGTGCTAATGACAGGTGTCATGTCACAATAATGACAGCGTAATGTCAGCCTTATCTATAATGTATTGGAAATGTGCTACTCAGAACCAGTACTGTATAGCGAAGCATCTTTTTAGGATCTATTTTATTGGGATTTGATCAGTGCTGTAGTATTGTAGATACCTACTGAGTTCAATTGAAATAGAAATCACCAGTTCTATCACCTTTAATTACTGATGCATGATATTATCGGCACAATATCTTTATCGGACACTATTGGCTTTGAAAATTAGGAATCAGACATCTGCTATTCCGCCAAAATAAATAGCCAATAAAAAAGCAGGCTTTGCTTCCTTGATCAACACATAGACATCATATATGTAGATGCCTCATCATCTGTGGAGAGGCATGACTCAGCGCCATTATCTTGTCTGTTGGAAGCAGACTGCAGAAGTGCCTGTAAATCACCATGAGTCACTCAACAATCTCAAAGTAGAATTATTCACTGAATCTACTTATTTTGAAACGATTCGGTTTTTGCTCATACTAGTAGGTTGGATAAGGTTGGACGTACAAAGAGGTGTACATACTCTGTACTCTGTAGTGTTATATAGGGGTATATTTGCGGGTGCAAAGTAAAATAGAGTGTGTGATTTCCCTGGTTTAATTATATGGGACATGCGCATGATAAATGTGTTTGTTGTTTTTTTTACTCAGTTTTATATTATTTTTTGTTTCGTCTATTTTTCTGTAATGTACTTGTTTTGGAGTCATTTTGTGTGTTTTTTGGAGCCTTTTAGTATATTTTTGTGCATTTCTATTGTCATTTTGTGTACTTTTTGTATAAATATTCTTTAGTTTTTTGTTTTATTTTACCCATTTAGTATATTTGTATTATAAATACCTTATGTGCGGTGAATCCAAACCCACGCACGCAGAACTTCCTTGCTTTTATAGATGACACAAAATGCTTGGATCTCACTCAAATAGGGAATAACTGTTTGAATATCTTGTTTTGTGTAAAAACAATAAAAATGACATATTTTATATAACATGAGTTGAAGTATTTTTCTTATTTTGCACAGACAACGATTACTGATGTCACACCCTTTCCAGCTGTGTTTTCTATCTACGACTATGCAGAATATTAATTCCACTACAGAAACTACCGGTAGATTGTCTCTGCAATTATTGCAATTATCTGTATCTCTATCTAAATTGGGTATTGACCAAATAAGTTGTAGAATAATAATAACATCAGATAATGGCTTAAAATCTAATATCGTGCATCCCTATCTTTAATACTTTTATTGTATTCAGATCCAGGTCAGATCCTGACTCAGTGTGAGGGAGTGTTTCCAGATTGTAGAATACCAGGCGAAACCCATACGTGTTGAGAGATAACTTACAATTCCCATCCCTCACTGACTGTAAAATAAGCAGCTACTCTCCACCACCATTGACCATGAGCCTTGAACAGACACCACCAGATTTAGCATGCGGCAGTCACAACTATTGTTTCCAGCCCTTAAGCAGGAGCCTCTGAATAAAGGCTGGCAAGGTTACTGAACCCAAACACACACACACACACGCACACACACACACACACTCTCATGCACACCAAACACACATGGTCTCACTCCTGAAATCCAGTGAGAAAATGAATCCAACAAAAGTCATCAACCTGTCACGTATTGCGCTGGTAAAACAATGACAATAGTCGTGATTTTCAGCATCCCAAGTTAGTTTTTACTGTACACGGCCTACTTACATAAATTTGCCACTACACTGTTCTGTTCCGTTAGACTTGCAGCAGTAAAGCAGGGGAATGAAAGGAGAAATGTGATAGTGTGATTTGGTTTATATATACAGTCGCCCATGCAATTATAAGCACATCTGAGGGCTCATCATGTGTCCTCCATGCAAGTCTTTATTTTCATATAATCTAAGTGTCACTTTATTTTCATATAATCTAAGTGTCTCTTTATTTTTATATAATCTAAGTGTCTCTTTATTTTCATATAATCTAAGTGTCTCTTTATTTTTATATAATCTAAGTCTCTTAAATGTTTGTTTTTTTTTTTTTTTATCTGGAGCCTGTGGATATGTATGAATGGGAGGCATTGGATAGATAAAGCCCACTCATACACACACACACACACACATATGCACATGCACACACACACATACTCAATGAGTGGCATGTTGCCAGAGCTGTCCAGGCTAGGCTGTGTAGAAAGGAAAGATCGTTCCATTCTGGTCACTCTGACACTTGATCTTCTACATGTGGGAATGGTTTTCTTCAGCAAAGGCAGGCAGTCATGGCTGCATCTGTTACATAAAGACTATGACTGTGAAATTCTGCTGGTAAAAAACATGAACAATATTGACATCTAGTGGTTTAAATCTGTAAAATATTTATATAAAAGGAGAAATTGGTGATATAGATCATCTTTATTGTTATTGATGTACAGGTATAAACAAAATTAGTTCTTTGTTTTTAACCCGTCCCTAAGGAGCTGTGGGCAGCCACAGTGTATAGCGCCCAGGGAGCGGTTAGGTTTAAGGGACTAGCTCAACATCCCACACACAGTAATGGTCCATGTTGGATTGAACAGGTTTTCTCACTGTTTTCTCTGAGTCTCTTGCTCTACATTAATGTTAACAGCATTTGTTCTCTCTGTACCAAATAAACTCAGTCTAAATTCAAAATTCCTCTTTTTGTAATAGCAGAGGTGAAAGTAACGAATAACAATTGCTCACGTTACTGTAACTGAGTTGCTTTTATGGGTACTTTTTGGAGTATATTCTTCATTTTACTTGTACTTAAGTACATTTTAAAAGAAGTAAATTCATTTCTTACATTTTTACACCCAACCGTTGCTGAGTAAATTATTAGTTTTTATTTTAAAATGATCAACGGACATTGTGAAACAACAAAAAAATGAAATGACCAGACAACAATGAATCACATCATAGCCAACCAATCAGATTAAACGTAATGCACCATGCTAAAACAGCATTGAATGGAGGTTATTTTCTCAATTCTAGAGTTCGTACATGTCGCTATACGAGCCTGGAAATCTTTCTGTGTTAAATTTAATAAAGTGGTGTTGTTGTTTTTTTTCATTTATTATTTTTTTTAAATTGTACATTTTGACAAACCTTTTATTTTACAATCAAATGCATCACATTATAGCCGACCAACCAGAATAAAAATAATGCACTGTACCAAAACAGAATTGAATGGAGGTTTTTTTTTTTTTTTTCAGTTTTAGAGTTCATAAATGTAGCTATGCTTTAATTTTTTTAAATTGAATTCATTAGTGTTATTTCCTTTTCTTCTTCTTCTTCTTCTTCTTCTTCTTCTTCTTCTTCTTCTTCTTCTTCTTCTTCTTCTTCTTCTTCTTCTTCTTCTTCTTCTTCTTCTTCTTCCTCTTCTTCTTCTTCTTCTTCTTCTTCTTCTTCTTCTTCTTCTTCTTCTTCTTCTTTTTTTAAATAATTGTACATTGTGATAAATCTTTTATTTCATACAGATGCCTTTGTGGAAAATAAATTGAGTTCCAATTGTGTGAGATTTGGTCTCTTCCTTTTTAAGTTTATACATGAGATGTTTACTGTATGCAAGGGAACTGTAGCAAGATTTATTACTAAAAAATACATGTGGGGGTGAAAGTAACTAGTAACTTTTACTTTGAGAACTATTAAATTGAACTACTTTTTACTTGTACTTGAGTATTTTATGTATGACATACTGTTCTATTACTTGAGTACAATTTCAATCAAGTAACAGTAGTTCTACATGAGTAGAATATATCACTACTCTTTACACCTCTGATGAATAATAAAGTCTATGCAAACGAGACGCACAAGGTACTTTTCTTTTTGTATTTCTACACTCACTAAAATGTGTGTAAGATTTCATCACAACAAATCTCCTTACTTGTGATGTTAGTAAGATATGTGCTAAACGATGAAAAGGATTCACGTCCAAAAATGTCCTCCAGTATTCGTTGAGATAAATGTCTTGTGGAGTGGGATCCCGCGCCACCCCCACCCCCTCACATCATGCATAATTCTTCATCGACTCTGCGAGGTGAAAGGAGTTTGCCGAAGCACCCATCGCTTGTCAAGACGTTCAAGAGGCTATTTGTTATTCCTAGCCAGTGATAGAGGCTGACATTTCCCCATTGGCAGTTGAAGCACATCCAGCGTTGCCCTCTGCCCCCTTCATCTCCTGTGGTTTGCTCAGCTGAAATGGGACAGGGCTCGCAGGGGTATACAGAAATTCTCAGGGGAGGAAACTAAAGCAGGACCGACTCCTAGGAGGATGGCTTTGTTGGAACCTCAATCCCATGCAGATAGTGCATGCACCTTTTCACAAGCATTTCTACAAGACATTCAAAAGCATTAAGATCACATCTAAAGCCAGCAGGCAATGCTGAGAGTTCTCCATTGCTATCATTTTCATCATGAATACCGACTGAAGAAGTCCAACATTTGATAGATTTATTTTGTTAAAACCAGTGACGTGCAGTCAGGGTAGGCAAGGTAGGCAGTGCCTACCTAAGGTTGAATTGATATTTTGATTATTTGTTTTAATTATAATATAATTATAAATTATGTATTTTTCCATTTCCAATAGCCTACAGTACCTATAAGTTTGAAAGTGTCAGCATTTTGTGCGTTTCATAGCCCAAATGACTAAACATCCCTATTACTGACTCTGCACAGTCTCACTCCTCTGTAAGGCAGGAGGAGGCCACGCCCCTCCAAAAATCACATTGCTGCTCTGCCTCTGTTTCCATAGCGTGTTTTTATGTATTTGTGCATGCGCAGTCAGTTCCCCAAGATGACAACCGTTTTACGTAAAAAGGCAGCTCTCTACACTGCCTTTGGACGTAACTGTGCTATGCTAAATGCTATACGTCAGGTGTGCCCAATTCTGGTCCTCATGAGCCCTTATCCAGCATGTTTTAGATGTTTCCCTCTTCCAACACACCTGATTCAAATGATTAACTCATAATCAAGCTCTGCAGAAGTCATGGTCATTTCAATCAGGTGTATTGGAAGAGGGAAACATCTAAAACATGCTGGATAGTGGCTCTTGAGGACCAAGATTTGGCATCCCTGCTATACGTACATTCACTGTGCATTAGTGAATTGATAAAGCGTGGCCGCTGCTACGTTCTCTAGCTAGTGGGTGGGATAACACTACAGTCAGGATGACAGGGCTAGAGACGATAAAGAAACATTCTTTTGAGGAAAAACGACAGCTTTTAAAAGATGGGAGACCAACACCTGAGTTACCAGACCTTCAGCAAAGGTAAAGTCAGAAAATGTTTCATACTTTTCACAGTGAATGGAACAAAAGGAAGGATTGACTTTGTGGATGCACCTCACTGAGGATGTTCTGAGTTGTTGTTGTTGTCATTTTCTCCGTGTTTCTGTGTTTCAAACACAAACAACAGATGTGTTGCCGTGTCATGAGATATGTGTTGTTGGGAGAGTATGGAGGCTATATTAAATAATTGTTTATGTTTCTTTAATGGTGTTTTACAATCTTGATTTTGTTAGATGGCTAAATGCTTGTTCATGTGGATCTTGTTGGGTTTTTTCTTTCTTATTATGAATTTTATATTTTGATAAGCACATTGAGATGACTTTGTTGTAAATTGCGCAATACAAATAAAGTTGATTTGAATTGAATTAACACTTGCCAGCAGAAACATATGGAATTGTCATTGGTGGTCTCGATTTGCAATGCCCTGCCTAACCTACCCTAGTGCTCATGGCACGTCACTGGTTAAAAGATCGCATCTTTCTCAATGCATCATCTAGTGCAGTGGGGGTACTTGATCACTTCTCAGGAGGTACACAGAAATATTTGTCAGTTTATTTTTTTGCTTTTTCCCTCATACGTCAATAACAATTTGTGGCACAAATACACCAAAAGGTGAAGTTTAAATTGCAAAATTGAAAAGCATCAGAAATAAATGAATAGAAAAGAAGACCTCAAGTCAAGGTTAATGTTGGACAAGACACAGGAAAGAGTTTAGATGAGCCTGCAGACACAAATAAATGATGTATAACATGATCTAAGGGGTACTTACCATAAGAAATAAAGGCTAAGGGGTACATCAAGTTTGGGAAACACTGATCTAGTGATCTTCATGCTCCAGACTCATTTTATTTTATTACTAAATGTGTACTTTAAATCCACATTCTGCATGGTTTAATACCCCACCGGCTTCACTCATTAAGAGCAGTTTAACTACATCCCCTCCAAATGAATAAAATACATACCAGTCCTAAGGGATTAGAGAATTGTGAACATTTGTGAGCATTATTGTCACAAAATCATGGACACATTATCTAAATAGTGGAGAAAACAAATGACCTGAATGAAAATTAAATTTTAACCGCATTCGCTGTCGATAGCCTGTTAACTGACTTCTAAATATGGTCTTTAAAAGGGCATTTGAGAGAGATTACATGGAAGAAAGCAATGATTGACTGCAGAGTTGATGGACGGTAAACGTAAGAATAAAATGTAATAGAAAAAAGGTGTGAGGAAGAAAGCTCAGGATGTGCATGGTGTAGGAAAATAGGACTTTATATAATAATGTAATAGTTTTTGTAATGCTATAAGGCAGGAGGTACTTTGACAACAAATGACTACAAAAACTATATTTGCATGTAATCTCCAATAAACAAGGGAAAAAGATATCTATCAAGCAGAGTTTTTCAGGGAGACCATTTCATTTTCACCAGAAGATTTCACAACGCTTGAGCCTGAATGTGGTTGGATAAAAACTCATATTGTAAAAAAGTAACTAAAATTATTTGGAGCCAAAATGTCTGATTTATTGATAGTGTGTGAATGTTTTCATCTATTTTTCCACCAAAAAAATAAACTAAACTTATCATTCGTAGTATTTACTCTCGTACTTCCTCTTGCTGTGGCAAAATTCTAATAAGATTCAAAGATTCAAAGTGTTTATTGTCATATGTGCTGTTAGAAACACGTTTCCCTACAATGAAATTCTTACTTTGCCGACCGCCAGTGAATGCCTACGTAATAAAAGAATAAAATCAAAAGGTATAAGAACTATAATAACTAACAGTGGCATGCTATAAAATACAAATATATGAACTATACAGAAAGTAGAGTTGCTATATACAGTGGTATGTGCAAAAGCTGTTTCATAATAAAAAGACATGGTGTTAGCTGTGCATGAGCGCATCTAAAGTGCGAATGCAGGTGGTGTACAAGTTCAGTGGGGAAGGGGTGCGGGAGGTGGGGGGGGTGGATGAATAGTTTGTTAGACTCCGATCACTCATTTAGGAGTCTAATGGCAGAGGGGAAGAAAGAGTTTTTGAGTCTGCTGGTCCTGCATTTCACACTTCTGTAATAACACACCTTGCTTGGTGCAACATGTCCACAGCTGTTAAGAGCACTGATATCCCCAACCCAAGTGGAAGTACTGTTACTTGATTGAAATTGTACTCAAGTACAAGTAAGTTATACATAAAATACTTAAGCGCAAGTAAAAAGTAGCTCAATTAAATAGTACTTAAAGTAAATGTTACTAGTTAATTTCACCCCACACGTTTATTTTTGGTAATAACTCTTGCCACGGTTCCCTTACATACAGTAAACATCTCATGTATAAACTTTAAAAGGAAAATATCAAATCTTGCACAATTGGAACTTAATTTATTTTCCACATGGGCATCTGTATAAAATAAAAAGTTTGTCAAAATGTACAATTCTTAAAAAAATAATAATAATGAAATAACACTAATGAATTCAATTTAAAAAAAAAAAAAAAATGATCAGGCTCTAAGTATAGCTATATTTATGAACTCTAAAACTGAAAAAAAAAACATTTACCTACATTCAATTCTGTTTCGGTGCAGTGCATTTCGTTTCATCTGATTGGTCGGCTATGATGTGATTGATTGTTGTCTGGTCATTCATTTTTTGTAGTTTCACAAGTAATGGTAGGGTGTTGAAATGTAACAGATTACTTCTATTAAAACGTAAAAGTAAAATTGCTGATTCATAAATATACTCAAAAAAGTACAATTATACACCTATGTACCCTTTTACCTTGACTCCTGTAATATCATTTGGCATCAACTGTAAATTGATTTATGTCTCTTTGCTGTAATGCCTACTGTTTGTCTGTTGAAAAACCTAATAAAAGTTTAAAAAAATAAATAAATAAGTACAAGTACCCATAGAAGCAACTCAATTACAGTAATGTGAGTACTTGTAAACAGCTACTTTCACCTCTAGCATGTCCCTTGGGCTATGGCATCAATAACAAGGTTATAAACTACAGTGATCACTGAAGAACCCTCACAGCCAAGCTCAGACTTCCCACCATGACTTTTACTATTTGACAGTTAACCACACTCAATAACAGATTTAATTTCATGAAAACAATATAATGTGCCTTGCATGCATATGTAAACTTGCCTAATGTCTGTTTGGATGATGATCTAAAAACCAGGTATTATGAGGAATATTCCTTGGTGCAGTGCTGGCTTAACATCAGTGTAATTCTGTCTAGTGATGGTAACGCTGAGAATCAAAATGCAAAGCTATAAAAAGATGCACAGCAATGCTAATTGGGCTGCAAGTCTAATGGGACAGAAAAACACAGCTGCCTCCACAAGCATTAAATAAAGGTTAGTCTGTGAGGTTACAGGGAACATGTATTCTTTCTGCTAGCAAGAGCCTGCATCTCCTCTGTTGTGTAACATTTGGCTTTGGGGGTGTCTGTGAAATCTGTATTTAATGCCACCACACTCGTGAGTTTTCACATCAAGCACCACCGTACCTGTCACCCAAAGGGAATGTGAGCTGGATCTCTGATTGGTTGTTGACAGCCTGTCCACGGGAGTAACACTATCTGTGTTCAACACAAGCTGTAAATTTTCCCCTAGTGTCACAAAAAAAAAACAAGAGTGGAAATGGCCACCCTGTCAACAATAGAAGTTTTGTGTTGTACTGTGTTTAACCCTCGGAGCATCTTTGTGACCAAAAGTGACATTTTGAGTGTTTTTATTTGTTTGGTTCTCAATATTCCGGTCATTTTAAAGGCTAGTTGTATTAAATTTTGCCACTATTGTTTTTTTCACCTTTAAATGCTCAATTCCAAAGTCCTGTGTATTGGAAGTGTATAAAAAAAGGATGTATGCATCATACTGACACTTACTAACCCCATGACCAATTTGCCCCATTGACTCCCATTGTAACCACATAATTCTCATATACTGTAATCATGTAACGATGCTTTTTCAATGAATACCTAATACATCAAACCCTCTACCTTCACAATAGTAGCTTACCACCACTAAGTGTGGAGTGAAAGAATAATGCCTTAATTCTGTAAAGTGCTTTGAATGTCTATGATAAAGTGCTATATAAAATCCAATTATTATTATTATTATTATTATTATTATTATTATTATTATTAATGGGAAAATATGTTTTAGGTGTATTGATCCCCACCAAACAGAGAACATTGTAAAGTCAGTGAAGGCCTGGATTTCTCATCTTGCAAAATATACAAAGTGTACAAAAGTGTATTTTATTTTCTTTAAAACTGTCCTTGTGCCAAAAATAGTAATGCATTCAATTAAATTCTGCTATCAATTAATGACACAGTCAAGGCTGTAATATTTTCCTTCAAATATTTCACTTTGGCTCTCATTTTTTGGAAATACTGCGTATTTAATGTTTTTCCTGCTGAAAAAGAATAGAGGTTCTCATAATAAAAAGTCCATAGGAACATAAAAAGGGTTTGAAATGTATGATACATTTTATATCTGTGGATAGGTCTGACGAAAAATCTAATGCGGCGGAAGTAAAAAAAAAAAAAAATGAATGTAGTACATTTTTATTGCACTTTTATGAGATGGAGCGATTGTGTACACAAGGTGCACAAGTGTATGTACATTTAAAGGCGTGCACAAGGATCAAGTATTTTTTTTACTGTGAACTCATGGACGTAGGTGCTGAAAGTTTAGTTCAATACAAGTTCTAGACCTGAGTTCCCAGTGGACGTCGTATAAATAAAGCATGACTGTTCTGTCAAAGTTTGTTGGATTGACTAAAAGTGCATCAAGTGGTTCAAACGCTATTAATCAATAGTTATTACCCTCTTGGAAGCCTGATCCTTTTAGTGGTTTTCACATTCTGACTTAGACTTTCCTTGAATGAGTTTTTGACAGGTGCCGTAAACAAAATGATTAAAAACTAGACCGTATACCTTTAGCTTAGAGGTGAAACAGTATCAATTCTCTGTAGATCTTGTTTCAAGGACACATAATTTCTTGATGTGAGTTACATATCAGAGCTTCCCCTTGGGATACTTTGTTATCAACAACACCTGAGGTTACAGGATATAAATAATGCACCTTTTACCCAGTAAAACAAATTAAATCATTTGTAAAACGTGTGTGACATTTTATTGATGAGATGATCAATATTTATTGACTATGTCTGAATAAATGGGTTTGCACTAATATAGATCAACAGGGACAATAACAATCCTTCCAATAAAGGTCCCAGTTATTGAACGGATGGAAATGTAACATTTCACTAAATTAAATTGAAAACCCAACTCAAGCAATATAACTGAGAACCTCCAAATAACGATCTGAATATAAGATCTTGCTTGAAAAGTCACGTGGCATTTTTCTAAGATTTTGCCGAAGCAGAATTCTCAATTCATTCGCGTCAATGCAAAAGCAAAAGAGCCTTCATTATTCTGTTTGTTCACCCTTCTATCTGAATGAATGCACAACGTGCTATTCTTTTGTCATGTAAACATTCAGCAAAGGCTTTGAGTGGCTTTGATGAGCCAGCGTGCAGTGTCACATTGAGCAACATGGGGGCTTGTTCTATATTTATGAACACAGGAATAAATTCTTTGGTTCTTTAACAAAGAGATGTGACACTAATATGCAGGAATCTGCACCAGTGAGGAGGTTGGTCGGGGCACAGTAGATGATGAGTGTTTTAATGACTGATGGAGGTGAGGAGAGGTCAGGAAGACATCTGGATGTTACACAAGACGTTCTGCCATCATTTGAAAGTCATTTGGAACCATCAGGAGCTGAACATTTGTCACAATTTACCTGAACTTCAATGTGATGGTCAGAGATGGCAAGTAACAAAGTTACTTAAGTAGATTTTTCAGGTACTTCGTACTTTATTTAAGTATTTATTTCTCTGTCAACTTTTTACTTTTACTCCGTTACATTTTCAACATAAATATTGGTACTTTCTACTCCTTACATTTCCTAAAAAGGCTCTTTACTACTTTATATCTATATAGCCTATAAGCCTATAATTTTAAATGTTTTGGCGCCATGACACCAATGCTCGTCAATTGTTTTGACCCAGCGGCTCACTCACTCAGCCAGGATCAGATTGTAACTGAAAGTAACGGGAGGGGGAGAGCTTACACGGACATATAAGTAATGATGATTGGCTAAAGGTAGAGTGAAATTCCAATGGTAAGCCAATCAGTGACAGAGTTTGGGTAAGTGGGCGTTGCTACCAAGCTTGTGCTAACTGTGAGAGGACAAGAAGCAACCATGTGGAACCTTATGTCATAACCAGGGGTGCACACAATGTTCAGAAGTGTGATGTGTTAACGTTAAGTGTACAATACAAATGCCTAAAGGACTATATAGTGAAGTACATTAGGATACTAGACAGGTCGTGTTTGTTTAAACAATAACACTGCTTAAGCAGATTCCATATAAATGATCCTTTGCAGCCAGTGAATCGTGAACTTTTGAGTACATTTCAGAGCCTGTACTTTTTATTTTTACTTGAGTAGATATTTGGATCAGTACTTTTGACTATTACTCAACTCAAGTTTTTTTACATAGGTATTTTACTTCTACTCACGTAAGGAAGTTGTGTACTTTTGTCATCTCTGGTGATGGTGTAGAAAGGTTTCACCCATCCTAAGACCCATTCCCTGTGCTAACGTGTTGTATTGAATTTCAATGTTGTGTTTCTTTGTTTTTGTCACAATGTTTGCTGAAGAGTTTTGTCATGATCCCAAACTCCGCCCCTCTCTACAACGGCCTAGTTTGGTTTTTGCCTTTTTTACCTCTTCTTCTTACCCATTGTTTTATATTTCTCATCTATGAAACAAAGCACCGCTCTGCTGTGGCTGCTCCCCAGTACTCCCATACCTGTTCCCCCACGTGATATGTTATTTTTTTTCATGTTTCTTGGTCAGGATGTATCTGAAACTGAATTGCTCCTCGGGGACAAATAACGTTTTCTGAATCTGAATCTGTCGAAGCGATAAGCAGAGGTGTAAAGAGTACTGATATATTCTACTCAAGTAGAAGTACTGTTACTTGATTGAAATAATCAAGTAACAACTAAACTAAGTAACTAAGTAACAACTAAGTAATAACTCAACGGTTGGGTGTAGAAATGTAACAAATAAAAGTACAAGTACCCATAAAAGCAAATCAATTACAGTAAACTGTAAATGATTTGATAACCACAAACCAAATTACTGGTTAGACCTGAGCAATGTTAAAATTGGTTTCTAACCATCTTCCTAATAAAGTTGATCTGTTTTAGGTTTCTTTTGTATATTATTTTATTGGGGTATTAACTTCATGCACCACATAAGGAAATTTCTTCTCAGCTTTTTTTTTTGTACCTTGAGTTTACCATAAGGAGGAGTAGGAACTATTCAGGGTTTGTGTTTGGAGAACATTCAACCTGTCAAGGTGAGCCACTCATTAACTCAATATTTAAATTAATCAACCAGTTTACAATCAGCCTGCATTCTAAAACATATCCAGTGTCTTAAATGACTATATCTCGGGGGTGTCAAACTCATTTTTGTTAAAGGGCCAAATACAAACCAGTTCGATTACAAGTGGGCCGCAGGTTTTGGGTGGGAAAACAAACATTATCAACATTGAGCAGACATATGATTACAATTATGTGTACATGGATCTTATACATTCTTTTGAACATCTCTGATTGTTTTTCTCTGTTGGAGTTTCCTGTACACAAAGAGTCTTTTTGTTCCTTTTGTTTTCTTATGCCTGCAAAAAAAAAATGTAAAAAATAAATGGTGGGAAAAAAACGTGGCCAAATTTGCACTTCTAGTTATAAATTAAACATAAAGTATGGAAGGCATCAACAATATCTATGTACTGGTAATAAGTGGCAGATACTTTTTTATTCAATTTGGGGGGAATATATGGAATTATTTGAGATTTTGGGAAAAATTTAGAGTACTTTCAACAACAATTTACAACTCAATTATTTGGTAATTTACACAATGATTCATGTTTTCTCTGTCATTTTCACTTTCTCCAGCGGGCCAAATCAGATGCTGTGAAGAGCCAGATTTGGCCCCCGGGCCTTGAGTTTGACACGTGGTATATACCAACGTTTTGGTGTGCATATGGTTGACTAAGCACTAAGAGTCAGATAAAAATGATATTTCACTGTAAACCCTGAACACTTATTAGCTGAAATCTCCAAAATGGCGATGTCCAATGTGTTTAAAGTGAATTCAAAGGACATTTCTGACAAGAATAAGTAACAAATTCAACTTCACACTAAAAAATTCCCCGT
Source organism: Gouania willdenowi (assembly GCF_900634775.1). Classification (NCBI taxonomy): domain Eukaryota; kingdom Metazoa; phylum Chordata; class Actinopteri; order Blenniiformes; family Gobiesocidae; genus Gouania; species Gouania willdenowi. Next base: position 8,410,136 of record NC_041065.1, read on the forward strand.
CCACCTCAGAAACTAAACCCACAACCCTCTTGCTGTGCGACATGTCCCAACCACTACACACTATGCCACCTGAATAAAAACCATGATCATTCAAAACATTATAGTACTATCAGTGTGCTGAGAAACCCACTGACCCTTTCACAAAATCGGGCTCATTTTGTTATCATTCATTTTTATTGCATCTAATTTATATCCAGATATAAAAAAAAAATTCTAAAAGCCACATTTTACAATGTTTCTAAGTCAAATCTGAAATGTGGATCTGCCTATATAGTCAAGTCTATCCACAAATTATTGGTTTGATGAGCTAATGTTTTATTTTCCTACTAACCTTGTCTTGTAAAATGTACATAAGCCAGACCAACCTTCAACTCTCTGACAGTTGAAAGAAATTAAATAAATTGATTCAATGCTTGAAATCCAGCATTGCTGCTGCAGCCTTCGTGCAGAATGTGCTGATGTTCTCTCTGAAATCACACAAATTACTCAAGCATTGGTGTTTTTGTGTGACAAGTTAAAAACGGTTAAATATCGAAAATGGTCAAATATTGGAATTATTATTCAAATGACTTTAAAAGTATATTATACACAGTTTAAAAGTAGAATCTTTGTAAATTAAAGTTAAAAGGGATATATAGTTCATAAATATTACTAATATAGGGTAAATACTATGTGTAATTTGCAATTAGTGTTCGATGGTTTGTCGATCGATTGTTTCTGACGCGCATCGAGTTGTGTTTTTTGCGCCTGCGCGAAGAATGTGTGCGTTCCTTTTGAATAAAGCGACGAGGAAGCTGGATGTCGACTGCTTGTCTGTCCCTTTATTTGTCCAAAAGCATCCACCGTACCTCTCCCACACTGTTGGAGCGGTGGGCGCAACATTCACAGTTGGTCAATATGGTCAAATCGTTCAGCAGCTCAGATTACAAAATTACAGGTCATAAAAAATTACAGGTCATAGAAAATTACAGGTCATAGAAAATTACAGGTCATAGAAAATAGAGCAGCGCGTATGGTGTTGGGCTGTGAGTACGAAACCAGCTCTAAACTCATGTTAAACAGACTGAAGTGGTTATCTGTGCAGGACAGGTTACTGTATTCATTACTCTGATTCTTTAAAAATATTGTACATAAAAAATGTCCACAAATCCTCTATCAAAACCTGCTATGTAGCAATGACAAACACACCACACACCTATAGTACAAGACATGCTTCTGCAGGGACGTTTATTCTACCAAAAGCCAAATCAAAATGCCTACAACGAATGTTCACTTATAGGGCGACTCATGCATTTTTAGATAACTTATTACTAGTATAATGAACTGAATTTTGTTTTGATGATGTAAATGTAAAATGATTGTATTGGAGAAAGATATTTATTCTATTTTTTAACAAAACTATTTTATTGGACCCTAGGAAGAATAGCGTCAGCTTGACTGCACTAATGGAGATCCACAATAAAAAAAAACAATAAACATCTATTTCTTGTCTATTCCCATTCTATCATTTTCTTCCTACAGAGTGCTTCTGTCAAGGAGTCCTGCTTAGTTACGCTACATTTAGTGTCTTAGCCTATGATGACAAACATGACTAACACCAAAAGATGTGTTTATACTGTTATTAGTATAAAAGATTAGAGTCTTCCTGCTATTCAAATTAATAACTTAACATCAGGCATTTACTAAATGTTTGAGGCTTACCTTAGATTATGCTAAATCGAGGTTTTGTTTATTCATACAAGGTTTTTCAGGAAATTTTCATCTTTCGACAAGTTTCAACTGTCAACTGCCAGTGAGAGGGGATCTGCTAATCGCCTTTGATGGTTCCTTTGAAGTTTCTCCTGACTTCCATGTTGTCTAGCGAGATTCATTTTGTCTTCTTTTTGAACAGTATGTTCTTCTGCCGAAGACTGGCAGTTGACAGTCAAAACATGTCAGAACTGGTAATAAACATTTCCTGAAAAACCATGTCTGAATAAACAAAACCTCAACATACTGTTCAAAACCAAGATCAAATGACTCTTGCTGGAACTCCTTAGTTACCTTAGATTACCAATATTTGTACTAAAGAGTAGATTGCACTAACTCAGGGCTGAGTGTCCTGTTTCTACGTGTGCAGGTGAAGCCAGTTCCATCAAGTTCTTCAATCAAGGCCACCATACAGCAGACTTGACCTCCTCCCCTGAGTAAAGCCTGAAGTAATAGCAAGAGATTTGAAGAATATACACTGGGGCAGAGGGAAGTGGATGAGAAATAAGCCCCAGAAAAACACTTTTAAATAGTTTTCATGGAGGTATAGTAAAATGGTGTTCAACTTGTTTAACTGGACCAACACTGTTATTCTTTGATCACTTTCTTTGTATTATTAAATACCCTCTATGTATTACCCATCTTCAGTTCATATTTATCTGGGCACAGTTTTACTGTTTCAGCAAACCAAATAAGATCTGAGTCAGCGGATTTGTTTTGTGGAGTCCCTCAAGGTTCCGTTTTGGGTCCTGTCCTATTTTTGTTGTATAGACCTTTTTCACAACAACCAGAAGTAGCGCCTCCTGGTGCCGAGTAACTTTCTGTTATCGCGGGTCTAAGGGAAAATGGCGCTACTTTTTTCAACAGCATTCCTCAACTTGCCAGCTTTTTGTTTGCTGATTCGGAGGCAATCGCAGCTGCGAATAACCAAACAAATAAACTTGATAAGGGGTATAAGTTCTTCCATGAAGAATATATCAATACAAGAAAAGAAGTTGCTTTGTGAACTAACCGCTATCTACAACATATGAACTATAAACATTGTAATAAAGAAACCTAATTTAGTCTGCTAAAATATTCAGAATGTTTAAAGAGAGGCATGTTATAGACTTTTAAATGATATTTTAACATTCAGATATGTGTTTGTCTTGAGAATGCAGATTCCGGACCCTCATTCCTCCTAACTGCTTAGATCCACTGCCTCCTTTGGTCTGGATCGGTCGGAACAGCGTGGTAAAACAGGTATGGTAGTTTTCTTGGCCCACCAGAGCAACCAGGAACACAACAAGAGCAACCACGCCAAGACTGAGCATTTTTCTCACTGTCAAACGCTAAAGCTACAGTATAGCCACAGGAAGTTTTTGCACACCACTTCCAGTTTAAAATGTGGAAGGTTGAAAAAGGTCTATTTGACCCCCTTGGGGAGAGATCGTCCAAAGGACTATTGATGTTTCTTACCACCTATTTGCTGATGATATCCAGCTTTACTGCTCCTGTAAGCCATCTGAGTTCCAGAAGCTTAACTCCTTACTCCATTGTTTAGTGGAAATAAAACAATGGCTAAGCAATAACTCTCTGCAGCTCAATGCAGACAAAACAGAAACTCTGATTGCCTATGATGACTCAATTCCAGGGATTAAACAGTATTAGGTGATTTAGGCCAGTCTGCTAAACCAGCCTTAGAAACTTGGGAGTAATCTTTGACAAAGACCTGTCATTAGTCCAGCACTGTAAGCCGCTAACAAGAAACTGCTTCTTCCAACTAAGGAAAATATCTAAACTCAAGAAAATGGTGTCTCAGAATGATTTGGAGCTAATCATTCATGCTTTTGTCTCTTCACGTTTAGACTATTGTAAGAGTTTATTCTCATGTCTAAAAAAGACGGAGCTGTCTCGACTGCAACTAGTGCAAACCTGACCCGTACTAATAGGAAGACCCACATATCCCCTATTCTAAAAGAACCCCATTGGCTGCCAGTGTCTTATAGGATCAATTTTAAAATGCTGGTTCTAGCGTTCAGAGCCTTGCAGGGTCAGGTTCCTTCCTACATCAGTGATCAGATCCAGCCTTACACCTATGCACGGGCTCTGAGGTCTGTGGATCTGTATCTATTGATGGATACCTCTCACTCGTTTTCGGACCAGAGGAGACCGATCCTTCCAGGCTGTTGCTCCCAGGCTTTGGAACAATCTTCCGCTCTCTCTGCGTTCAATTGACTCTGTTGACACCTTCAAAAGCCAACTAAAGACTTATTTGTTTCTTCAAGCTTTTAATTAGCTATTCTTGGGCTGCTGTGATTTTATGTTTTCTTGGCCTTTTATGTGTGTACTTTTTTATTCTAAACTGTATGTATTGTGTACTTTGATTTTAAGCTGTGTTGTGAACATACCTGGCTGGGATACTCCCGTATTTTACCCCTCTTTCCCGCCATCATCCCGTATTAGTATCCTCCCATAAATATCCCATATTTTAATGTAATAATAATTAAAAGATGCCTTACTAAACTGAACGCCGTCACTAGCCTCATGAGAACTGCCACCTGAAATGGCCTGAGTGGCAGCTCTGGCGAGATTAGTGCCAACAGCGGCAACAAACCCGGAAATAACTCAGAAGAGAGATGGATGAGTGAAGACGTTACGGTGAAAAAAACTAAGAAATGGTGTAAATACCTTGGAAAATGGGACAGAGAGTTTACCTTGCTAAAGAGCAGCAGGATGGGGCACAGTTATATGTTCTGTAATTTAAAAGAAAATATGTAATGAAAATAAAATGTAACTAACTTAAAGCAACGTGAAATATGCAACATGTTGTATGAATTGTAAGTATATCAAATAAACAAATGTGCTTCAAATACCCATTCACATTTTGATTTAGGCTGTATTATAATATAGGAATTAGGGCTGGGTGATATATCAAGATTCAAGATGTATCAAGTTTTCTATTTTGGCGATATACAATATTGCATACATAAATATATAGCTTATTTTGTATCAAAATACTAGTTTTAGGAGTCACTGCTTTTAATTCTCGGAACAGCATGTAAAGCTCAGTTAGATGGATTAATGAGTACGTCCTAACCCAGACCTTCCCCATAACAAGCTACACTACAAAAATTGTGCAGCTGTTTGGTAATAAATGAACCTGTGTGGCATTTTGCATCAGTAAATTTAACCCAGAATTCTCTTTCTGCTCATTCTTCATTTGAAATAAAATGATCGAGATTTATATCACCATTTTGAGAAAAAATATTGAGATATGAGTTTTGGTCCATATTGCCCAGCCCAGGAATGTTCACAGCATTTCAATGTTAATAAAGATCAGTCAACCAGATTCTAATCACCTAATTGTATTTAGTAAGTGGTTGACAAGTGGGTATTTTTGGATAATGGAGCTTGGTTGGGTGGGTGGGACAGCTCGTATCAGGCGCCTGAAAATTTCCCTTATTTTCAAATCCAAAACTTGACAGGTATGGTTGTGAAGCACTTTGTGGCTTTTGTCTGTGAAAGGTGCTAAATACATGTTATTTACTTACTTACTCAAAACAAAAGTGATCTCAAAGTGCTATCAACTACAGAAATAGTGCATTTAAGGTAATAATCATTTGTTTTGTCCCACCACTGCGTCGCATTGTGTGTGTAACAAACACGTCAGATCAAGTCAAAGGCAATACGAGGCGATATAACGGGAACTAAAAATGGAACTGCTCCGGGTTGACACCGTTGCTGCCCCTGCTCCTCAGGGAGGGGTTAAATGGAGAGAACACATTTTGTGTATTTGACAATAAAGTATAATGTACATTCTATATTAAATCGTAGTGTTTGTTTTAGCTGTGAGGTAGTTTGAGAGGGAGGAGCTCACATTCCTATTGGGTAGGAGGAGCCAGGATTGCCAGGAGGATGAATTTACGCTAGGTGAAAATTCCAAGTTGCCCGTTCGGAGCTGACTTTAAACAAAATGTGGAATAACAAGGGAGGGAGGAAACAACAAATTTTCCAAATTTGACCCTCTGAATGAGGCTAAAGAGATGTATATCACTATAGCAAAACCATTCTAAAGGGATTTTTTTCATAAAACCGCCCCTTTAAGGATCATTTTACCATTTAAAAAAAAAATGAAATCGAGGGGTATACTGACACAACACCAAAAATATTAATACCAATAATTTAATGGATAAGGAAGCCTTACAAGGTAACCAAGATTTGAGATTTTTTAGTGTTTTCTACAGCTGACTTAAGACGTGGGTCAAAACCATCCTGTTGCCATAAGAGATAGTAACAAAAAGCTATAGTTTTTTGGGGTTAGTTATTAAAGGCTCAGTATTTGTGATTAATTGTAATTGAACTTTAGTATTTAAAAACGTAATCATAGTTGACTTTCAGGGGGATAAAAGATAGCTATAATTTAATTGATAAAAATGCTGGTCACTGTGATCGTAATTGAACACGGATAATTGAAAGCATAATTGTAATATTTAATTGACTCCAACCCTAACTCACATGGGCAAATTTAGAGACTCCATTCAACTCCACCTAGAAAGGACCCCAGGGTCCACCCCAGGGATTGAACCCATGACCTACTTGCCGTGCGGTAGATGTGCTAACCACTACTCCACCATGCACCCCAAGATTGACTTTAGATATTAATTATTCAATTTTGACAGGTTTCAAGTCGTCACATCTCCTTGTAATTTTGATTAGTTAGAGGCCGGCAGCAAAAACTGCCCACTCAGCTTGGCTCTGCAACATGATTACATGGTATGGTTATTGCCTGTCGGCCCAGCTCTGCATGGTTCAGCTTGCTGCTACAGCTATGAGCTACTACAGCAGAAACTCAGAGCCACACTTACAGAGCTATGTATAATAACAATAAAGAGCCAGAAATCATGTAACCTATTCCTTTCAATTAGAGCCTCTTTGGTGTTAATATACCACTACATACACAAGAGCCACAAGCAGCTCAGTCACTTTCAGGCTGTTTAAAACTACCAAGTTGTTGGTTTCATTTGTAGCAGCTGACAGGGACATCTGCTATGACTTTGTTGGGTTTGTCAGTTACATGTGGCTCCGGTCTCGTGCCGAAGGATCTACCTGTACACTGCCGACCGGAGCTGAAAACCCACCCGGTTCTTTATTGCGTGAAGAGGACTTACACTTCTAATGAAACTGAAGTCAAGGAATAGAGTTGACGCTATATAATACAAACTTGTTTTTCAAGTGAGTAAGAGACTATTCAGCACTGGCTGTACAACGGTGTTTGAGAGATGTGGTGTTTCAGACCCATATGCAATGTATACTATTTAGTGTTTGTGAGAGTGCAAATAATAACCCTCAACTTGAAGGAACAATTGGCCACTTTTGGTATCCGGCTACACGTCAAAATGCTACATGTTCATCCTTTCACTTGCCAGTAAATGTCAACCCTTTTTCTTTGCAATATTCTTTCAACTCCAGTGCTTTAATGTGTCAATATTCCGAATATCTCTGGTTGTAACAAGCCGGACGAGGGTTATAATGCTGTCATAATGCAGCATGATGCTGAGAAGTCAGAAATATTTATTCCAATAACAAGGGATAAGAGCTGTCTCTTTGTAATAAGCTCAGTGAGATAGAGCATGGTCTCTTGTCTCAGAAATTATTAGTTCAAGCCTCAAATGATGTAAAATTCACTTCAGAATGCCATCTTTTTATCTTCCACTACATTAACACTATAGAGAGGTCGACTTAAGAGGTTATGGGTTCAATCCACAATTTAACAATCCTATAAAGGCCCTCTGCTTTGGAATAGTTAACCTCATCAAATAAGATCCATATACTCCTAGTCACTCTTTAAAAGGCAATTCAAAAACATCCTAGACCTAGTATAAGTATATACACCTAATTACTTCATGCCCTATCTCACTTTACTTTATGCCACCCTGATTACAATCCACGTGTAATATGTATGTTTATATTTGCATGTCTATATGTGTGTATGTATATGTACAGCATATGTTTTAAGTTTGTATTTCTTTTTTGATTTTCAATTAATATTTTGTTCGATATTTTGATTTGTCTTTTGATATTGAGTTTTGTGTGAGCGTTGTTTATATATTATTTTTCCTCATATATCAAACCGTTTTGTGTCATGATTCTATAATATGTGTTTATTTGTTAGCCCTTATTCAAAGTAGTTTGTGTTTATTGAAAGGGGTGGAGCTTCGTTCCCACCTTGCACCTTTAACGTAGTTTTTTTCTTTAATATGTGCTAAATAAATAAATGAAATCAATCCAAATGCTATACCTGTCTATTCAAGTCAAAGTGTCACTGGGCAAGAAGACCAACCCTAATTTGCTCCCACTGGTCGACTCTTAGCTCTGTTCCATTGGCGTGTGAATGAGCTGGAACTACTTGGTCATAAAAAGCACTTTATAAATCTATTTACCATTTTCTCTAAATTGCCTGGTATCTACATGAAATGTTATCTACTATTATATATATATATATATATAACTCATCACAATGTTAAGTTTTGATATTAACAATTCAATTCTCATTAATGTCAATGTCAGTTGTTGATATTTACAATTGTTGTTGCATTACAAATTGTAATTATCTACAATTCAATTCTGACTTATCAAAGATTAAATTACTGACATCTCAGCTGTAGATTCAGATTCAAATTCAGAAAACTTTATTTACCCCTGAGGGGCAATTCAGTTTCAGATACATCCCGACCAAGAAACATGAAAGACAATAACATGAGGGGGCAGGTACGTGAATCCTGGGGAGCAGCCACAGCAGAGCAGTGCTCTGTTTCATAGAGAAATATGAAACAATGTGTAGGAAGAAGAGGTAAAAAAAAAAAAAAAAAAAAAGCAAAAACCAAACTAGACCCCTGTATAGAGGGGCAGAGTTTGGGATCATGAAAAAACTCTTCAGCAAACATTGTGACAAAAACATCATTCAAATCTTGCAATCTTTTATAAACAGCAATGCATGTTTTGTTATTGCAGTTAAATAAATTAATTCATTTTATTGCATAATTGTGACCATCACCACCCCTCCCTAAGGAAGGGTAAGAAACACTTTATTATAGGGAGGATATAAAAAAGAGGGCAGTGTTACACTTTGGTGAGGGGGAAGGGAAGAGGAATTCAGGGTAGGAAATGGAAAGGGTGGGGAAGAAGTGACTGCTTTAAAGTGAGAGTGAGATGTTATAGTTATGTATATTGTGTTGTGTAATTCGTTCACCCGGTCTGGTGATAAGTGTGAAGCTTAACTATAATGGTGGTGGCTGTGAAAAGAGGGAAGGAGTGAGTGGTTATACCTCAAACTGGTATTTGGGATCAACGCCTCTAAGGTTAGGCCCAGTACGAGTTTATCCCACAGCCTAAAACATGTCAGTGCGTCCCTGAAAAAGTTTGTGCAACATCCGCTTCTGCAAACCCAGGCGCCACCCCGGGCCCGTTAGGCCAGCAGCAGAAAGAGCAGGGGCCAAGAAGCACCAACACCCCCCAACGATCGAGCACCCCCCCGACAGAAGTCCCAGCGACCACAGGCCGAGAGGCAGCCACCGCCTGCCACACACACACCCGAGAAAGCCCCAGGGGCCAAGGGCCCAGCGTCACCCACATCCCAGCACCAACCCCCCCTCCCGAGGGGAGGGCCCAGAGAGCCCCCCGTCCAAGACCCCGGCGGAGGTGCAAAGGCCCATGCCCAGGAGACGGCCAGTGCTGAGCGGGTAGCCAGCAGGCACCTGCCGGCAGGCCCAAATGCAGCAGGGACCGGACCCCAGGCCAGTAGGGGCCAGGAACAGAAGCAGTACCAGCAGCAGCCCGCCCAAGGATGAAGGCCGCAGCCCCAGCCGCCAGAGTGCCAAGGAGACACGGCAAGTCACCCCACCGGCCCCCAGGCGCACCGGCCGAGCCTACCAGATCACCCCCCACTGACGCCGCCAGTGCGATGAGCCTTAGTTATTGTTAAAGTCAGGACCCCCCAAGGGCACTGCCCAAGCAGGGGCCACAGCCACAGGCATGCAAAGGCACGGCCCGCACTGCCTGCCCCGGAAGACCCTCACCAAGAGCGGCCAAACCAGTAGGCCAAGCCCGCGGGATCCCAAGGACCCCCCCACCCCAAGGGATAGCGCCCGGGCACGATGCACAACATTCGTTTTAATACAACAGCACCTTGGCACAGGGAATGGGTCTTAGTAGTAGTTCGCAGGTCGGCCACAGGATGGCGCTGCCCTTACAGCTCGCCTCCTGCTGGCTCTGCAGGGAGGGAGAAGGGGAGGGAGCCAGAGGAGACAGTGAAGAAACAGGTTGTGTATGTAAATATGGGAGTGTTCAGTGTTGTTTGAGATAAGCCTGTTTACTGAGACTCTGCTATAGTCTCTCAAAGTTCTCGAGCCAATGACATGAGACGGTGTTGGAGTAGAGATGACCTCAAGAGTTTGTTAGCCGAGCCAGATCGTAGGTGTTCATGGAAAGTAAGGGAAAGAGTGTCGAATCAACATCCATCCATGGAGAGTGTGGATAAAGAAACAGACCATGACAGACTGTTCTCAGAGGGGGCCTAATGAGATAAGAGAAGATGTTTTCAGATGGCCTGGTCATTCAATCAATAATCCAATAATGTGGCCATTTCCTTGAGACAAACTCTGAAAGTTCACCACGGTAAAATCCATCTGAGTTCTGAGAGCTCGGTCCCTTTCATCGAAGAAAAGCGGCTTCCATTATTGCTGCCAAAGTAATCCAAAGCTTGCGATAAATCAGGAAAATACCAGATCCAATCAGCAGAAGTTATCATAATTCCAATCTGGTGGTGGACGTCTTCCACATCACCAGGATTTACGAGCTCTCCCAATGCCAGTACTCCTAGTTGAGAAATTTGACCAAAAGCGAAGAAATACCAGCTGATTAATTTCATGATCTAGATTTAAGATCGGGATGCAGATAGAGGCTCCTGTTGGATTAAAACAAGACAAAAACAGCAAGCAGGAGAAAAAGGAGGAAGCGAGGGAAAAAGTCTCCTCCTCTGAGTACAAGCAGGAAAGTGTAAGATTTAAGGTCTCATTATGAATTTATGTTTAATCATTTGGCGTGTTTAATCATGGCACGTCATCCTCTTTAAAGAGGAATTATAACGCTATGTATCAGTTATTAATCATTCTTAATAGCTCAGGGAGTGCAGTCCAGGGTTGGGGTCAATTATAATTGTGTAATTGATAAGTTATTAAATTTATGGCATATTTATAATTGTAATTTTATATATCTGTTGCTGTAGTAATCATAATGAAATTGTAATTGAGTTTAGATAATTGACTTTGTAATTGTAATTGCCATGAAAATTCTATGAAAACGGTTATTTTATCATTTAACGCTAAACTGAGGAACCATGTTACAGTTCTATGTACAGTTCTACACATATGTAGATAACAATTATTAAAATGTTTCATATCAAGCTTTTCCACATTTTACCATTTAAAAAATAAATAGATAAAGAAGAAAATAGATGTTAGATATTTGTTTTTTGTGTATTTTACAGCTGATTTAGGACCCGTTAACATAAGAGTTGCTAACAAAAAGCTAACACAAGAGGAGGGTGTTAACTTTTATTAGGTTATTTATTTCAGAGTAATTGTAATTATAATTAACTTTCTAAGGATAAAAAATAATTTAAATTTAATTGTAAATGGAAAAAAAATGCTGGTCACTGTAATTGTAATTGAACATGGGTAATTGAAAGCGTAATTGTAATTGCACCAACCCTGGTGCATTCTGTTTAAACTACCTACTCTTCTATAACAAGACAACATTGATACATTAATCACAGACAACGATTTGAACTTTTATTATCAACAATTCATTTGTACACAAATATCAACTACCACAGCACTATGCTCACTAACTAATGCTAATTACTCAAGTAACAGAAAAAAAGTCAAAATAGTTTCATTCAAGAGAAGACAAATTAATAAAAAGACAGAGATGTGGCTGTGTGTGTGTGTGTGTGTAATTATCTACTGTGATATTAGTGTGAAAATGAGATTATGTGTAGCCAGACAGTTAGCACATGTGATCTGTAGTGACTTTTTTCATGTATATTTCAAAGCTTTATTGAAATGGGCAACAAAAGCAGTTCTAAAAGCACAAATACACTGCAGTACAAAATTTTACGCATCTTTACAATCAAAGCAGGTGTGAAGAAGATCTCTCACAGAAATAACACATTTAGCCAGCAAATACATTTTCCTCCATCCAGGATTGTGACAAATACACAACAATATAAAATACAAAATGCATTTCTTGTTTTTTTTTTTTTTTTTTTTTACCTTTTTCTAATTTTATAATTAATTTGGTGTTGCATGGATAAGACTGTTCAGACATGTTGTAAAAGGAAAATAACTTTCTGGCTGAACTAAAGCTTTTCCAACTGAACTGACGGCTTTCACTTAACAGGAAACAAATGAGTTGAGTGAACTATGGGGGTTGGGATAATTTATACACTACGTTCACAACATGATATAATGGACGTTAATGGTTGCACAACATTTTTGGAAAAACAGTTGGAAAAATAATCACCAATTCAGGACATACTTGCATACTTACTCTGGGTATGACCTTTTCAACTCAATAGGAGAATAAGCACAAATAATAACACTCTGGTGTGTAGTAGATTGTGTGGATTTTTTAAAATGTATCGTCAGACTGTATTTTGCTTGGCAATGTCACCATTGATATGTGAATGTGAGTGTAATTAGGGGAAAATGGCTGATATTGTAAAGTGCTTTGGGACTATTTCAGTGGTTAACTTAAGTCCATTCATCATTTACACACTGCAGCAGTAAATGTGTACAATAGGCAATGATAAATGGTCTCTGCAACAACATATCATCTTTCATATTTAGGTTCTGTCCTCATGAGCTTGAACAGTGTTATTATCCTTTTAACTGCAGTAACACCTGGAAGAAAAAGACAGAAGAATCTTGAGCTTAACAAGATGATCATTCTTTAGGTATTTGGTTTGCAGATGATACTATGGTATTTCTGTCACACAATCATCTGGACACAGGGATTATTAGAGAACTCCTTAAAGTTGATTTACGGCTCAAACGCAACAAACTATCTCTTAATAAAAACAGGACAAAAATATTTTTTTCTGTTTTAGTGGGAAAAAAAAATCATCTGTAGATGATGTTATATAGACGTGTGCTGTGTGTACCTTATTAGCATTCTCTAGTGAAGTGATGAGCATCGCCAATTCCTTTCTATTTAGTTCTATTGAAAAAGGCTTGAGGACTCCATTCTCTCTGACGTCCAGACTGAGGGTGAGCAGGGCAGTGTTAAGAGATGCGATCTTATCACTGGACAGAGCCAACTGAGGTTGAGAAAGAAGGAAGAGATGAGAAAAAGATAGAAAACAAACTTGTTACAGTTAAGAACACATCATTTAACACTGATTTAACAATGTATGATGATAGATTTGACCTCCTTAAAATAGATAGTAAACCATGATAAGAACCATCTACCAGTAAACCCAAATTTCATAATAATAATCCACAAAATGTAAAACATCAGTTTTATCAACACATCCACAAAACTTTGTTGATAAAAATGAACAAATATTTTACCTCCTCAGTGTTGGTTTTAATAAGTACTGCTGCTATTTAGGGTGCTTTCACACACATAGTCCGGTGGACCTGGTGCGGTTCAGGCAGTGAATCCCCAACATTGTTGCATTTTAATTTGGTCTGGTCCGCTTTCACACATTCTATTTGCCAAGCACACCAAACTTTCTAAACAACATGCAGGCACAACGATCGGTCGCCTATTGGAGTGAATACTTCAGCCTCCATTGACTTCTGTCAGAAAAACGCATTATCCAAAGGAAATCCTCAAGCAAACCCCCAGAAACGTAATAATAATGTTTAAAAATGAACCATAAACATAATAGTGTGGAAATATTTGTGACGTGTGTGTGCATTGCCGTGACGATGTGCCACTGCCCTGTCAGTGACAGTTGCACCGTCACGTCTTATATTTGGTCATTCCTCCCACATTTTCCAAAGGAAATCCTAAAACAAACCCCCCAGAAACGTCATTAATGACAATTCAAAATATCTCATAGTTAATGCCACAACCTGCGCTAATGCGCTACATAAACACAGCGATGACTCCGCTCCGTCTGTGTATCTGTCATCGTTCACCGCCGTCATGTCACCAGTAACTTACCGGTGAGGATGTGTAATATGTGAAGATATGAGAATATATACGCAGATAAAACAGAACAGTCAGGTGGTCATCGCTGATCGTGTGAGCAGTATGAGGAAATGGAAATGAGTGAAAAAAATGCAAGACGTGGGAGAAATACGGAAGGGAGTGAGGAAATGTTTGTGACGTGTTTGTGTGCTGAAAAAGCAGCTCTGAAAATTGATGGATGGATAGATACAGTAGGTGGATGGATATGTGTGTATGTGCTGCTTGTCGGAGTGCTTGGTTGTGAGTGTGTGTGCGTGTGTGTGTGTGTGTGTGTGAGATCGCTGCACCGCCACTGCTATCCAGTCACTGATGGAGTTGCTCCGCTACAAGTGCGCTTCAACGTAAAGTCCAGTATTTGGTTCTGGTTGCTTTCTCACGTGGTTAAAGACCACAACATGCTTTGCTTGAGTCGAACCGAGACCTACGTTTTTCAGAGGACCAGAGTTCATTTGTGTGCTCCACACCAGAGTTCCAGAGGCTTTTCACATAATGCAAAAAGACCGGACTATCCGAGGAAGCGAAGCATGGCGCGGAGTAAAGAGGCATGTGTAAAGGCATCCTTAAACTTTGGGCTAAAATAAGTTGAACTTCGGTATGAGAAAAAAAAACTTGAAAATGATGAAAATGTAGATGTGGCAGATATGAATCAGGTGGAAGCTATAGGGACATTAGGTGATGTTTGTTGATAGTGTTCTCTACTGTGGAAAAAAGGTCAACAACACAATAACACTACTTTAAACTAGTCAATAGTTTACAGTTTTAAATCTGTATTTATTTTAAATTTCTAAAATAGTTTTTTTTTTTTAAGTTATGCGAGCTTATAATATGATCAAACTTAAAATATCTACTACATTGTGTCATGTGTTTATTTAGCATGTTGAGGTTAAATCATCATTTTTGATCGATTATAAAATGCACAATGAAGATTAAAGCTGCTGACGTCACCTTAAGTTGCCAGTCAAAATCTTGTAGAGTGGTAGAAGATATTGAAAGTGTTCTGTCCAGCAGAGACTGACGGATCTCTTCCTTTCGACTCCGCAGCACATCCAGCACAATCCCAGACTGGCTGACACCTGCTTCAGAAAGCTCAGCCAGTACCTACAAACAGCCAGCAGAGGGAGACATTTGAGAGGATAATTACAGCAACTCTAACACAGCACTTGAAGGAGCATAGGGAGGATTTGAGAAAAAAAAAAATATTCATTTAAAGTAGTTTTTTTTAAATACTAATGGGTGATGAAGCACTCGAAACCAAAGAGAATGAGCCCACACACATTTCTACCTATTGCCTTGAAAACATTGTGTGATACATTTGTACTGCTGTTCTGGGCGTGAATTTCTCGCACAGTTCTTTGGACGTTAAGTGACGCTGACGTGCGATCTCGACATCTTGGAAATAAACAGGAAATTAAAAAGAATGAGGAAAAAGACAGCTTGGAGACTGAAATAAGACAAGCACAGTGGACTAAACTACTGTTTGGTTCCACAGATGCATGCAGAGGCATATGCACAAGTCTTGCAGAAAACATTCACATGAACAGAGAGTAAATAAATAACCGTGTCACAGTTGGAGTGAGGATTGGGCCGCATGTTCTCGTCCGAGTCTGACCCAACAGTGAAAACCTCGTTTTTTTCTTAGAGAAATGACATTATTTACGTTTGTTTTTGTGGTAAGCACCGATTTTATTAGCAAACAACTGTTAATGTCAACATCAGATCAGCGCACGGATAATAAGCAAAAGTGAAACATAAATAGGGGCGCAGTGCATGCAAGAGACCCATTGAATCTATTTACATAATCCACGGTTCAAGCCTCACCTGGGCCATCACTGTGGGATGTTGAGCAAGTCCCTTAACCCCGAACACCTCCCCAGGCACCGCAAAATGGATGCGACTGCTCCCCAGGGATGGGTTAAATTGCAGAGGACAAATTTCAATATACTGTATATATGTAACAACATATATACATGACGAATAAAGGCTTAAAGCTCAGCTTAATTCAATTTAATTTAATGTATCTATTTACATACATAATCCATGTATTTAAATAGATTATGTAATCTATTTACACAATCCATGTATCCACAGAAAAAGAAATGTTATGTATTCTTTTAAAATTGTCGTCTGCTCCATTATCCTTACCAAGCTTCCCTGCGGATCACAGCTCTCACTGTTATACAGTTTAAGTAGGAGAACGTGCCCCGAGAGGCCCAACTCAAAGACCCACCCCCGAGACATCCCAGCCCTGGCACGGCACCCACGAGGCCCAGCACGGCACCCACGGGGCCCAGCACGGTGCACCCAGCCTGCAGACCAGCCACTCCCAACGCGGATCAGCCATGTCAGAACCCACAGGCTGCACCCGCACACGCCCACCCAGCGCGACCCTAGGGGAGGCCCCCTGCACAGGCGAGGCCCCACAGTACCGCTCCTTGACGTCACACACCGGCCCACGAGGTCCCCTCAAGTGAGCACTGGAGGAAGCCCAACCCGATCCATCGCGCCAGCAACATCCCCGATGAAGGTGCGCCCCAGAGAACAAAGCCAAAGCGCCCAAACAAGCCAGCGGAGCAACCAGCAGCAACCCCCCGCTACTGGCAACCCAGGACGCAAGCTAAGCCTCTGAGCAGTAGCTACCCCCAGGGTCACCCGGCCCAAAGCCACAAACCCCACCACCCTAGGCTCCCCCAACAGGCCCAGTCCCAAGCTAACCCACCTGGCGCGGCACCGCCCACCCCCCCAGGTGAGAGCCACCACCAGGAAACAGGCTCAAGAGCAAAGGAGGAGGGGGGGAGGACAGTACAGGGAGACAGAGAGCAAGAGGAAAGAGTGGCAGAGAAACACGTCGGCACCCTGCCCCAGGGACCACCCATATGTGCACGGAGGGGGCAGGAAAGCGCCACCAAACAGCTCGAGGACCACGAGAATTTCCAGAGGGACAGCACTCCCACGCGGAGGCACCCAGACACCCCAACAGTTCTACCCCCAACCACCAGTTCTAAATACCTGTTCCAAACCATCGGGCTTAGTGAGGGTTTGGTTGGGTATCCATCCTCTAGTATCAGCTGTAAACAGTTGATGCGTGCCCCCGTGGTGGCTTGGCTGAAGTTACCCTCCCTAACCACCGTGGTGTCACTATGGAGTCTGATTTGTAGATCCCGCCCTATGTTCCTTTAACACAGATGTTTATAGTGATGACCACTCACCTTGTCCTCTGAGTGGTTTTCTGCCACCGTTTTGTGAAAGAGTGAAGTCAAAAAGTTGAGCAGATCCAGCCACTCCTGGTTGCTGCAGCTGAGGATCTGCTTATGTATCGGTGTCTGTCCACACAGACTGTCCACCACCCTGTGGCAGAGCTGAGCACCACACAACAGCATCAGTCAATCATCACATTAACACATTCATCTAAACCAGTGGTTTGCAAACGTTTGAGAAGCCCCTGACTGTAGCCTGCTCAACATTCAATAAACCAATTATGTTGAGACTTACTCTAACCCTAACCCATATCTAATTTGTATGCCTATAGAATTATGGAAATTATTTATATGGCACCATTTATTGATTTTGAGGTTGATTATTATTAGCTGTATAAGAATCACACAGCACAATAGCATGCCGCATTGAGCTCCGCCCCAAACTGCGGACTGCAGTCAGGGGTACTTTAAACTTTTCACAGTCCAGTTCCTCTTCAGACATTTAACCTAAAGCCATGTACCCCCTACTCCTGCACACTTAAAACAATAATAATATAACGTCGTATACATTTGAAATTTTACCTATCCTCTTGAGGAACAATATATATTTCAAAAAAATAATTAATAATTAATTAATCTGTAAAAGCACGACAGAAAACATCTTATTCAGAATTATCACTTGTTGGCAATATTTAATTAACTGGTTATAATTCATTTTCAGTGAGAAACAAATCTCTATTTTGGATAAAGAAATCTCGCAAACATTTGTTGATTGAACATATATCAGTAATGTAACATATTGATCAGCTTGAGTCTTAAATCATTCTCCCCTAAAGTCTTGTTCTATATTTTGTTTTCATGTTTGTCACCACTGAAGAGTGGTATTATGGAGGCCAATGTGTCATTTATGGTAATGCATGGAGACTCCTGAATACTGTTCTATTTATGTTTTAGTTTACAATGTTGTCACGTTGTTTAAAAAAATAATAATTCACGTACGCCCATGACAATTTGTGGGAACCTCACGATATGATACGATATGCGATACAAAGCTCACGGTAACGATTATCTCACAATATGACAATATTGCGCTGATCGATATATTGGTCAAAAATCAATCTACGATAATCTATGACATAAGAAGAAAAAAAGATTACGTGAAAAAATGACATTTTTATTTTATATCTCTGAAAGACAATAAATTGAAAACTTGTCCTATGAACAGTGACACTATTTTAGTTCAATATTTCTGTAAATAAATGTCAACATACCAATGTAAAACAATAAGTATCTCCAATAGTGCTTTCTGGAAACAAAAAATAGGGTCTTTATGACCAGTGACACCATTATAGTGCAATATGACAGTAAACAATATATTGGTTCCATCAAAAAACAGCGACAACATTTCTGTGAAGACCCACCTGCACATTTTAGTGAAACAGCAGAAACGGTTTTGAAAATAATAAACTAAATCTTAAATAAAAATTAAATTGATTGCGCGAGCATATCGATAATCAATCGTGCGAAAAAATACTGCAATACATCGCCGTATCAAAATATTGTCACACTCCTACCCCTGGGGGTGACCCATACTCCACTTTGGGAACCTAGGTTCTAACCTTTAGAACTTTACCTGTAGCTACAGTAAACTAGGTTTTAAAGGTTGCTTCTTTACACACACAGTATACGTGTGTGTGTGTGTTTCTATACAGTTTATATATAAAATTGACTATGACAGCTCCAACTCTTCTGGAAAGGCTTTTCAAAATGTACCTGTGGGAGTTTGTGACATCCAACACTGACAGTCTGTCAGAAGAGCTGATTCCACAAAAAGTCAGTGGTCTGTGGAAACACTGTAATCCCAATGCTTCCACTTTGTTAGAAAACTACCACTGAACGTTGAGAGTGTAATACATTTAATCACTGGATTTATTACATCTTAGTTTGTACAATAGTGGTAAATTAATTCACTCAGCTCCAGAGCTCTCCTTCACACATTTTCATAGAAGCCATTGACTACATTTACTCATTTTAGTTTTTTTTTTTTTTTTTTTTTTAATGACGTTTGTATTTTTCTAATTTATGTCTGTCCCACAGTTGTACATTTTGCATTATTATTTAATCCTATGTTGGTATTTATTTTTTGTTCTTTCTGTCTGCCATTCTAGTGTGTTCATTTTTCCCTCCGAATTCATTGATATTTAAATAGGACTTATGCTAACACTGGACACAGCGCAACAAATGATATGTAGCTGTTTGTGCTTTAGGATCAAAAATGTGAATAAAACGTTGCTTTTTGTCTACTTACTTTCTTACAATCTGTGTCGGAAACGCTGCTCAGCACAGCAGCCATGGCGCTTCCGTCTGCGGTGTCCTGCTGTCACGTGAGCACATCACATGACCGGCTGTGCTGCGTTCACAGACCCAGGGAAAATCGCAACACATCATCTAAATCAGCGGTAAAACCAGCTAGTTAACTTATAACGCTATACTCAAACCCATAGGGCTGTCTGATTAACAATCTGACATTGTAGATGGAAAATCATTTTATTGGGAACATTTATTGGCGTTCAACAAGACTTAGAAGGCTTGTGTTTCCTGAACGTATCTTTAGGGCACGCAGGTGTGCACGCTGTCCTCTGACAAACAGGAAGTAGTTATGGTCTGATGTCTGCTGGAGAGCAAAGCAGATTTTCCCCTTGAAACATGGAAGAGAAACACGCATTGTGTTGACTGCTTTTAAACTTCCTGACAAGGTGAGTTTTATTATTTGAACTAACTGTACTTTATACAGACACATAAAACCTATGCCCCACAACAGCCATAAATGTAATGTATCAGCCACACATGGCCACATTGTTAGTTACACTCACATAACACTGCTGTGCATCAGTGATGAGAGGATATGCTTTAGGGCCGGAGCAGCTTCTTCCTCCATTTATTAGCTTTACAAACACTTTGAGGCTTTTTGTGTTTTGTGACATATGTTGTTATTTAATTGTTACTAAGAGACTAACCTTTTGGACTCTGTCCCTGATTTGTGAAGGTTTTATGTCACTGCTGAGCTCTACTGTGCATTGCTGCATGTCAGCAAATGATACAGTAGATTTGGACTTCATTGATTAGATTTTATTCTGCTGGGTTTATTTGAAAATTCCTGTCCAAGGATCCATCTGCTAATAGTGTAAAGCACTGTGCCTATATTAGATCTGGAGAGATTAATCGACGGGCAGATTATTGCATATCACTGATAAATCAAAATCGGTCAATATTTAACCAATGTATAACTTTATTTTGTATATTGATCTTTTGTCACTCTGCTCCTGTGTTTGCTGCACTCTATCCATACCTAAGGGTTTACAGTCTTTTCTAATGGTCGTGGCTATTGATTCAGTATCGTATCGAAAGTGAAAAAGTTGTATCTTGACATCCCTAGTATTTTAAGAACTTGTTTGTATAAAGTATATGTAAAGTGTAAAGTAGGGCTGGGTGATATGGACCAAACCTCATATTATATATATATATATATATATATATATATGCAAATTTAAATCCGATATTCGTTTTAAGGCTAACATCGGACCGACATCGGATCGGGACACCCCTAGATATATATCTCGATATAGCCGATATTGTCATTTTCTATACTGCCAAAATAGAAAACTATATATCTTGAATTGCGATATATTGCCCAGCGCTAGTATAACGCCCCCAATATCAGCTTAAAAAATGTCATACTGGTCAGGCTTTACTTTAGTTTTTTTTTTTTTTCCTTCGGGTCGGGACCCCATGTGTGGTTGTCTGGAATTAAAATGGTGTCACCTGAAATGTCTAGTAATTGGTAAAAAATTAAATTAAATTTTTATTTTTCATGTTTTTTATTTATTTATTCACATACACATCACACACAGTAAATATCAAATAACTGTATCCTATACTTAAACTTTCTCAAATGTAAATCTAGTTCAAATAAAATGCAGTATAATAATAGATAAGGTGGTGCACTTGTCACTTTGTGCACTAATCCTGGCGACTGTATTTGTAACACACTTGAATAAACATGATCAAAAACTAATTCTAGAAGAAGATAAAATGTCTCTGTGGTCGCCAGACATTTGT
This sequence comes from Gouania willdenowi, assembly GCF_900634775.1. Classification (NCBI taxonomy): domain Eukaryota; kingdom Metazoa; phylum Chordata; class Actinopteri; order Blenniiformes; family Gobiesocidae; genus Gouania; species Gouania willdenowi. The sequence goes on from NC_041065.1 coordinate 8,431,438, forward strand.
GATATCAAAATGGTGTCACGACCTGAAAATGGTTCGGAACCACAGTATTCTCTACCGTATATTAAGTTGATGTCATTAAACTTCAAACATTAAACCACACTGGATCATCTTGGCTGTTTGGTTAATTAAGAATGATAAGGATCCATGGTGAGAGTTACAGTTGAAAGTCTACATCTAATTTGCATTTTCAGTGTTTTTTTTTTTTCAAATCCACTGCAGTAGTTAGTGTACAGTGTAGAAACCCCTTCAAAAGGAAAGTACAATGTCTCAAACTGCCAGGAATGAAGTCTTTCAGGAATTGAGTTTGAGCGATATTGATCAGCATAGCATACGTTGTTTTTGACTGTTAAGGCGGATTGGCTTAAACCTATCCATTCTATTAGTGGAAGGGCTACTGTAGATTTGGTCATTTTTCATGATGCATTATAGAAGGTAGACATTTCTGATCAGAAAATAATAATACAGTGCTGTAAGAGCCAAATGAATGTGACTATTTGTACATACATTTTTATCAGAATCAGAATTCCTTTATTGATCCCACTGATCCTCCACTAATAAATACTCAGACTGTATAGACAAGAAATAATGTTTTATTGAAAAGACTGATTTGAAGATGTGCTTTTTAAATTTAAATGAGGTATTATGTAGGACCAACAGTATTATTGGGACTCTAATGGACTGTTATGTTATGCAGAGGTCCTCAGGTAAAGACCGAAGCATTCGTGCGAATTGCCTGTATTAAATAGACGGTGTGGGTAATGTATGTGTTTCTCGGTTATGCAGATTAAAAAGAGAGTTTAAACACGGGCACACCTGGAAGACCAAGTGTGCAACAATTATTACGACGGTACAATTAAAAAAGGAAAAAAACATCAGAAAAGCCCCCCTACGCTGGTTGAAAGTACTCACCATAGGGGGTGACATCACACCGTAGGGCAAGGGGTGAGACTTTTCAATGTGTCCCTGCTCCAACACACCTGGTTGAAACCAATGTGTTGTCATCAAGGACTGCGTCCGAATAGTCCCTCCTATCTCCTTTCCTATCCACTTTTCCATAACACCGTGGATGATGTCACGGGGTTAAGGAAAGTTGTTAGGAGAGGAGTTAGGAAAATGGTCATCACGTTTGCTTTGACAATCAGACGCACTTCAACTCGGTGATGTAATAATCTGACGGCCACAAAGGTTAGTGACGTCTGCTGTGCATAAAAACCTAGACATTTCCAAAAATGGACTAAAAGCACATTTATAACACTTTCCACTAATATAATCTCAAAAATCACAAGGTTGAAATGTAAATCAAAGGAAAAGAGGCTACCAGGCTATGAAGAACAAAAGTGAAACTAAAAGAACGTCAGATTGAGAATGGTTGTTCACACTTACCTTCCACTCACTAATATAAATTATGTTGAATAAAACATAATGTGGCTAAAAATGTCTCTGATCCCTTTTTCTTGAACCACAGAGTGTCTGTTTTATGTCAGTGATGATCTGACGATATGTCTTGCATATAATAAGATATGGGTTTTAGATTATTTATTTAAAGTTGTTCAAGGCAAATAATTGAATTGGTACAGTAATCGTGCATGTCCCTTTAAATGTTGTCGTGGCAAGGAATTGTGGGTCAGCATTATCTGGTCTCCTTCGGCAAAGGATGAATCAGTGTTTCCTAGGCTAAAGGAGGTAAAAAAAGGAAGCATTGAGCCTATTTTCCTGAGCTTAAAAAGAACTTGGACACTCTTTATCACGGCCACACTTAAACACTTCCGGGGGTGAAGGAACAGTAGATTGGAAATGAAATAGAAGGGACTATTCGGACCCGCCAAGCTCTGCAGAAGCATGATAACGAGCCATTCATTGGATTCAGTTGTGTTGGAGCAGGGACACATCTAAAAGTCTCAGGAAACCTGCCCTCGATGACTGAAGTTCACCACCCCTGCTGTAGGGGATCAACATTTCACCATAGGGGGCCCCTACACTCAATAGCACCTGCGAGAACCCTGCTCGTGGCACTAATGCACCTGTGTGTCTGGGTATAAGAGGATTACCACACCTAGTGACGTGAGGTGTGTTAGCCAGAGGAGCAAATGGTTTTTGACCGCTGGGACGCGAGGGGAAGTCTAGAAGGGTTGGGCATGTATTGTGTACATTACTGGACTTATCGTTCACTGGTGCAATAAACACGTCAAAGGTGTGGACTTCTCTGATTTATGGCGCAACAATCTACATCACAACCTCAGCATTTCAGTGGCTAACACACAGAGCAGTATCAGATTACCTACTATAAGTATGGGGCCGTTAATGTAGCAAAACTGTTTGCAAATGTGTATTTCTATCCACAAAAGTGTAATCAGATCCTCAAATGATTTGCAAATGTGTTTCGATTCCCAAATATGTAAAGAAAAAAAATGTTTGTCTGACCAGATCCATGAATGTGTAAAAAAAAAAAAAATTGCAAATGCGTGCATTGATCGGTATGAATCACTAGATATAGATTTATAGCACCAGGGGGCGCAAGCACCAGTGATATTGCAGTCGTTATAAATTGTAATGAAATTTTAAGCACAATCTATATCAAAAGACCATATATAATAGTAGAGGTTTAATCAGGTTATTTTCTTTAAAAGTGATTTAATCTTGAGTAGTGGTTCCCAAATTTGGGACACACTTTGTGACTCAACTAAATTGTGGTTCAAAGCAGCATTTACTTCAGCCACCGTGTGCCACCAGATGGACTGGAAACCACCATTTCTTATGGTCACAAACTGTGTCACAAAAGCCACTATGACTCTTTTCAGCATCGTAGCTTAGAACATGTCTCACAAACAGGCGTGTTTACTTATCTTCTGGTTGCTCAAGACGAACTTTTAAAGAAAGTAGCCTGACTAAACCTCTACTGTTATATATGATCTTTTGAAGGAGATCACAAATAAAATTCATTACAGGTGCCTGTGCCACCTGGTGGTATAAAGCTGTAAAACAACAGCGACACATTCACAAATCTTCACACGCGTTCACAAATCACTGCACGCATTCTTGACTCTTCTGCGACAGAAGTGTAGCAAAAGTCACGTGTGAGAACACATTCAATCCTGAGGCCCAGTATTTACAGATCGATCATGTACGTAATTACAGATTTTTCTATGTATACAGATTAATGCATGCATTTTCAAAATTATATTTTGTACATTTGTGGATTGAAAAACAGATTTGCAAATAGTTTTGCTATTGGCCTCATATATAAGCACCTCTGTCAAAAAAAAAAGCAGTTGGTGCCAACTAGGGCTGCGCAAAAAATTGTTTTAATGGATTTATCGAATTTGTAGATAAAAACGATTTTTATTGAGCAAATTTTTTTTTTTTTTACACCACAGTTTTTTTTGGACTTTTTTGTATTGCGTCCGCGTTGTGAGCCCGCCCCCTCTTTGTTTACATGTGTTTACGCTTTGAGTAGGCTATATGTGTGCCACAGGTTTGTTTAATTTTGTATTCGCACTATGCTGAGATGCTATGGGAAGAGTTCATTATTTTTTTAATTGTAATGTTATGTTATAAAATATGTAGTTATCTGATTTCTTAATCAGAAAATTGAAGCTACTGTGAAGTTGCTGTTGCACTTTTGCTTAAACCTGGGTAAAAGCTTGACATTGTTGAAAGACAGAGACTCATTTACTTTTTATTTTGGAATTGTTCTATGTATTTTAACTCTTGAGGACACAGCAATAAAGTAGCACTTTTGACAATATATCTGATGTCTGCAGTCATTTTAAGTCCATTGGAGAAAAAAAATTGAATCGAAACTCAAATTTTTCTATAAAAAATCTGAGATTTAGTTTTAAGCAAAATCGCCCAGCCCTCGTGCCAACAAAGAGAAACTAAATTCACGATTGTTCAAAAATGTTGACAGAAATTAATTGAACAGCTGGGTAACTTCTTGTTGTAGCAGTTTTGGATGATTGAGACGGAGTCAAGCTTTAGGGTTGCTGGTCAGCTGCAGACACAGGGTTTATTTGTCAAGTTTTGGGAAGCAAACCGGTCTGAGATTTGACGGTAAACAGGCTTTCAATGTACTGTATGTGCCTCAGTGAATCCGATGTTGTTCCATGCTCTCAGGGTTTTGTATGTTGCTGAAAGGCAGCGATAGTCATAACGATAGCTAGCAGAGACCTTGGTGAACGCTATCAGTTTATGATGATGTCTCTCCTGCTTAGGGCAGTCTAACCTGGAGAGATTCTGCAATCACATATCAATCCCTCCTTTTGTTAAAAACAAGCTATTATTGCCCTTGTTCAAAGGAAACAGCTTTTCTCAGAAACGTTTAAGATAAGATTACAAATTCGGTGTTCGGCTTCAGGGTGTCAATACCTTGATGGAGTTTGAAATTGAGAAATGCAAAATTCTTTATTCCGGAGTTATTGCCCTTGTTCTGTTTTTCTTTACTATGTTTGTGGTATCTTCAAATGAGACAACATGTCTTAGAAAACATTTAAGATAGTTAGTAATTTTATATTCTGATGTAGGGATGCACCGAAATGAAAATTTGAGGCCGAAGCCGAATAAAATATAAATGCTTGGCTAGGGGTGGGCGATTTGGGAAAAATATCATATCACGATTTTTTCTTTGTGAAATCACGAGATTTTTTTCCATTCAAATTATTTAGACTATTTTAAAGTTATTTACTAATAAAACACTTAAAATCATCGCCCTCAATGGGAAAAAGAAATAAAAGATCATTTAGGACAAGGTAATTATAAAATTATTTTTTATTGTATATAAGCAATTCATCAAACTGGTTCCTAGTACAATTTACATCAAACAAAAAGGCTGACAAGTTATTTTAGTCACAGTCTTTTTACTTTGTTTAACTAAAGTGGTGTAGCATTAGCATTAGCAACACTTGCTACATAACAAGGCAACATATCAGTCTAGTAATTTATATTTGTTATTGAGGTAACACACTCATATTAATAAAATCCTACTTGATTTGGGAGATCGTCGTCATGTTGAAATTTTTAACGATCTAATATCGTCATATCGCACACCCTTACGCTTGGCTGAAAACTGAATATCGAATACGGTTGTTAAGTTTTTAACTTTTTTTAAATAGTGCATAAGCCTATAGAATACATTTTTGGACATGTTTTTTTAAAGAAAGTAAATGTTAATTGAATATTATGACATTTTTTAAATATTTCAGTAGCCTTTGCTTTTCAAAAAAAGGACAACAAAGTTTTTCATTTATATTAGCCCTTCAAATAAAACAAAACATGCAATTAAAAAAAAATCTAAAGTGAGTTAAAGGGGAGGTATGATTAAAAAAAAATCACTTTCTAAAGGTTTTGCTACGGTGATATACAGCCCTTTAGCCTCAGTCAGAGGGACACAGTTGAAAAAGTTATGTTTCCTCCCTCCCTTGTTATTCCACATTTTGTAAAAAGTCAGCTTTAAACGGGTGAGTTGGATTTTGCCCACGTTGGTCGGTGACGTCACCCAGAATGAGAGCTCCTCCCTCTTCAACTATCTAACAGCTAAAACAAAACTGCGTTTTAATATAGAACAGTTCACCAAGTCAAATTCCTCGTGTGTATAACATACATTCTTGGTCAATAAAGTTGATTCTGATTCTGATTCAGAATATATTATACTTTCAAACTCCTGTATTTTACCCCTCTTTCCCGCCATTGTCCTGTATTAGTATTTTCCCGTAAATATCCTGTATTTTAAGGTAATAATAATTAAAAGATGCCTTACTAAACTGAACGCCGTCGCTAGCCTCGCGAGAACTGTCACCTGAAATGGCCTTAGTGTCAGTTCTCGCGAGATTAGTGCTGACAGCGGCAACAAACCTGGAAACAACTCAGAACAGAGATGATGAATGAAGACGTTCCAGTGAAAAAAAAACAAAGAACTGGTGTAAATACATTGTAAACTGTGACGGAGAGTTTACCTTCCTAAAGAGCAGCAGGATGGGACACAGTTACACGTTCTGTTAGATTAATAACTGAGATTTTAACGTCTACCACAGCGGAAGGAACGACGTAAGTCACCATAAAAAATCAGCCAATCACAAGCTCCACAAATATACACTGCTTTAAAAAAGTGTTAAAGGATGTAAAGTCTGTAATAAATGTGTTTAATAAGTCATTAGTGAATACCAGAGAACCACATGAGTGAACATGAGAAATTATAAGAAAATATATAATGAAAATAAAATGTTAATCTTTAACTTAAAGACAAGCAACGTGAAATTAACAGTAAATATGCAACGTGTTGACTTGTATATAAACTGTATATACACATTTATGTTTTTATTTAGGCTGTTTTATAATTTAGGAATTAGGGCTGAGCGATATATCGAGATTCGAGATGTATTGAGTTTTCTATTTTGGCGATATAGAAAACTATAATATTTCATATATCATATGAAACAAAAGTTTTAGGAGTCAGCTGTTTGTTAATAAATGTTCCTGTGTAGCATTTTGCATCAGCAAATTTAACCCAGAATTATCTTTCTGGTCAGAATATATTTGACAAAATTATCTAGATTTATATCATGTATCACCATTTTGAGAAAATATATTGTGATATGAGTTTTGGTCCTTATCGCCCAGCCCTAGTAGGAATGTTCACAGCATTTCAATGTTAATAAAGGTCGACCTACCAGATTCTAAGCACATATTTAGTAAGTGATTGACAAGTGGTTATTTTAGATTTCTTGTACACCTGTCTGAAAATATAAGGGATACTGGAGCTTGGTTGGGTGGGTGGGCGCCAGAAAATGTCCCATATTTTCAAATCCAAAACTTGACAGGTATGTATACTTTATTGCCATATATGTAAATGCAGACGCCCAAACATTACTTTTTCTGCTGCCGATCGTGTTGGTAGTCACTGCTTGGAGCCATGGACCCATTGTTTTTACACACATCAGCTGTTAGCACTCTGTGCTAATGGTACTCCAGCCTATGCAGCTTGTAAAGTGAGGAGGAAACAATGGGGATGTTCATGGATTCGTGGCTCACAGCGCTAACAACGGACTCAGTTGAGGAATTGAACGACTTCCAACTTTTGCGCGGTGACGGGGAGCGGTAAGTGCAAAGGAGAGAGTCTGCTGTGTTTGTGTGCAGAAAGGAGCAGCTGCTGCCGCTGCTGCTGGTTGTGCAGTAACGTACGCACACTTTTTTGACTCAAAATCACTGCACGTTGTTTGATTACGTCATTGCGTTACGCGCTACTATTCGGCCTCGCTTTTAACTCACTAAACCGAAGGCCGAATGATTACTATCTTCCAGACACATATGTCAGAAAAACAGTAAAAACCTGCAAAGACCAGGAAGACAAAACTTCCCCTGGAGACTAAGCAGAGGAAAGTCACCGTGTGGTGGTAACTTAGGCTGAATGGCTCACCTGGGTTCATATTAAAGCACCGCCTTCTGACCAAATGAATTCTCTTGACAAATGACCTGGGCGTGTCACTTTAAGTAGGGTAAATCTAACAGTGTTTTCTTTCCTTTGTGAAAGCCCATGGTCGGATTGACCTCACACAAGCAAAACAAAAGGGGGCAGGTGGAGCCTTTGGGCCACCGATGGAGCAGCTCCACTGGGTGCGACATCGCTGCCAACACATGATGGAGACCAACACAGAGCGAGGTTGGTGCCGTGCTCTCCATGGCCAGCGCATCAAAAGCCCCCTGGATTCCCACAGGACCCCGCAGAGAGTCCCTGACAGGCAAAGGAAAGTGTTCGCCTGCTGTGGGCCACAACAACATGACTACAAGGCTGTGTCCAAGAACTACAAATGCAATGCAATTTGCACTACTAAATACACCTTGCTGACATTCCTGCCTATGAACCTGTTTCAACAGTTTCACAGGTCAGACCTATTACTTTACATTCTCTTGAATTTGCTATACGTAAGTAAAATATATAAATAAAACTGTAGGGAATATTAAAAGACCTTAAAGTTTATTAATACTAAGTTATCTAATGTAGAATGTGTTTCATTACAGTTTAATTTATTTTATTTTCATCCTCATCACTTTTAGTTAAGTACTCTATTATTAGGTATTTTATTAGATTTTTTTTTTCTTTTTGAAAAGAAAACTAGTTGATGAAATATTTGCTAGTGTAAGGAAATGAGAGCCTTTGACTTTCCATGTTCAATTACAATTAGAGTGACCAGCATTTTTTCTAAATAGAAACAAAATTACAATTATTATTTTTCACCTCAAACTCAATTTCAACTACATTCTCAATTACTAAAGTAACTTTTTTTCTGTATGAAAATATTGATATTTTTATGCTGTACATGTGAGCTTTTTTTAATGTCAGAATGCCCTCTTTCAATTATTTAAAAAACGGTCAAATGATCCTCATGAGAAATGACAGGTAATGGGAAAAGGTGATCTGAAACATATTTTAATAATTGTTATTCTGTGTGTGTGTGTGCATGTGTGCATTGTAATTGGCAGTTTTTATAGCATTTCCATGCCAGTTACAATTGGGAAGTTAATTACCTGAATTAAATTACAATTACAACAGAGACAGATTTTTTTCATGACAATTACAAGTATAATTATGCCATAATTGTAATTAATTATCAGTTACACAATTACAATTATAATTCACCCCAACCGGTTAACTGCATGTATTTGACACACAATAAGTAGATTAACCTCATTACTGATTCATTCTTGACATATGAAGGAAATGAATGAATTATATTAATAATGGAGGGAGAAAATGCTTCTGAATAAGTGTTTAATGTTTTTGTCTTCCTGCTTTTCAGGGTGGCCAACATTTATTTCCTGTTCCTGGCGCTGCTTAACTGGGTACCAGTTGTAGAAGCCTTTGAGAAAGAAATTACCATGATCCCCCTTGTTTTGGTTATTACTGTGATTGCCATTAAAGACGCTCTGGAGGATTACAGAAGATACTTGTTTGACAAGAAGGTCAACAACAGGGTCGTGCAAGTGTTTACGAGGTGAGTGAGTTCACATCTCAGCATGTCTGTTTAATACAAAGACATGTTTAAATGCTCTTTATTTCAGCACAGATTCATGAGTTATATTATTGTTTGATTTATGATCAAAAAAAAAATTCTAGTCCTGACATTAGCACTTCGTTTTAGAAACCAGACATCTATTGTGCTTGTACAGAGCTTTAATTTAGTTTGATTAACCAAAAGCTGCCTCTGCTATGTTCTACCCTGAGTGACGTTCGTCCTACGTCGCTATCCAATAGCCCCAGTTACCGTGTATCACTGATACCATTGTCTAAAGTTAAATTACATGTTTTTACAGCTCGATAAACATAATCTTGTTTGTCTGAAAAGCCTCTTTATAGTACTTAGTGCTATAAAGTGCTTAGTCATCTGTAATATTCTCTGGAAAAATAGGCCTCGTGCTTATAAAGTTTCACTTGTTTTGCAAGGAAAAATTAGTACTTAACTAATGTACTTTGTTTAAATTAACTTCAATAAACAAGGTCAGTGATGTAATCTAGATATATTACAGAAAAAAACATATGTATTGTATTTTAACTTATTGTATGCACTTTCTAAATTGTGAAAACATCCCTGGGGAACAGTTAGCAGCCATTTTGCGGCGCCTGGGGAGCTGTTCGGGGTTAAGGGACTTGCTCAACATCCCACAGTGATGAACCGGGAACCCTCTGATTACAAGGCCAGCATCCTTAACCTTAATCCTCGCTTTGTGTGTAGATTTTTTTCTGTTATTTCTGTTTTGGAGTCATTTAGTGTATTTTTTTTTTTATTTGTATTTTTTGTGTTGATTTGTGTTAATTTTGTAGTCATCTTGTGCGTCTTTGGAATCACTGTGTATTTTTGTAATTTTTGGGCTTTTGTAGTCATTTTGTGTTTTTTTTTTTTTGTCGTGTGTATTTTTGCAGTCATCTTTTGTGTATTTGTAAACATTTTTGTGTGTTTTTTTTTTTGCTGTTTGGTTTGTTCATGGAGTCGTTCTGTGTTTTTTGTTGGTTTGTGTACTTTTCTGTCATTTTGTTTGTTTTTGGAATTAGTCTGTAATTGTTTTGGGGGCTGCACAAAATGAAACCAACCCGGTCTGCCAGTTGCCTATGTCTGACCTATATCTTAATGCACATGTCACACACTTAGGTATCAATATTCTTCACTAGACAAACCACTTTCTCTCATGGGCTGAGAGTAGCAACATCATTATTCTAAAATGACTTCTCTTTTTTTTCACCATCCCAACTCGACCCATCCAAAATTAGTTTAAAATTCTAATTATCAGCATTTTTTTACTGGTAAAACAAAATACCACAAATCGAATTGGCCCCTATTCAAAGTTAATAAATAACTGGTGGGTTGTAAAGCTGCTGGAGACAATAGTTTTTAATCAGATAAATCCATAGTGTAGGACTCATGGATAATAGATAACAAATGGAAGATCGTTGGCCCGAAGAAAAAAATGTAAAAGGTTTGTTTGTTTTACCCTGAAAAACAGGAACAAGCGGGTCTGAAAATGAATGGATGGATGGTTTGTTTTCATCTCCATTGTAAACACTCGAGTACATCATTTAGAGGATGGCGGTATCGGAAGTTCCTCATTTTACCAGCAGTGTTTAAACTACATACTGCTATTTATTTAAACTTTATTATTTTACTTATTGTGAAAATGCTCTAAAATATAGGCAGGGTTCTTAAAGCTTTTTGCATGTATCACAGCTTATACATTTAGTAATAACTATTATTGCCAGAAAGTTTTACTCATAAAACATCTTAAAATGTAATTCTATTTCTTTGTGTGTGTGTTTGTGCTGTACATTAGCACCACAGGAGCGTACACTGACCAGTGCTGGAAGGACGTGCGAGTTGGAGACTTTGTGCGTTTGTCTTGTAATGAAAGTATCCCTGCTGACATGCTGCTTCTCCATTCCTCTGACCCTGACGGTGTTTGCTACATAGAAACCGCTAACCTGGATGGAGAGACTAATCTGAAACAGAAACAAGTCGTTTCTGGCCTCCCATTGCAGGTAAAATAACAATTAAACTATAACATCTCAGCTGTGCCTGTGTACACACCTAAGTGAGTTTATGGCCACTAGTGTTCTGCTGCTCCTCACGTAAGGAATAATCACCTTTTGACTTTGCCATTCATTTGGGTTACTTAAATGAGACTTGGGCGGTATTCAATTTTTGATACCATCAAACCTATTTTACCGCGGTATACGGTATTACTGTGACAAATAAAGAATTATGATGTAAGGCTCAGACAGCGTCACCAAACTTTTGACTTGTGCCTTCATTGTTCAGTAACTGAATATTAAAAACAGATCCGATTTTTTGTTTGTTTGTTCGACTCCAGTGTGAATAGTTTGTGGCTCCAATCTGTGTATTATTGCGTTTGTCTCAAAGTTTTTGTGCAGCGGAGCCGGAGAATGAATGATCAGTGACAGGTGCAGAGGAGGATGAGGAGAAAGAAAGAGAGCAACAAATGTTTTGTTTTGGTGTTTTGTGGTGCCATTTGCTTTTAAACACAGACCATTTATGATATGAACCTTATTCAAGCTTTGACCAAAAACCGACAAAGCAAAATTTAAACCTACAGTTCCGACAGACATTAGGTATTTATATCCATACCTGACCCAAAACCGACAATTAAAACCAGTTTTTTCCTCATACAAATTGACATATTTACATTAGTTTTAGTGGTAAGCCTGCTTTTATTAATAAACAACTGTTAATGTCAACATCAGATCAGCGCACGGGGAAACAATCACACGTCAAACACAGGTGCGGCCTGCGGCGCCAGACACAGCATTGGATCTATTTACATAATCTACATATCAAATATAAAGATAATCTATGTTCTTGTGCAGAAAGAGAATTGATTCAATAGTGGATGCTTGTGCTTCAAGCCTCTCTTAATTTGTTTCTCTCTGTTTCGATCAGAGCAGTCACTGACAGCTGAAGCTCAACATTTTTTTTTTTTTTTTTGCGGCTAGCACTCAATCACACAGCTGTCTCTGGACATAGAATCATGTTTAGGCATTAAATTAATTATATTTAATCCTTTTCACCCATAAGGGCATTGCATTTTTTTTAACTTACGGTATTGAAACTGATATCGTTGCTCTTTTATGACACCGCGGTATACGATATTACCGCCCAAGCCTAACATAAATCACTAGTCTTTGTAATGTTGAAGTTGGGAAGGTGTGATTATTTTCTTACTCCTAAACCCCTGGTAATGTTTAAGACTCTTTCAGTAACTACTTCCTGTATTTGCATGGTTTACTTCTCTTTTTATGATCAAATAAAAGTATTTTGTGAAAGTGTTTCAGTTTCACAACTACATTTGGAATGATAAATAGGAGTCTAGGGTAGGAAATGCAACCCCGTGATTAAATTGGGTAAAAAACTACAACTTCTGTTAATCTGGTATTTTAGTTTCACAGAGGGGTACAAGAAGAAGAAAACCACACTAATAGAATGCTTTGGTATTAAAACAGTAGCAAAGTTTTAGAAGACTGAATATCCCATTGAATAACTGTAATTTTCACCAGTACACAGAAGGCCTGACGCAAACTGAAATGTTCATAATTGAATCACCTGCAGTGACGTGCCGTGACCACTAGGGCTGGGTAGGCACGTTGCAAATCGAGATCACCAATGACAATTTCATATGTTTCTGCAGTCAAGTGTTAATTCAATTCAAATCAATTTTATTTGTATAAAGCAATTTCCAACAAAGTAATCTCAATGCGCTTATCAAAATATAAAATTCATAATAAGAAAGAAAAAACCCAATAAGATCCACATGAACAAGTGTTTAGCCATCTAACAAAATCAACATCATAAACACCATTAAAGAAACATAAACAATTATTTAATATAACCTCCATACTCTCCAACAAGATATATCTCATGACACGACAGCACATCTGTTGTTTGTGTTGGAAACACAGAAAAATGACAACTTAGAACAGCCTCAGTGAGGAGCATCCACAAAGCCAATCCTTCCTTTTGTACCATTCACTGTGAAAAGTATGAAACATGTTCTGACCTTACCTTTGCTGAAGCTCTGGTAACTCAGGTGTTGGTCTCCATCTTTTAAAAGCTGTCGTTTTTCCTCAAAACAAAGTTTCTCTATCATCTCTAGCGCTGTCATCCTGACTGTAGTGTTATCCAGCCCACAAGCTAGAGAACGTAGCAGCAGCAGTCACTATTCACTAATGTGCTGTGAACTTACATATTTTTTTTTTTTTTTCAAATTTCACATTTATTTATTGGAGGATATGCCCCTTGAGATGGAACATCTCGTTTTCGAGGGGGTCCTCAACTTACATAAAATGACAGATACAGCAGAGCAGACAATACAAAAATTCAATATTTTAAAAATAATAAATACAACAAAATATAGATAAACACACACACATACACACCCACACACACACAGTATACATTTAACAGTTGCTCAAAACAGTAAATATTTTATACAAAAATAAATAAGTAATAACAGTGATATCATTAGTAGCTATCTAATGATAGTAAAAACTTTCATTAGATTAAATGAATAAAAAAGGTTTCGGTTACATAGCCTATAATCAAAAACACTGACAGATATTCTGGAGATGGAGGATAAGAGCATTTTTAAACAGAGACAGAGAGGTTAGAGAGCGGATCGATAATGGGCGAATGTTCCAGTCAAATGGAGCTTTATATTTGAATGAAAATTTACCGACTACTTTTTTGACTCTAGGGACTACAAGATATGGTTGATCAGCATGACGCAAACTGTATGACGATCTGAAAGGAATTATATATTGTTTTAAATAATCAGGAAAACTTAAATTAATACATTCAAATATAAATAATAGCCAGTGAAGCTGTCGTCTAGATGCCAGAGAGAGCCATGACAAATGTTCATACATTTGGCAGTGGTGAGTTCTGAAGGGACAGCGGAGGATAAATATACACAGACTATTGTAAGTGACATTAAGTGGTTGGAGAATCGTGGCAGTGGTGTTTTGATAAATAATATCACTGTAATCAATAATGGGAAGAATCAATTGTAAAATTATCCTTTTTCTAACTGAGTAATTAAAACAATTAACTGATTGATAAAGCAATTTTAAGCGATAAGAAATTTTGTTTGTAATAGTTTGTATATGAGTTTTAAATGACAGTGAGGAGTCTAGCCATAGATCAAGATATTTAAACTGATCAACAACTGGGACTGGTGACAAATCAGAAAAAGTAAGTTTAATCTCATTGGCTGAGACTGGGCGAACCCGCTTCTGGAACAACATAAAATTTGATTTCGAGTTATTGAGTAATAGTTTATTAGATTGTAGCCAGGATTGAACTGCATTGAAGTCATGCTGAATAGAGTGATTAATATCTGAGATATTAGATTTTGCAGAATAAATCACGGTGTCATCAGCATAAAGTTGGATGTTACAGTCATTGCATGCAAGAGGGAGATCATTAATAAATATTGAAAATAAAAGTGGGCCAAGAGACGAACCCTGCGGAACACCTTTCTCAATAAATAAAAATTCAGAGTAGCTGCCATTGTAAAACACACACTGTTGCCAATGATGAAGGTAAGAATTGAACCAGAGGAGCGAAGATCTATCCAGGCCTATAGAATGAAGCTTGTCTAAAAGCAAATAGTGATCGACCATATCAAACGCTTTGGTGAGATCTATAAATAAAGCACCAGTAAGCAGATTATTGTCAAAGCCAGAAAAAATATCATTGGTAAATTTTAATAAAGCAGATGTAGTAGAGAAGTGTTTTCTAAAGCCAGATTGAAATGGAGATAAGAGGTTATTGGTTGAGAGGTGTTCTGATAGTTGATTAAAGACTATTTTCTCATAGACTTTAACAATACTATTAATCATAGTATTTACATAGTTATTTACATTACTAGTGTCACCCCCTTTATGCAGGGGGATGACCTTTACACATTGACCTTTACACATATAGCATTTAGCATAGCGCAGTTCCGTGCAAAGGCAGATCTCTACGCTGCCTTTACACGGCAATGGATGTCATTGGGGACCTGACTGCGCATGCGCAAACACGTAAAATCACACAATGGGAACGGAGGCAGAAGAGCGACGTGCCTTTGGGAGGGGGCGTGGCGTCCCTCTGCCTTACAGCGGAGCGAGAAAAAAAAAAAAGACTGTGCAGCTGTTCCAGGAAATAGCGCTGTTTATTAATTTGGGCTATGAAACGCACAAAATGCGGACACTTTCAAACTTATAGGTACTGGAGGCTATTGGAAATGGATAAATTAATAATTTATCATTCAAAAAAAAAAAATTATAATTAAATAATCAAAATATCAATTCACCCTTGGGTAGGCACTGCCTACCTTGCCTACCCTGACGGCACGTCACTGATCACCTGCCAGTCCCCCACTTTGAAAACTCATACAAATGAGTTGGGGTTGAAACACCTTAGTAAGGTTGACAAAAATAAGGGGGAACAAGTGGCAAAGAAAGCAAACCAGACTTAGCAAATTCTGTAGGGATTTTATAAAGTCATTCTAGGGCCTGATTTACTAAAATTCCCAACAAACAAGTGCTAAATTGAGTGTGCACATAAATAGATGGCTCTACCTGTTGTTGTACCTTGACTCGAAATGGGTTTTTCGCAAGTATAGTATATTTTATTTAAAACCCTTCATGTGTGTAAAAAATAAATGATTAATAATGTTAGTGGTACAAGGGTTTGCAGCTATCCCTCCTTGAGAATGCATTGTTCTTATATAAGATATATTTTATTCCTTTATTGATCTCAAAGGGTGAAGTTCAGTTGTTAAAGCAGCGCATAGCATTGTACACCTTTCTGACGATTTTGGTTATTCATGTGAAAGCCATTGACATTAAAATGGAATATTATTTGTTAAAAAAAAATGACTGGAAATGAAATAATACAGCATTTTTTGTTATAATTTACTGAATTGACAAGAGCTGTGTCAGTGACAAATACAACACAATTTGATAAATGACGATATATTTTAGGATAATGGTGTATAATACAGTTTATAATAATGGGATATATTATGGGGCATTCTGACCATATAGATGTGGTGTATGTGAACTTTTCAGCAAGTTGAGTGCAGCCCTGAGACCTTCCACAGTCACATCGAGTGTGAAAACCCTCACAAAGACCTGAGGAGATTTAGCGGATTCATGTGAGTTATTTTTCGCTTCACACTGATATACATGCACAGTCTATTTTGTTGATTGATATCACAATGGACCATATGTGAGAATCCAAATATAGAATATTATATTTATAGTGTGTTAAAAAATGTTGTGTTTTTGCTAGGGGTGTCAATATCGGATCGGGACACCGAAAACGAATATCAGATTTTATCGGACTGTCTCTAAAATGTCAGATATAAGTTATATTTATTAAATTGTATAATACTGTAGATATTATGTTGAAGGTTAACATTTATGTAATCAATTGGTTAATAATAAATGGGTCAGTTTTTCTCATACCTACTTTTTACAGCTAGATAGGGGCCAAATGGGTGGAGAACAGCTGATAATTTGATAACATTTGGCTGGGTTTGCTTTCACAGCGTGCTTTTTGATCCGCACCAAGGTGACAGGGAAACCATGTCAGTTATAGGAGCTGCTTGATTATGATTATTATATGATTATCAGCAGTAAAAAGAAGTAGAGTGAACAAGCAATGGTAAAACTAGTCAGTGACTCACTTCTCAGTGTGTCACAGAGTCATGTGTGTGTTCTGCTGGCTGCTATCGCTGCTGTCTGTCAGCTCTACATCAGAGCTGTGAATTTCAATGCTCCAGGGTCGCCTTTCATAACCACATTGTAATTTGCTTCCCTGACACGCCCTAGACTTCAGTTGCACGTTCATTGATACACGCTCATTTAAACTAACAGAAAGTAGAATGTTTTGTTTATTAATTTCAGTGACCGCTTGTGTTTGACAGAGAGCACAACAGTGGGGTTCGTGTCGGTCTCCATAGCCGCAATCTATTGCTAAGAAGCTGCATTATTCGCAACACAGAGAAGGTTGTGGGCATCGTCATCTATGCAGGTAAGCTCAGCTTTTTGACATTTACCACCTACACCTCTAAATTAATCTGTAAAGTAGAAATAAATGTGTGTTATAAGTTTGGCACACCACAGAAACATGTGTCATTGAACACTGAGCCAAATTTGAAAGATCAAAGAAATCGCTAAGTATTTAAAATGAGGTCTCAAAATCATGGTAAAACAAGCACTTCTCTCTGCTCTGAAATGCTGAGGGCGTGTCAGTTAGAGGCGCTGGAACCACACCATGCGCGGAAAGGGCGCCACCTCCCTGTATTGTGTCTAAGGGAGAGATCAGTGTGAAAGCGGCGCCAGCATCGATAGTGCTTCCAAAAATCCTCAGATGGAGGTGTCAGCGGAAAGGTCTGCTCCACCTGAGTCCAAATATGTGTCTCCCTCCCGGGTAGAGTCAGAACTGCATCCATTAGAAACGAAAAAAAAAATCACAGTATATGAAATTGTTAATTTCACGGAAAATGTGGCACCAGCGGACGCGTTTTATGCCCAGGAGTCCGAATATGTGGTTTGTTTTTGGCTAGAAGCCGATGTGAGTTTGGTGTGCTTCAGCAGCAGGGTCAGGTTTATGCTAATGATGGCTCCGTTACGTAACGTGGCTATGATTTCTGACCCGCCCATTAAATCCTGAACACTGAAATTTGAAACACAGTTTGTGAAGCCTAGCTCCACAGTTAAATTATAAATGGTTGAATGGCTTTTTGCATGTTTTAAGAAATACGTTTTTTACCATTTTAATGTGTTTACAATAAAATGACTGAATTTGCTTTACACAGACTTTAAACTGTTTTTCTTTGTTTTATTTTTTTGTTTTTTTTTTAACCTTGTCTGCACATGCTGTCGAAGCTCAAAACTACGTTGTGCAATCTTTTCACGATAGCAATGCATGTTTTATTATTGCAATGAAATGCAATTATTTTATTGCATAGATGTGACAATCACCAGCCCTTCCTAGGGAAGGGTAAGAAAAAAAAATCTTATTAAAGGGAGAGTATAAAAAGAAAGGACAGTGTTACACCTAAGTGAGGGGGAAGGAAACAGGGAAGAGGGAGTCAGGATAGGACTGTTGTTTTATTTGTGACATTTTCACAAAGTATTCCAACTTTCTCCTTAACTTCTCTGTTCACAGATAATATTTATATTTGAAAGATGTTTTAGAGTCCGTATTAAAACAGAACAAGAAAAATAAGAACATAAAGCAAAGTATGAGATTTTGTGCATTGAAAAACATGGGAGATCCTCAGTAGCTCAGTTTGTTTAATGCTGTTGTTTTGGTATAAGGAACACACTTTTATAGTCAAATCCCTTTAACTGTCACTTAATCTTTCTTAAGCACGATGTAAATCTCTCATCAAGGATTTTCTAAAACATCTTAGAGGTTCAGTAATGTCTTTTTTTTCCCTCCCAGCCTATTTTTCTCCCATAATGCTGGCTTTATTGATGCTCCTAGAGTTTCATGAAGTAAAATGGGAGACAAAGCATTCAGCGATCACATATTTCAAGAAAAAATGAGCAGCTTTCAAGAGCTGCTTATATTTATACACAAACTTAATCTGAGCCCTTTAAAGAGGGAAAACCACACAAAGTTGACCGACGTCTGTCTCATTTATTGTTATTTTTCCATGCAGTAAAGAGTGGTTAGATATTTTGTAAAAACATTTGGAATAGAGACCTACACCTACATCTTTTGATGTGAAATGAACACAACCAACAGCCTTATCATGTGGAAAAGCCACGCAAGAGTGTTCAAACCTGCTCAAACTAAGCTATCGTCATCATGCATAAATAAATCATATAATAATATTCAAACCACCCCTTTTGTTGATCCCAGGCCATGAGACCAAAGCAATGCTGAACAACAATGGGCCAAGGTACAAGCGCAGCAAACTGGAGAAGCATCTGAACACAGCCATTCTGTGGTGTGTGTTACTGCTGATAATCATGTGTGTGATGGCTGCTACAGGTTTGTACCTCACTTACGTTTTCAACATTGTACAATGCAGAAATAAAAAGAAGCGGACAACATTGAGCAACAATTTATCTGTTGACTTTGTGATAAAAAAAAGAAAAAAGAAAGCTAACGAGCAGTAAAGAAATTCATCTTCTAATACCGACAAATCTAAAGGTTTATCCAAAGAATGAAGTAATTCTCTGTTGAATGTGATGTGATCATAAGTGGGTTTTTTTCTTGCTGTGAAATAGGTCACGGACTTTGGCTCAGGAACTTCAGAGAGTCTTTGTTTTCAGTTGATAAGGACACGTCCCCTGCCATGGCTGGATTCTATTTGTTCTGGACTATGATTATTGTACTACAGGTGTGTGTTACTGTCCATTTATTTAAAATTATTTTAAAACCGATGTAATTGCAGGTCTTTATACTGTATGTTGTGTAAAACGAAGAGAGATTAAATCCAGAAATTATTTAGGTGTAATAGTTCCAGAAAACATCATTTTTTTCTTCTTGCTGAATAGTATGTTTAGTATTACATTTTGTTTATTCAGACAAGGTTTTTCAGGAAATGTTTGTCTCCGACATGTTTCGACTGTCAACTGCCAGTCTTCATCAGAGGTGTCTGCTGATCGCCTTTGATGCTTCTTTTAAAGTTTCACCTGACTTCCATGTAATAGTTCCAGCAAAATGCATTATCTGACGAAAACTGTCAGTTGACAGTCGAAACATGTCAGAAGATAAATATTTCCTGAAAAATCTACGGAACCTTAAATAGTAACTAAACCCCTGCTTTCTGCTGCCCTGCCACTAGGGGGAAATTTAAAAAAATGCCTTGATTATGGGTGTTACTTCTGAAGCAGTAAGACATGCCTAGTCACAGAGCACATCGCTGCAGTGACAGAGCGCTGTTTTCTCAACAACTGCATAAAATACACAGCCCACAAGTATAAGCACACAGCACACACAGCCCAACAGATACTATATCAGTCACAAACAGCCCCTGCTCTGCTCCCACCATGAGTCTCAGAACACCGTAGCCTCACACACACACACACAGCAGCGAGAAGTACATGCACGTTTGCGCGCACACACAGACAAACAGGGATACACACACTATGTATCTGTACACACACAGCTTGATTAGCCCTCTGATTAGACCAGAAGCTGCTTCACACGGAGCATTAGACTTTTTCATTAAAACTGTCAATCAATGCTCGCTGAGGGCTGTGATTGGAGGAAACCCTCCTCCTTCCTCTCAGCTTTTATAGAAGGGGCGGGGCCAACAGTGACATTTGGTGACACACGATAATCCAAATAATCTGTCTCAGGCAATAGCAAATCTGAGTTTAGTAGTAACTTGGTACAATATTTAGGGATTGTCTCACATTTCTGTCCATTAAACCAGTAAACACCCAGTGACAGACTCTAGCTAACCAAAATATGAAAATCCCTAGATGCAAACAATGTAGTCTATGAAGCCAAATGCAGTGAGAAATCCACAGACCTGAACATTAAAGAAGCTAAACAACCAGTTTACAAACCAGCAGAGCTCACTGACACAGGTGAAGACTTAGTAATTCTTCTGCACCTGAAGGAAAAGGATTTTCCCTTCCTTATTCCCGAACAGAAACAAAAGCTATTTCTGCAAAAGTTACTCAAAGATTAGCTGGGAGTGATAAGGGCCATGTCTATCTGCTCAGCCAACACTCTGTTTTCTTTGTCACATTGACAAACATTGGTGCAGTGAGAAATTGTCTTTTTTTCCCCAAAAACTGCCCGTTTTAGATTTTTTTGTGTTTCCATTTCATTTTTACAGGTGCTAATCCCCATCTCTCTTTACGTGTCCATCGAGATTGTAAAACTGGGTCAGATATACTTCATCCAAAATGACTTGGCCCTGTACAATGAACAGACTGACTCAAGAATCCAGTGTCGTACTCTGAACATGACTGAGGACCTGGGCAGAATCCAGTATCTGTTCTCTGATAAGACAGGAACTCTGACTGAAAACAAGATGGTATTTCGCCGTTGTAGCATCTATGGGGTGGAATATCCTCATAAAGAACAAGGTAGGAATGAAAGATGTAGCCATTCTGCATATATTTTGAATTATTTTTTTTTGTTTGTGTTGATACCTTTTTATTGTCGTAGGAAATTCTGAAGTTGTTTTTTTTTCAAGGGAAACTTTACCTCAATGTATTCAAGCCCCTTAAACTTTTCCACATTTAGCCACATTACAACCACACATCTAATCTATTTTATTTGGATATTAGACATGGGTAACTGGTATCCCAGGGGTCACATGCAGCCCGTAGTTTAGTTTTGTGGGGGCCAAAAAGGAAAGGCACAAAATGGAAAAATAAAATACACAAAATGACAGTAATACTACTGAAAAACGCCACAAAAAAAAGAACTTTACAAAAATTTTGAAAAACACACATTAGGAAAAGCAACATAAATACAACAAAGAACAACAAAATCATCTGCAAGAGGACAGCAATAATACACAAAAGGACAGCAAAATTACATAAAATTACTCAAAAAAAATACAGAAAAACACAAAGAACAAAAACTACACAAAAATGACAGTATGATACACAAAATGTAGTCTTAAATTGCTTTTTGTTTAAATAAGTTTAGTTTGTTTTTCGTGGTGGGGTCGTCGTGTTAATATTGGATTGTATAGTAAAAGTGAATTATGTTCATAGTATATAATATAGGGACATAAGTTCCATTTCTACCTACTCCTTTTTGGACACCTCATTCTCTGTCTATATTTGTGTCTTCTTTTATCTGTACTCGTGCAGTGCCTGTAGGAAGTCTTGCTATAGAAAAGTGGGAGGTTAAGTAGCTTTTTCATGGATGGCCAAATGAGGTTGTGTTTGAAGGTTGGACGTCAGAAACATTGAGGCTGGTTGTGAAATTTGTAGAGTGATAACTACTGCTTTTTTAATATGTTTTGGCTTTTAGCAAGGACACTGTAGGGAGTTCAACCCATCTATTCTGATTCCAGTTTGTTGTTTACACACACACACACACACACACACACACACAGAGAGATTCCTTGCTTTTATAGAGAATGAAATTTCTGTTTTGTTGAGAGTTTAGGACTTTGTCTGCTGTCATTGATGTCTAACTTCACCACTATTATCATCAGTAACTTTCTAAACTGGTATTTATAGAAGCTGATTCATAGAGATATTTGAGGAACACACACACAGACAAATATTCCTTGCTTTTAAGAGGTAGGATTATTGACATCTTTCTGTAATACATTGGAATATTTGAACAGTGGAACATAAGGATGACATCATCACTGTGGAGGTGGTTCTAAGGTTCAAATGTTCTAACTGATGACATCACTTTAGTAGAGCTAGGACTGATGACATCATTACTGAGTCCGTCGACTCAGGATCTGGGACATGGGGGTGGGGCGTCAACACAAATCTGACGTTGCACACCCTTGAACCGAGCAGCAGCCATGTTGAAAGTCTCAGGACAGTATGATCCTGATCTGCAGAGATAATTGAGGAACACACACACACAGATTCCTTGCTTTTATAGAGAGATTTATGTTTAAAATGCATTCATTTATTGACAATTGTGACATCCGACACCTCCCAATGTTCATACTTTTTTGGTTTTCTTTATTTCTTAAAAAAATTCTTAAAGACAGGTTGGGGTTGTGCTGTTGAAAGAGGGTTTAGGAGCTTTGTGAGGTGCAACGTAAAAGACTTTGTGTCTCCTATTATTAGTATAAATGTTAAATAATTTTGATTGATGACAAATTGCTAAAAGTTTTTTTTCAATCAGATCTCTAAAGTAGACATTTTGAGCCTAACAATTGTTGGTCAGTATAAAACAAACAAAAAATCTATTTACCTTTTTAAATATTATTGACTTTGCATAGTTTTAGCAAAATGTATCAGTTTTTCTGTGCATGTCAGCTCACAGGTTGGAGGCAAAAGAGGCAGAGGACAAAGTTACTCTAACCAATGGCTGTCATGGAAAATCTGGGATTATGTGTTCATCACTTGGATGCAACCGTAGCTCTGAGTCTCAAGGTACACTTCCTGTTAATGCAGCTGAGGAGGAGGAAGTGGAGGAGCAGCCAAGGACCAACGATTTCTGCAGCCACTGGGTCAGCCCTCACATAAAAACACACATATTTATCTTTAGGGCCTAATGCATGTTTCTAACCGTAAGAATGTTGGATTTGTGTGAAGTTGTGTGAATTCCTGTGATCAGAAAACACAGATTACACCTGACACAAACTGAATTGCATCCATAGTTTTTTCTCTCTGGTGAGGAATCCAGATTTAAAGAGTATTAAAGAATATATCTAGGGCTGCCAACTTTGGCCGTTTAGTCGACTAATTGGTCGATGTCGTCGTGGTCGACGGTATCAGTTTCTATACTGTAAAAAAAGGGAAAAAAATTCAATGCATTTATATAGGCGATAAGGATTAAATATCAATATACAGTAGTCCCTCGTTTATCGCGGGCGTTACGTTACGTAAAAATAACCCACAATAGGCGAAATCTGCGAAGTCGTCAGCTTTATTTTTTTACAATTATTATACATGTTTTAAGGCTGTAAAACCCCTCCCCACACACTTTATACACTTTTCTCAGACAGACGTCGACATTGTGGGTTTTGTCAGGGAGAAAACTTGCAAACATAGAGCACTTCAGAGTGCAAAGGATCAAACAATGTCCCCATTCACTTCATATGTGAGTTTGACCTGAGGAATCATTTAAAATTACTCATGTGTGTCAACTCTTTAGGTCACAAAGTCCACAGTCTTTAAATAACACCAATAAATTCAATTCAAAATTTAAAAAAAATTCTCAGGCTCTAAATATAGCTACATTTATGAACTCTAAAACTGAGAAAATAACCTCCATTCAATGCTGTTTTGACGTTGTGTATTACGTTTATTCTGATTGGTCAGCTATGATGTGATTAATTTCATTGTTGTCTGGTCATTTCATTTTTTTGTAGTTTTACAATGTCCGTTGATCATTTTAAAACAAAAAATAATAATTTACTCAGTAACGGTTGGGTGTAGAAATCTAATGAATTACTTTAATTCTTTTAAAGAGTGCTTAAGTACATTTAGTAATATACTCAACAAAGTACAAGCACCCATAAAAGCAACTCAATTACATTAATGTGAGTACTTGTAATCCATTACTTTCACCTCTGGGGAAATACATTGTTCAACATGTCTTTATACCGTTAGCTCTGCAGTCGGCCAGCCGATAAAATGCTGTCATTATGGCATATTGTTTTCTGACACCATCCAATCAGATTTTTTTGGGGAGTTTGTTAATGCAACTCATTTATTGAGTCCCGGGGGTGAGCCGTTTCTCTCCTCCTGTATAAATCAGCCTGTCTATCATCCTGTAAGTGCACGGTTTCCTGTTTCCTGAGAACACATTTAGAAGAGACAGATCACTGTTGCAGAAAACCCCACATGGCAGATTTGGAGATGATGTGGCAGTCAATCAAGTGCAATGTCTTCCAAAGGTAGCTTAGCAGTAATGCAGAGCTGATGAGATTCTTTTGAAGGCAGTCCTTAGCTTGCTTCTCACACTCCAATTCTTGCCACTTTAAGCTGTGTACTATCAGTGCCTCTCTATGATAACGCTGGTTCCACACCATTGATGCCATACTCGATTCTTTGTTGGTAGATCAAAGGAAGTTACTTGAACACATCCTGTTAGTAGCAGCCACTGCCAGTGCACATTTGGTTTCACTGAAGATGTTAGTCTACAAATAGAAAACAAAGAAAATGCAACACTTTTTGTTGCTTCACGATCAGTTTCTGAAATGGATTGCTTGAGGGTTTTAAACATTTTATTTACAGAACAATCTTACTTTGAAGATGTGACCTTTATCTGCCATTATAAAGTTTTCAAATTAAAGAACTCTTAAAGTGATTTAATTCCCTAATCACAGATGGATGTGGTTACAGTATTTAAAGGTTTGCTTTGCTTTGGTTTCCCTACGGCGCAATTCAGCAATGTTCTATCAGCATAGCTCTAAACCAGTGGTTCCCAAACTGGGGTACGTGTACTCCTAGGGGTACTTAAACACCTCGTAGGGGGTACTCAGAAACATATCAGATTATTTTATAACATTATAGATTTTTGTTACATGCACACAGACTTTTTTTTCTCATCCGTGAATAAAAATTGGATGAGATAATACATTTCTTTAAATAACACCAAAAGGTGAAGTTAAATTCTAAAATGAGAAAAACATCAGAAATATATGAATAAAAAGGCTTAAATTCAAGGTTAATGTTGGACGAGACACAGGAAAGAGTTTAGACGAGCCTGCAGATACAAATAAATAATGTATAACATGAGCTAAGGGGTACTTGCGATATGAAATAAATGCTATGGGGTACATGGAGCAATAAAGTTTGGTTAACACTGCTCTAAACGAAGACCCTACATGGGAACATTTTTATCTGGTTAAAAGGATATTTGCTGTATTTGGAGCCAATTGTCTAAAGAGCTTTTATAGGATGGGTTGGTATCACTTTAATACTGTATTAAACAATACATATACTATCATTTAAAACGGGTCTTACACCAACATACACTAATCTGTGAAAAACACATTTTTGGTTTTAGCTTTACTTCACATCTCGAGCCAAAATATCTTGATACCTTCCAGTTCCTGTTTGAATAGATCCAATTAGATGAGCGTTGTCACTACGTTGGGTCTAGAGGTGTGAATGCCATGGATCTGACGATACACCATTTGCATGACACAATATGATATATCCCAATACTTAACAGTATGATTTAGCTACATCATGATGTAAATAATTACAAATGTCACATTTATAAGATGTACAAAATCATATGAAATGCCATGTATTTCATTATTTTTAAACTTGCAAGAATAAGGAAATGGTAGTTAACTGTAATTTAAGTACAAATGTCAAAAACAAGTGGTATGTTTATCAAACTGTCAAATTGCATTTTTCAAAAAAGTTTAACTTTTGCTTATACAACAGATAATGATTCTGTTTTTTTCATTGAAAAACATGATTTTGACATTTTTTGGATCGGTCCAATAATTGCATTGTGAAATATCGCAATATATCACCAAATCGTTTTTTTCCTACACCCTTAGCTTTGTGTTGAGTAGATTTTTTTTAATTTATTTTATCTTATTTCCTCTCATTTCAGGATAAAGAAGTGCTGCCAGACCCTGAGATTTTGAGGAAGATGAATATCCTTTGTTCTCCGATGCTGACCAGGAGCGTTTCTGACACTTCGTCCTGCCTTGAACTTTCCTACATCCTGGATTTCTTCTTTGCTCTGGCTATTTGTAATACTGTAGTGGTCTCTTCAGCAAGCCAACCTTCACATTTTGTGAGTACCAGATATTTACAGTATGTATACCAGTTATACACCAAAATGTGCACCAAACAAAACCGTTTTAAAAGTAGATAATTCTCCTTACACATTGTTTCTGTTTAAAAGCTGTCATCATAAATAAAATAAATAAATAATAAAAATCTGTTTAATAATAATTCATTTTATTTAAAGGCACTTTTCAGGCCACCCAAGGACACTTTACAATAAAAACAGAATATTAAAACCGTGCAATACATTAAAAACAGTATAATACAAAGAAAAGGAGAAAAGAAAAAGCAATATTTACATATGTATATAAACTTTTTATATTTATTTATTTTTATCCCCCACCACAAAGTGTGAAGGGTGATATAGGTCCGTCCGTCCGTCCGAGTTAAAAGAGACGGCTTTTCTCAGAAACTGTTTAAGAAAGGATAACCAAATTTGGTGTGTGGCGTCGGGGTATCAATACCTTCATGGAGTTCGAAAATGAGAAGTTTTTCCCGGAGTTATTGCCCTTGTTCCGGTTGTTTTTGGCGGGGGATGTTGATGACTTTCTTTTTATGTTTTTTTTTTTTTTTTTTCATATTTTTAACTTGTACATAAGCATTCGGCACCTTATCATTCATTTGCACCTTGTTATTCAGTTTACCTTACAACTTGTTTTCTGCGTGTGTGTGTGTGTGTGTAATCATTATTACTGCTGTGTTGCTATTTATTTTTTTAAATGTCGCTCTTTGTCTTTCTAATTAATTACCACTCAGGGGATTAATAAAGTTTTTTATGATTATGATCATTTCAAGCAGCTGAATTGAATGAGTGCTTCTAATATAATAATTTCTACACATCACATGATTCTTTTTGATGTTTTTATTTTTTTAACAGAAGGATTGTCTATAATCAGAGTCACTTTCACTTTTTTCGTGCAGGATAAAGACATTCCTCACCAAGTTATTAAAAAGCCATCGAACTGGGGAAGTACTGGCCCCCTTCATTTCTCCCCACCCCCAAACAACTCCACAAAGTCAGAGCAAGGCCAAGAGAAGAATCACCAGTGGTCCAGGGAACTGTTGCCTGTCGAAGGAAATTACTGTAAGTCAGAAGTTTACCTTAATGGTGATTCTGATTGGACCGAGATGGACGTAGAGGATTCCCTCTTAGAGTTTGCCTCCCAGCACAAAAATACTGATGAACAGCTGTATGAGGCAGAAAGTCCAGATGAAGGAGCTCTGGTTCACGCTGCACGGGCGTACCACTGCACACTGAGGGGCCGCTCTGCTGAACGCCTGATGGTGGATCTTCCAGGAATTGGCCCCACATCTGTCCAGCTGCTCCATATTTTACCCTTTGACCCCGATAGGAAGAGGATGTCTGTAGTGGTTCGTCACCCACTTACAGAACAGGTGGTGGTTTACACCAAAGGAGCAGACTCTGTTATTATGGACCTGGTTGAAGAACCGAGAGGTAATTGCTGGAATAATTTATGAAAAGATGTTATTTAAAAATGTCATTTATATTCTTGTTATAAAATCATCAATGTAATTACGAATACCTAATTAAATGGTAATGGATCCTTTTTAGGTTCAGAACAAGGAAAGGAAATCCACACATGCATCAGAAATCAGACACAACAACACATCGATATGTATGCGAGAGAAGGCCTCCGCACTCTCTGTATTGCTAAGAAGGTAAGATTTAAGATTTAAAGGAAACACAAAAAAGCACACAAATGGTTTGCCATCTTTAATGTTATCGGGTAACACTTTACTTAAAGTTTTATACATAAGGCTGTCATTAAGTGTTTTTTTTTTTTTGTTAAATAATGACACCTTTGGAGCTATGCTGGCATTTTTTAGTTAGGTGGAGGGATCTAGTGCGGTTAGGGTTAGTTTACAGCCTTCATGACAGACACCTTTATTCTGGTATAAACAGGTTACAGTTACTTCAGAATGCTGCTTCTCCTTTACTCACCAGGTCAAACAAATGCACTCATATTACGCCCATATTAAAATCACTACACTGGCTTCCCATTGCTTACTGGATTAGATTTAAAATTCTCACCTTCACAACACTTGGTCAGGCTCCTGAATATTTGATAGAACTCATACACCTGTATCTACCAACCTACTCACTAAGATCCAACTCACTTAACCTGCTGCCAGTACCAAAGACTAACTTTATAATGTGAGGTGACTAGGCTTGGGCAGTATTATCGTTTACCGCGTGTCATTAAATAGCAACGCGATCAGTTTCAATACCGTTTTTTAAAAAAAAATGCAAAGCACTTATATAGGAGATAAAGATTAAATATCAAATATAATTTATTTAAGGCCTAACACGATTCTATGTCCAGCAACAGCTGATTAAGTGAGTGCTGGCTGCAAAAAAAAAAACCAAAAAAAGTGTTACGCTTCAGCTGTCAGTGCAGTGCGCTGTCCTCAGAGCAGAGAGGGAGAAATCAAGACAAGCTTAAAGCACAAGCATCCACTATTTAATCAATCCTTTTTCTGCACAAGAACATGGATTATCCTTATATTTGATATGTGGAATAGGTAAGTAGATCCACTGTCTCTGGCGCTGCGGGGCACCCTGCTCACCTGTGTGTGTTTCACGTGCTGGTTTCCCCCTGCACTGAACCGATGTTGACAGCTGTCTATTAATAAAAGCAGGCTTACACTAAAGCAAACTTAAATATGTCATTTGTATAAGGGAAAAATAGGTTTTATTTGTCGGTTTCAGGTCGGGCTCTGATATAAATACCTAGCGTCTGTCGGACCTGTAGGTTTCACTTTTGTTTTGTCGGATTCTGGTCAAAGCTTAAATAAGGTTGATATCAGAAATGGTCTGTGTTTAAAAGCAAGTTGGCACCACAAAAACACCAAAACTAAATATGTCTCTTTTTTTTCTTTTTCCTTGTCGTCCTCCACCTGCTCATTCATTCTCATTGTCATAATAATGACAGCATAATGTCAGCCTTATAATAAAACTTCAAGTAAAGTGTTATCGATTTTCTGTTTGAAATGTACGTAAAAGTCGGTTTTCATACTTTTTCTTATTTTGAAAGATAAGAGAAGTTCAATAATGCAACAAAAGGAATAAACATTTGTTTAGTGAGCAAGCATCACTTACAGATGATAAGATTTTCTGGTGCTGGGACAAAAGCGAGAGGAAACAGTGACAGCAGAGTTTTTCCACAGCCATAGGATTCCCTTTGACCCCAAATTAAATCACGCAATCTTAAACAATTGTATTCTATACTTTCACTTTGTCAAATATAAATCTACTTAATAAGAGTAAAAAATATCTGAGCTGGCACAACTTGTCACTAACACTGGCAGCTCTGTATTTGTCGTACTGTATAACAACCTTGAATAAAAACAAATTCAAGAAAACAATTGTTTGGGGTCGCCACTGCCTTAGACAGAGGCAGAGGAGCAGGTTCTCTGTGGTTTGTGCTGACTAGAAACTAAGGGAACAGGCTGAAGAAGCAGGACAGCAGAGCTGGTGCATTAGAGAAGTTATGAAAACACATCACAAAGCTCCAGCCTTTTGAAACAAAATGGATGAGCCGAGGCAACTGGAGATAAGCTAGATAGACCCATCACTGCTGTGAACTGTGATCTGATCATCTTGGAATCATGGCTCCACCCTGGAATATTTGACACAGCTATGGAACTAATGGGCTGTACTTTACACAGCCACGACAGTAAGCACAACTCACAGAAACAAAGAGGTGTGGGACTCCGTTTGTATGCTACCGACTAATAGACTAATTACAAGAAGACTGATAGTCACTACTCAGTAGACTTAGAATATTTACTGTTAAGTATCACTGTCCTGATCACAGCAGTGTTTTTCAAAAAGAGAACACTTACTCTCTTATAATAAGCACTGCACTGATACATCTCAATAGACAAACGCATCAGGTAACAAAAAAAACACTGTTCGGGAGGTTAGGTGATGTAAAGATGGATTATAAAAACAAAAAAAGTGTGACGAGCAAACCAAAACATCACAAAGTTCAGTCCAACATGGCAAATATTGATGTAGTATGAGAACTGTTCGCTTCCAATAAAGACCACTGAAGGTGGCTAAACCCACCACCAGGGTTGGGATCAATTATAATTGTAATTGAAAAAATATTTTGCTGTTGTAATCATAAACGAATTGTAATTGAGTTTAGATAACTGACGTTGTACATGTAATTAGTATGGAAATGATGTAAAAACTATTAATTACAATTTCATTCAATGCAATGTTAACCAGATTATAGTTCTGTGGCTTACACATACATAGTGAACAATTATTAAAATATTGTTCATACACACTTTTCCCACTACCTGTCAGTTCTATTGAGGACACTTTTACCATTAAAAAATAAATAAATAAATTGAGTCCTATACTGACAGTAAAAAGGCTCAGATGCTCGTACCAAAAATATTAACACCAATATTTTCATGGCTAATTGACTTTCAGGGGAAAAATAATAATTGTAATTGTAATTGGAAATAATGTCACCTTAATCATAATTGAGTTGTGATTGAACATTGATATTTGAAGACATAATTGTAATTCAAAAATGTAATTGACCCCATCCCCACCCACCACCCACTTTGGCGTAGAAGAGAAGTGTGTGAAGCGTGTGTTAAAGTCAGTGAACTTGAGGGAAGCAGCAGACCCTGATGGTCTCACATGCAGCACACTGAGAGAATCCACAGACCATCTCACAGGAGTCATCAGTAAAATATATAACTTGTGTTGAGCACAGGCCACCACCCCATCCCACCCTGCCTCAAGTCCTCATTGAAAAGACCAACATCAATGTTTCAAGAAACTGGTCAGAAGTTCTCTTGTTAAAGGACTTCCACCCACATTTGACCCCCCCCCCCCACCACCACCACCACCACCACCCACCCACCCACCCACCAATTTGCATACAGAGAAAACAGATCGACAGAGCATGCAACAGTTACTGCCTGACACAATACCTGACAACTCTCTCATTACTGCTTCACACATGCAACGCCATCATTACATCTGCAGACAAAACAAGTCCAGTCCAGCTGATCACAGGAGGAGATGAGTCTGCATGGATGAGCTGCTGGACAAATTAAGATCACAGGTCTGAAAAACCAAAGTAATAATACTAAAAAACCAAAGAATATTAGTGCACCTGAAAAAACAACAGCTCACCTAAAACCACAGCACTGCAGGGAGTAGTAGTAGTAGTTTGTTGTTATTTCAAGAACACAATGAAAAAGTGTACAATATGTGCAACATAAGACAATAATACAAAGAAAACAGAAAATTCACCGCTGCTCGAAAAGGAGTGGGATGAAGTTTAACACTTATTAATTCCCACCCCCTCTTCCAAAGTCTTAATACAATGGCTTACTTCCTTTGGTTTTATCCACTTTCTTACATAACGCAAGCACATATATCTTCATACATTTAAACAATATGTTTATGACAAAAATTCCAGCTAAACTCATTTTCCTTCATTTTTATAACGTTCACAAGTAATTTCTTTAAATCTTTTCCTAAATTGTTTTATATTTGGACATTCGTTGAGCTGCTCATTGAAGTTATTCCACATTGACCGTGCAGGAGATCATGGGCGGTGCTTTCCTTTCCCTAGAAGAGCTGAACATAAAAACAACTCCCCCACCACCATGTATCTGACAATACATTTTGATTTAGTTTGTCATAGTCTTTTGACTAAATTGCAAGTTAGTTTTTTATAGTGTAGTTTTAGTCAACTAAAATGTTACAGATATAGTGGACTAGAACAGTGGTTCTGAAACATTCTTGGCTCTATTACCCTCTTTCTCTTATTTCTGAATCCAAGTACCCCCTTAATTCGACTACAACATTTTGCTATAGAGTATAATGATGGAATGAATGAGGGCTTTATTCTCACATACGCAGCGCTATTCTCCCCCTGTACTTAACAAATTAATCAATTTTATTTGTCAAAATATTTATATACATATGTATCAATATATTTTAGTCTAGCTTTTCGTGCACATTTTTAATTAGTCATAGTCTTGTTATTGTCACTTTAAAAAATGCAATCTACAAAAATGACAAAAATATTTAGTCAACAAAATGAGCACCCAGCACTTCACCTGCTGCCCTCAGGGAGGCGCTACAGGACAATAAAACCAAAACAAACCAACTGACAAACAGCATATATTACTGGGCTGTTGCTTTGATAAATTAGCATGAAATGGCCGTACTATTGTACTGTGCTATTTGTGTATATTTAATAATGTGTATAGAATGAACCATTTAATTCTACTTACTTGTGTGTAACATGCACTGATGGGTTTTCTGCTTCTAAGTTAAATGACAATAACATCAGCTTTGATTGGATAGGGAGGCGAGCACAGAATCCAGCCCTTTACGAGTGTCTGAAGGTGTAACTAAAGGATGTTGTGGTGTGTGTTGAGCAGGTTCTGGAGAAGGAGGAGTATGAGACATGGCTTAATAAACAGCTGCTGGCTGAAAGCAGCGTGGAGAACCAACAGGAGTTGCTGTTAGATTCTGCTCAAAGGCTGGAGACCAACCTGACTCTGCTGGGTACGACTGAACACACGCACACACACACGCACACAGTCCTCCTGCATCATGTCTATATTCATGCACACTGACATTTGAACATTTGAGTGTTTGGACACCATATAATCCTGCATAATGGATGACTTTTAAAATGCTACTGTATATCCTAAAGCACATGTGTCAAACTCAAAGCCCGGGGGCCAAATCTGGCGCTTTAGAGCAGTGCTTCTCAAACTTTTTTGTCTCAAGTACCCCTTTCTTTTACTTTTGAATCCAAGTACCCCCTTTGTCTGACTACCACATTTCAGTGAGGATCACTTTAGTCAAATAGCTTTATTTAGTAGGGGTGTCCCGATCCAATATGAATATCGGTCGGATATTGGCCAGAAAACAAATATCAGATTTTACCGGACTGCATCTAAAATTGCCGATATCAGCGCTTTGATAAGTTTTTGTTCTTTTTGTCCCCGCCCTCAGTTGTTCCCACCATATAGTAACAGTAAAAAATAACTGAAGTGAACCTGAATTGCTGACTATTGTTCTCTGTTTGAGTGACGTCACTTATCAAGCCTTTTCTAACATTCCACACTACAAAATAAGTAATAAAAGTATATATGATTCGTGTTGATCTCGGATCGGACCAATATTGGTATTGGCCAATACTTAAGGTTGCAATATCGGTATCGTATCGGACGTGAAAAAGTTGTATCGGGACATCCCTATAATTTAGCATGCATTTTAGATTTGGTGGTTAGGCTCTGTTCTGGGTACTCTCTGCCATTCCAGCTGCTGTGTGGAAAGCCCAAAGCGAAGGGGGCTTCACTCTTCCATGAGTTACATGGAAAGGCATTTACAGAGAGCACGGTCAGCATGATGGGAAGCATGGAACATAATCAGCTGGATGATTAACTGATTAGGAAATTACTGTCAGCTAATGGGGCTGGCTAGCTTGACTTCCGTGCCTGCCTGTACTAACGCAATGCTCAATTTTGCTCAGAATTCTGTGATAAAACATCTATGGAGCATAATGATGGAATGAATGAATGATAACACACATTTTAAAGAATCTCATTTTGTAATAAGTGGAATGAAACAATATTTAGTGCCTCCTGAATAGATTTATTTCTATAGTTTTTATCATTTCCGGTCATCTCCATCCTGAGATGGGATCAAGAATGACTTGTATTTCCAATTCATGATTTCATCCAGATAATTTCTCTAATTTTTTTGTGTCATTTTGTGTATTGTATTGTTGTTTGCTTCATTATTCAGTATATTTTTCTCTTATTTTGCGTGTTGTTGGTATTGTTTAAATTATTCTGTGTGTGTGTGTTTTTGGTGTCTTTTGGTTGTTTCTTATGTCTAATGTTGTGTATTTTGTAGTAATCTTGTGTATTTTTTCCTCATTTATTGTCTTTGTTGTCATTTTGTATGTAATAGTAGGTAATTTTCTCTCTTATTGCATGTGTTTTTGGTGTCATTTTTTGTATTTTGTTTTTGTTTGTCTGTTCTTTTTATTATTCAGCATATTTTTCTCTTATTTTGTGTGTTTTTGTTGTCGTTTTCTGAGTTGCTGGTAATATTTAGTATAATAATCATTTTTAATTAAAACCCCTATTTGAGAAACACTGCTGTTGAGCATGCAATATGACCCACAAGAATAAGTAAAAATGACAGAGAAAACATTAATTGTGTAAACTTTTCAAATCATTCAGTTGTAGATATCTCAGTCTCTCCAAATACACAAATTCAATGAAATGCCACAATATTTGCTGAGCGCACAGTTTTGCCCAAGTCTTATATCATATGATGGCTGACATTTTTAGTGTCAAATTGTTGAAAGAACTCTTAATTTTTCCAAAATCCTGAATTTTTTCTCAAATTAAAGTGAAAATCCTGCAGGAACTTATATGTGTCCTTGGATAGTGGATATATCGCACGATAGCAGTCATTTTTAATGTTAAACTGTTAAAATAATAGTAATAATTCTTACAATGTCTTTTAATTTTTCTCACATTAGTACATAACATTTTCTTTAATGAAATAGAAATTGGTCATACAAGTGCAGACTAGGGCACAATAATGTTGAAATTACTCGTTTTCCCACATAAAATCAGTGGCCCTCAGGAGATCAAACTGCTCCGTATTTGGCTCTTGAACTAAAATGAGTTTGAAACTCATGTCTGAAAGTAACCTTGATTGTATGTAACCATTTTAGGGTTAATATTATGATTTTGTTAAAATCCTGTGGTGTGTTTTTAGGTGCAACAGGCATAGTGGATCGGTTGCAGGAGGACGTTCCAGAGACCATTGAGGCACTACAGAGAGCAGGCATCAGGGTGTGGGTTGTAACCGGAGACAAACAGGAAACGGCCATCAACATCGCACACGCATGCAGACTCCTCAATACCAATGACCAACTGCTGACAGCCAACTGTGCCAGCAAGGTTTGTTGCTGACTAAACAAATGTGGTATTGGCCATTTGCAAGCAATGGTCAACAAATGTGTGCCTGTCATAATTACCCATTGAGGTGTTGGTAGGCAGTGCGTTGGATGCTAAGTCAATGCTGCTGCTAGGTTTTAATCAATATATTTCCTGTAGTTAGTCTGTTGTTTAGTTTAGTGCCCTGGCACTGATTTCATCCTTCAGCGCCGTCATTACTCTGGGTTCAGTTGCAGCTCCACTTCTGTCTCTTTTTTTAAGAACACTTTGTCCTCAAACAATTCCTTTTTTCCATTCATAACAAAAGCTCAAATTGGTTAGTCCTTTACAGTGGTGAAAGTAATGGATTACAAGTACTCACGTTACTGTAATTCAGTTGCTTTTATGGATGGGTACTTGTACTTTTTTGAGTATATTTCCAAATCAGTAATGTTACTTTGTACTTAAGTACGTTTTAAAAGAAGTAAATTAATTTGTTACATTTCTACACCCAACCGTTACTGAGTAAATAATGATGTTTTTTCTTTTTTGTTTGTTTTAAAATGATCAACGGACATTGTGAAACTACAAAATATTGAAATATCCAGACAGCAATCAAATGCATCACATCATAGCCAACCAATCAGATTAAACGTAATGCATTGAATGGAGGTTATTTTCTCAGTTTTAGAGTTCATAAATGTAGCTGTACTTAGAGCATGATTTTTTTTTAAATTTTGAATTGAATTATTTGGTATTTTATTTAAGAAAGAATTGTACATTTTCAGTTGTCAGAACCATGGCAAAGTACCAAAGTAACCAGTAACTTTTACCTTGAGTACTATTTAAGTGAGTAAGTACTTGTACTTGAGTACAATTTCAATCAAGTAACATTATTTCTACTTGAGTAGAATATATCAGTACTATTTACACCTTGTAATTACCATGGAAATTCTATTAAAATTGCCAATCACTCTTTAATTGAAAGCAAAACAGTTCTATGGCTTACACATGTAGTTAACAATTATTCAAATATGTCTCATATCAAGTTTGTGGGTTAGAGTTAGGATATAATAAAATTTCTTAATATGGATGATACAAAGTGTAACATTACTGTGAATTTAACTGATGTTTTGTGCAAAGAGTTTCTAACTATTGCCAAGTTCCAACTCTTGTCCCTAGTTGGGCTTATACATAAAGTATTATAATCAATGCACTAAAACGTGAACATGAAGATGCTAAAATGACATTGTACACACACACACATACACACTCACACACGCATACAAAAACACATACAATCATCACATATGAAGAAAAGTTAGTAAAATTCTAATGGAACTTTTGCAATTGAGAATGTAATTGTAATTGACTTTCAGGGGGAAAAATAATAATTGCAATTTATTTGGAATTGGAAAAAATGCCGGGCGTAATTGTAATTTAATTGTAATTGAACATGGAAAATTGAAAAGGAAATTGTAATTGACCCCAGCCCTGGTGTTATGACTATATGGCAGATGAATCGCTGATAAAACAACATAAGAAGAAGAAGAAACATATTTTGCAGTAAGCGTACGGTGGTTTAGTGGTCAGCATGTCCATCTCACAGCAAGAAGGTCATGGGTTTAAGCCCTGGGATGGACACTTGGTCCTTTCTGTGTGGAGTTTGCATGTTCTCCCCTGTGCTGCGTGGATTTCTTCCGGGTACTCCGGCTTCCTCCCGCAATCCTAAAACATGACTGTTGGGTTGATCTCTAAATGGCCCATAGGAGTGAATGAGAGTGATTGTTTATGTATGTGTTGCCCTGCAATGGACTGTACACCCTGTCCAGGGTGTACCCCCGCCTTGCGCCCAGTGTGAGCTGGAGATAAGCACCGGCAGATCCCTGCGACCCTGAAAAACAGGAACAAGTGGGCCTGAAAATGGATTTATGGATGTTTTGCAGTGTGGTAAATGTTGTTTTTTAGTATGTTAGTCAGTCTGTTTGTGTGTTTGTCTGTTTGTGGACACAATAACTTGAAAAGTTATGAACGGATTTTGATGAAATAATGGGACAAGGAACAGCTGATTAAATGTTGGTGATGTTCTGGGCACCAAAAGAAAATATATGGAAATATATATATCCCATTAATTTTACCATCCACATTTTGGTATTCTGACATCATCACTGTTGATTCTGTCATTGTATCCATGGAAACAGGTTGATTTCGATCAAATTTGGTGGATTGATGTCAGATTGTGACCTGTTTCAAACACATGCAAAATTGCCCCTTTTTCAAAAGTCTGCACTAAATGAGTGCAGGTTCATTTGTTTTGTTTTCCTGTGTGGCTTCATTATAGGATGAATGTGCAGCTTTACTGGAGGATCTTAAAGTGAAAGTTAAACATGAGAGCAACATCAGCACTGACTTGCCTCCAGTGGAAAAATCCAGCCCAAGCCTTCAGACCAGCTTCATCCTGGTCATAGATGGAAGGACGCTGGACTGGGCCCTGAAAAAGGAACTGAGCGATGTGTTCCTGGAGCTGAGCAGCAGCTGTAAAGCATTGATCTGCTGCCGCTCCACTCCACTGCAGAAGAGCCAAGTGGTCCAGCTGATCAGAAACCAGTTAGATGTCATGACCCTGGCTGTGGGTGAGTCTGTGTAAAAACTACAGTAGTTAATGAATAAAAAGTTGTTAATGTGAACACGCTAAAAAGCTTTTATACTTCACATTTAGGGGATGGAGCCAATGATGTGAGCATGATTCAAATGGCTGATGTGGGTATCGGGATATGTGGTCAAGAGGGAATGCAGGTATTGAACATTTAAAAAAGAGCCAAACTTCAATCAGTACAATGATTCGACTGCTTTTACTGATTTTCTTTTTTTTTTTTTTTTTTATCTGGTTCTGCTTTTTCTACTTATGATTTTATAGGTTCTACTGTTTATACTTTCAATGTTTTTTTTCTGCTCATTACAACATTTTTCAACATTTTCCAATATTTCTTCTGCATTCAGCATATACATTATCATTATGGTTTCCTTAAAAGTGTTTTTTTTTTTTAGTTGTTTGTAATGTCAGTATGCCTTTGTGTTGGTTGTTTGTTTTTACTTTTGTTTCTCATTAAACCTTGGTTGTGTATGTTATTAGGTTTGATTTTAATGAAATATGTTCATGAGTTTTAAAACCAGTTCCACCTAATAGCATGCCCCTCCTGTGTATGGGTTCAACCATCCACAACTCCTAAAATCATTTGAATGAACTTCACACAGAAATGTTGTGGTTTTCCCCACTGGAAGTCCAATCTGTTCATGTTGTTTTATCTTCATAGTAGAGGCGTGCCATTTTCGGAACCTCACGATTTGATTCCATTTGATTACAAATCGATTATCACAATTTTTACAAGGTTTATGTGATGGTATCAATTATTTAAAGCTAGGGTAGGTGATTTTCTCCAGATACACTTTTTAAGTTTTTGGTTGAAATTGTCTTTATGTCCTGACAGAAATTAAGATCTCATGTGCTCTGAAAAAGGAACGAAAAAAATCCATCAACTGTAGCAGCTGTAAATCTGTAAAAACTTCGACCAATGGGAAAAAAAACGAACCGTTTTTTTAACCAATCACGTCTCCCTGCTCGTTCTTGATTCCTCACATGCATGAGCTCACATTGAAAGTGCGTCACCGCTGACAGAGTTAAAACAGAGTTTTTGGTCACATTTTTTAACATTTATCATGATAAAGTTTATAAAGCAATGAGCTAATCTCTACTTCTCCAGCAGCGCTGCGCATGCATGTGAATGAGACGGAGCACAGAGGGGAGGGGCGAGGGCGGTAAAGGCGGAGCCATCAGGGAGGCTACATTCAAAATCATGCTCGCTTTTGAAAATCGCCTACCCTACCTTTAAAGTAACTAAACAAATGCATTTCCATTATCTTTTATTTATGTCAAGTCACCAAACCCAACAGTAATCATATTACAAAAGAAATAAATATAACAATATAAACATAACTTAAATATTAGTTTATTCAGCTAATTCAATCTGAATCAACACAAAAGCTATAGCTTATTCAGTAAAAATAGACTTCCAAACAAAACTTAAATGAGCATCATGAATCCCACAAGAAACAAAACATTTTGCTATGCGCAATGAAAGCAGCTTTAAAAACATAAAACCTACAACGTCAGCTCTCATAACGCTTGTGGAATTTGGGTTTTTACATTTCAAGTTATTGTGTAAGAAAAAGAGCTGGTCAACATGCTTCCAATTAAATTTCAACATGGGGCAGTTGGGTGTTCAGAGATGTGTTTTCTTTCTCAGAGAGGGAAAAATACCCTCTCGTAGGGAAAAAGTGACTCATTTTGTAGAAGGGGGATCCTTAACAACTGGAGATATTTT
This sequence comes from Gouania willdenowi, assembly GCF_900634775.1. Classification (NCBI taxonomy): domain Eukaryota; kingdom Metazoa; phylum Chordata; class Actinopteri; order Blenniiformes; family Gobiesocidae; genus Gouania; species Gouania willdenowi. The sequence goes on from NC_041065.1 coordinate 8,471,224, forward strand.
GTATTTGGCATTCAAAAGGTTACAGGTTTTCTCTGATGTTGCTACATGAGTATAAGTCGTATTTGTAAATGTGTACTCTGCTTTTATAACTTAGCTTTTGTATAATTTATTCCTTGCTTTTTAACATTTATTGTTTGTGATGAATATTCCCCAGGCTGTGATGTCCAGTGATTTTGCCATTTCTCGGTTTAAACACCTTGGTAAGCTCCTGTTTGTTCACGGCCACTGGTGTTACTTCCGCCTTGCAAATATGATTCACTACTTCATCTACAAGAATGTGGTGAGAATTATTTATTTATAGTGCTACGAATTGATAAGTAAAATGTGTAAAATGATCAGCTGTTGCTGAGGTAAATGGAAGCTGATTTGTTACTACACGTTTTCCGTTCTGCAGATGTATGTGAATCTACTGTTCTGGTACCAGTTCTTCTGTGGTTTTTCTGGAAGTGTCATGACCAACTCCTGGGTGCTCATCTGTTTCAACTTGATTTTTACTTCCGTCCCCCCTCTCATCTATGGCATTCTTGACCAAGACACTCCTGCAGACACTTTGATGAAGCATCCTGAGCTCTACCAGGCAGCCCATGCTTCCAAGGTGACTACATCCATCCATACACAAAACATGTACTCGAAAAAGCTGTTTTTGCTCTATTCAGGTTGTTATTCTATAGTGTCAATTTAAGAAACAATGTGGAAACTTGTGGATAATGTCAATGAAAATTTGTTTTTTTTTTTAAATTGTTCAAAACACAACAGAAAATGTAGAATTAGTGAGTGAGGGAGGAAAAAATTATCACAAATGGGTACAAAGTAACCATTTGTCATGTGACTACCCTAATTTGTTTTTACTTTCCTCTTTTTCTGGGGGCGATAGTTAGTTAAAGGGGCCATATGTAGAGTTATTGTGAGTTTTCAACTTTTAAATATGTCTGGAATATGTGTGGAAGCCCAAATTATGTAAAAATAAACAAATGAATACTTGAAATCATTTAAATTGTGGGCCCTGAATCTACGAAAGTTTAACTTTTTGAATGGAATTATGGAAATTAAACCACTTTTCCATGATATTCTAATTTTTTGGAAAGAGTCTGTATATATTAATAAATATTGCTGACCTTTTTTTCACCGGTTGGGTGAGTATAATCCTATTTACAGCAGAGCTGTCCCTGAACTAGGGCGTCGAAGCCTTTTTCTGTGTGCAGTGTCTTTATACAGTTTGATGTAATGTTCACTGGCATCACCGCTGTGTATAAGTTCATATTTTCGGCTTGTAGTAGTCTGTTAGGTGAAATATACACCGTAGATCATTTCAAACATACGCGCTAAATAAATTGACGTCACTTCCTTCCTCTTTTTGCTTTTTAGATTTTAGAAACTTACAATAACAAAAAATAGGTTTTATCCTATTTAAAAAACAAAAACAAACTAAAAAACCTGTCGCAAGTAATATGTAACCTGGTGGTGACAGAAATTGCTTGCAAATTCTGCATATGGCCCCTTTAAGATTTCATAACTTTAAGGCATAAGTAAGGTACATTTCTTTGTATAGTGTATTTCACAGTCAATGGGCTTTACAGGTTTAAATGGGAAACTTTGAAACAGAATATAAAATCATCAAACCAAACAGCAAAATTAAAAACACTCTTAACCATTCAAACAGAGTTTAAAAAGCAGTAAATTTAGGTCCATCATAATTACCGTAGGCGTTTCATAACAGAACCAATGCCTCTTAATAATTCCAGCAATTTTTTTTGTTTGTTTTCTTTTTTTAATAATATGTTAAGGTTTAATTTATTCAGACAACTGAACTGTTCCTGATGAACAGTTGTCTGACTAAATGAAACCTTAACATATTATTCAAAAAGAACTTGATGGAATAATAATGCAGAAGTCAAAGCGATCAGCACTATATTGTCCGATGCCATATAGAGCCTTTATAAACTAGTTGGAGGATTTTAAAGTCTATTCAATGTAGGGATTTGAGGACCGGGGTAGTGTTGTCCATCTTCTCAGTGTTAATAAGGACTCTGGCAGCAGCATTCTGCAGCTGTCTGATTGATTGCTTTCAAAGTTTATTCAAAAACTGTCACGCTAAATTGAGGCTTCAGGTACAGAGTTTGAGGGATTGAGAAAGAATAGCTCTGGCATGTTCATAAAAACTATAAAAATAGTTCATAAATTTGAGATTTATTCATGAAAAGCCCCTTGAGATGCAACATGTCGTTTTTGAGGGGGACCAAGAACATATAACAATTTACATACAACCAATTACAACACACAAAACAAAGAACACTGACAGACTATTTTGCTCACAGCGCTTAATCTCCACCACCCGACATCTCAGGGTCAATATATACACATAAAAAAACATCTTCACGCTGCACATTTTTAGAATTTCTCAAACTCTGTATAATTGAATTATGTTTCAATATTCCTTGCTTGTGTTGTGTTGTGTTGTGTTGTGCTGTGTGTCAAAGACAATTCTCTGTCACGGCACAGAGTAACGTATTTCTGAAGTCTGTAAGCGTTTTTTTTTTTTTTTGTGAGAGTAGAGCTATTCTTGTTTTCTATTCTGCCAGAAAAAAATTTCAACCTTTATATCAGATTTGTTTATATTGAGTTTCAGTGGCCACCATATAGAAGGCAACAGCATTTGCCAAATGTCCTGCTTAAGTTTGATTTTTTAAAAATGGGAGATCACAAACTGTTCATTTATTGAAGTTATCTAATAGCACACCGGCTGCAAGGGGCTCCAGGGCCTGGTTGAGGCTTTTACCTGAACAGCAGTAATGGTACGTTGTAACACCATGAGAAACTTTGAACAGAGTTTTTGTTTGATTCCAGGGTTTTACTCAATCTATGTTCTGGATCACTGTCCTGGATGCTTTCTACCAAAGCCTAGTGTGCTTCTTCTTGCCTTACTTTGTGAGTATGCTCTCAAATGTGTTTTCTCTTTCTGATCGAAGCTTTACATTCCAGATGAATGTCAACATAACATGTATGTATTCATTTTTAGGCTCTGAAAGGATCAGACGTTGGAGAACTGGCTTTTGGTTCACCAATCAATGCCTCCGCACTTCTCATCATTTTGCTGCACCAGGTCATCGAGAGCAACACTCTGGTCTGACTCAACTCACTACAACACAAAATAATGTGTGATATATGGTCTGATATAATCTGTCTCCTAAATAGTTTTGTCTATAAATGACCTGCTGACATTCATTAAGGGGTCTATTCTCCCGTCTGGACTTAAACGCTTTTTTGCGCGCCTGCAGTTACGCGCTTCTCTCCTTCATGTATTCTCCGGTCCAGGCTGCTGACACGCCCACCGTGCGTAAGTAGAGCAAAACAGCGTAGTCTGTGAATGAAGGCGGGTTGGAGGAAAGGAGGTGGTGATGTAATTTTTTTGGGCTGTCTAGAAATCATAGTTTTCCCAACGCTTGTAAATGTCATTGAAATCCGTGAAAATGATAAAGTTCACTTTTAATTTGAAACGTCTTAATTGATAAACAATGTAACAGGTTGATTTGATCAGATTATTGCAGTGTGACTGAGGATCGGCCGCATTCTTGTGTCCGCGTCAGTTAAAATCTCTCTCCTTGATCATCATCATCATCATTGCTGTAAAGCATGACCGAGTTAGATGTGAGGAAATAATCTGGCCACACAGCGTCCTGAGCTGAGTGATCACAGCTGAGTTTGTGTGGCTTCAAATAAAACTAAAGTCCATATTTCTATTGCAATATAATGTTTCACCTTCTCGGAGCGCTGCATTTATTTCAGGGTTAGAAGTGTGTAAGAGGAGAAGGATTTACACACACCGGAGAATGCGCGTATAGCCAGATTTGAATGGGAACACCCACATTTCAGGGCTGCTCCCTCCACCCACAGTGTGTAACTGGGATGAAGGCGCGCAGCGACTGACTTCAGTACAGGGGGAGAATAGCACACAGCCAAAAACAGCACCGCTGTGTGACTTTTTGGACTTATGCACACGGGAGAATAGAGCCCTAAATGTATTGTAAAGGAATTGGCACTTTTCCTCCAGTAATGGTGCGAGTTTTGAGGTCTTTCAGTAGATTGTATGTGACACGTATGGACATATTTGTAAATGTAGAGAGACTAAAAGCCAATATACATAAATAGTCCCTTAATTATCCAATTATCTTGAATACAAATTATTCAGATAAACTTGTCCAAAACATTTTAAAAATACAAAGATGAAATAATGGAGGAATGGACAAAGGCCATGAATGAGGATGGCTTAACAGGAACAGATTCTATGTGAAGAGTCTCTAAAGATGGATTACTTTAACATTAGCGGCTAAATAATAATTTAAAAAAAAATACCACCTAATGTCTTCGAGCCTTTGAACAGTTCCCTACCTAAGCAGAGCACTTATTTTGTTCCAAATAAATTCAGTGTCTAAACCTATTTTGCTAAATATAGATTGAGGGATAAAAACTAGTTTACACTGAAAGAAATGCTACAGTTCTATTTCATAATGTTTTGTGAGATGTCTCACTATGGGATGCACTCCCATCTTCAGCCCTCAGAAGCATTTTTCTCAATCTGCCAATCCTGATTGGCTGGTAAAACGTGTCCAACTGCCAGGGACACTCCCACCTCCTATAAGAAGAAGAGGCGGACGGGCACACATCATTCAAACATCTCTTCTCACTCTCAAGCATATCTCATGTCTCCTACCAGCTTAACTGTCCACAGATGTATCTTCTTTTAGCCTCCGTTGATGGATGCTGATAGAACGGACGTACTTGCTTTTGTGGACCACACCAGGTCAAACGAAGCCAGCGACTACCTTGCCTCCGCTTCCAGCGAAGCAGCTGGATGTTCCCTGTCCCCCAGCTACACCTGTTCGGCTTTCATACATGCACTTGGGAGCCCTCCGTGCCCCAGTGGGAGTGATTTTGTCATTCCTGCAGGACCTAATTGACAAGCACAAAGCCTTTTCCAATGTGAAAGTGTAGTTGGTGGTGATCGCCGCCTGTCATGTAGGTTTTGGTGATAAATCGGTGAGTCACCACCTACTGATCTGCCGGTTTATGAAGGGAGCTCACAGGCTCCTCCAGATCAGTGGTTCCACGGTAGGATCTGATTGTGGTTCTGGAGGGACTTAAAAGTCCTCCTTTTGAATCGCTGGGGGAGATGGGCCTGAAGTTTGCCTCTCTGAAGGCTGTTTTGTTACTGGCTCTGGCGTCAGCTAAGCAGGTCAGTGACATCTATGCGCTTTTGGTGTACCCGTCATGCGCTCAACTGGGCAATGTGAAGATGATTTTGAAGCCTAACCCGGCCTTTGTGCCGAAAGTGGTGTGCTCATGTTCTCCCATTGACCTGTTGGCCTTTTCTGCCTCACAAGGTGAGCAGCGGCCTCATGTGCTGTGTCCGGTTTGTGCGGTACGCACTTATATGGATATGACAAGGAGCCTCTGGAGGAGCGATCAGCTGTTCGTCTCCTGGGCTAATCCCTATAAGGGGAAACCACTTAGTGAGCAACACTTGTCACACTGGGTTATGAAGGCTATTGCTTTGGCTTATACGAGTCAGGGTCTGGGGCTGCCTGAGCGACTGTGCGCATCCTGGGCTTTGTTCAGGGGAGTGTCTGTACAGGACATTTGTGCGGCGGCGAGTTGGACCTTGCATCTCACGTGTGTCCGCTTTCACATGCGTGGCAGGGGCGGTTTTACTGTCCTGATGTGTACAGACCTCTGCCCTGCGGGCTGGTCTTCGCTTAATAATCATGTCTGCAATACGGGAGCAACCACATCCCATAGTGAGACATTTCACAAAATATTATGAAATAGAACTTTAGGTTATTTGCATAACCCTGGTTCTATGAGTGAGTAATCTCACCAGACAACCCTTCTTGTTTGGGTGAGTGAGAAGAGTTGCTTATTTTGAATGATGTGCTCCCGTCCGCCTTCTCCTCTTATAGGAGGTGGGAGTGTCCCTGGTGGACGGACATGTTTCACCAGCCAATCAGAATTGGCAGATTGAGAAAAATGCTTCTGAGGGCTGCAGATAGGAGGGCATCCCATAGTGAGACATCTCACTCATATTATTCATAGAACCGGGGTTATGCAAATAACCAAAAGTTTTGGAAATGGTGTTTATTTTAACTGAGTTTACCCAAACTTCATGAGAAAAAGGCAACAGTGACTATAGTCAAAAATCTTCTTGCAGCTGCAAACAAAAATGGAACATTAAGTTTAAACAATTACTTCCTCCCAACACAAGCACTAAGAACAATGGTGAGGGCGTTTATTGTATTAGCAAACAGAGGAGCAGTTAAATTAGTTCAGACTGAAGCTGTAGAACCAGATTAGAGAAGTTTAACCCAGTGGTTCTCAAACAGTATTTATTCATATTGTATCATTACAATATGGACCAGTGCACCAATATAGTAACACTTTACATGTACAGTATATGGATACATGACACACATCTGTATCACTGTGTGTGATGATTGTCTCATTGGTTATAAAATTGTGCCAAAAATTACTTTTTTTCCTCAAATAAATGTGCCCATCTTTTCTTTATTTACAATACTTGAAATACATTTTATGTTATACACAAGACTAGTACAGGTACTCTTAATTTCTACTACAAAGACCTTAAATATTTAAGTTAAAACGTTTAAAGAATAGATCATTTCTATGGTATTTTGGGCTACAAATGGCAGTAATTGTGTCCCTGGATCCAAAAAGTTGGAGAACCCCTGGTTTTATCTGTACAGTACATCATTTTCCAGAGAGTAAATAATAAAATACGGTCATTTGGCTCTGGGAAATATTGGCTTCAGACACAAATTTGATAAATTATGTATAATATTCATGAGCCATCAGAGGGGAAAAGGTTGGACAAGGAATACTTGTTTAGGATCAAACCTAAAAAACACTGTATGAAATGATTTGACCACTGATATACCTAAAATATATACAGGTATATTATACAGTATATAAAGAGAGGCTGAGGGCCAATCATCAAGGCTTTTAGAAAAACTTTTATAACCATTTCCATCTTCATGCAAGTCAACAATTCTTAATCGTAGTTCTTTAGTGTGAGACATAGTTCATATCAGGCTTGTTGACTGTAAAAAATGTAGGAAAACGAGTGTGTTTTTAAATGGAAAGTTAGCTCCAACCCACACCTCCATTCCCCTCTCAATGATAGGACTCTGAGTTTCAATGTGAATGATAATAAATCAATAATTTCTTGTGGGGTGTAGGTTTAAGATGTTTTTTCTTCTATTGTTGTGACTTAGATCAAAACCAGATCACATGTTTTACCAATTTATACAAAACTCCAGGAAATTCCAAAGAGTTCACATACATTTTACTTCAACCATAACTGTTTCATGCTTATTTCTCAGGTTTACATGATCCATAAATGTTAGATCAAAAAAATAAAATCACTCTGAAAGAGCTCAGCATCATGGGTTTTCTTGTAATATACATCTAATCCTGTGTGTTCTGTAGACATGGATTCATATGGTGGTGTTGGTGTTCAGCGTGGGACTCTACTTTGGTTTTGTGCTGCTCTTCAGTTTGTTCTGCGTGTGCTGCAGCCCCCCCACCAACCCCCTGGGGGTGGAAATACGACAAATGTCGGAACCAGTATTTTACCTCATATGTGCACTTACTACTGTGACAGCGCTTCTACCCAGGTAAACGGCACCTCTGGGTGCTATTTCAATATTAACGTGGAGTTTGATTTACTAAACCCTCTGTTTGGTGTTTAGCTTCCATGATGTAGACATATGATATGAATTCTTCCATACAGTTAAATGGACCATTACTTTACCTCCATATCATATTTTCATAACAAGAACAGTCAGAAACATTACATTCCACTTACGGCTGTTGTTAAACATGTCGCTAACATGAATAATTCTAGTTTGTACATGATCTTCAGTTCGGAATGATTCTGTAACTTTTATCTTGCTTTATCACTGTTTATGGTTAGCAGCAGTTCTAGACATTACTAGTCGTCCAGGGCCACAGTCCTCCATGTTTTAGTTTTCTTTAGGTGTATCAGGCCTTCTACAGAGCTCATTAATGCAACCATCACTGGAGACAGGTGTGTATAAGCAGGAAACATAGGCTGTGTTTGAAATGTCATATGAACATACTACTCTTACTAAGTCTGCCGTCAAAATTAGTATGTAGTAGTAAGTGCGTTCACATGAGATCGTATGGAAAGATTTGGAAAGATACATATACTACATGGGGACATTTTTTCAAGTATGCACAGTGGGCACACTAGTCACACTTAACTGCCCCATGATGCATTGCAAGCAGAACGTAAAATGGTCCTGGGACCAGCTTCAAGCTTTTTGTCATAATTCCATGAAGTTAATTTTGTCTTCTGTTTTTAAGTTTATGTTAAGGTTTCGTTTATTTAATGTTTTTCAGGGAATTTTATCTCCTGACATGTTTCAAAGCCTCATAGGGATGCATGAAAGCCAACAGAAAATGTTTTTTTTTACCTTCTGAAAGAAGTCGTAGGGACACAGCAAGGCATATCAACTGTGAGGAAGACTGGCAGTTGACAGTCGAAACATGTCAGGAGATAAAATTTCCTGAAAAAAACTGAATAAATGAAACCTTAACATATCTCTCTTCTCGTCTTTCATTATTTTTTTGTAAATAGGGCTCTTGTTTTGAAGTTAATCAGAAGTTTTGTCTGTAGCGCAATGGAGGGTCTCCAAAAATCTCCAAAATGTCGGCATGAAAAGCTTTCATAACTTTCAAAGGTGGAGATTTATTATACTATGATCAGGATTTTTGATCTAGATAACTGCCAATATGTGGCAAACAGGAGCTCGGTTTACGGGCTTGCCAGCCTGACTCATCTAAATGTATAGAATTATCTTCATCAAATAGCAGCGATTTACGCTTTTAGGATGTGGATGAGTAACATTTCATTTAAACCATCATTTGCCATTATTGAGGATTTAAATCAAACCTCAGCCCAAGTTCGTTTTAATACAGAAATGCTGCTCATTTCCTTTGTTATTCTCTTCCACAGAGCGTTTAAAATCAGCTCCTTAAATTCACACTATCGAAAAGCACATCTTTGATTTTCTTCACTTCAGCTGTGACGATAATGAGGAAATGTTGATTTCCTTCCCGGTGTTTGTTTGACCTCAGTGGGCGTGGCCTCTGAACCAGGAAGATTTGAGGGAGTAATATGTTAATGACGATCAAATTCAGACGCCACATTTATCAACACCCGATCATTTGTACACTGGGATTGGTCAGATAGGAATGTTTAATAAGACCTGTCGTACGTTTACATGGGAGCTTTAATTCCTCTTTAAAGCAGAATAAAAATAAATTCCTCTTTAAACTGACCATGTATAAACACTTAATTCCTAATGCTAATTTAATTCCAAATTAAGTGATTGGTTTATTCCAATTTTAATTCTGAATTAGATAATTCTTCTTTCTTGTAAACACTTAACTTGCTTAATTCCGCTTTAAGTTCATTTGGGCTGCGCTTGCACGACTTGCGGTGATGACGCGCTGCTGACAATATAATCCAAGATGGTGGCGGCCTGGACTCCAGCTGAGATTATTTAATAAGAGCCGTAAAATATATGGATATAATGAAAAGAGTGGATGGACGGAAGCATAAACATGCAGACTTTCACACTGACTTATTAAAGGCACACAGAGCTCGGTAAACACGGGCTTCAGCGGACGGCAGGCACTAGGACCCGGAGGTGGAGTAAATACATCCCGTACTGCATTCACAGGCTGTAATATCACTAGTTTATCATTTTACCTGTTGTTAGAGCCACTATCTTTACCAGGGAGCAAATATTTAATCCTGGAGATTGTTTTCCAGAGTTTTACTGGACTTTTTACTTGTACTTAGTTCCTATCTCTCTTCTGCTCCACGGTCCAAACTGAAACCGTGTGTTATTGTTGAGCTGCTGCGTCAGAACTACAATCAAAATAATGGTGAAAACAGTTCTCGTGTTTTGTTTTTTTTGTCATAGCCGACAATAAAATGTTTGTGTTTTTCCTGATAAACGTGATACGTCACAATCGTCCACAGTCTAATCAGAGCCTTCCCAACCCCCAGACCTAAAGCAGAATTAAATAAAGCCGAATAAACTGGTTTTCCATGTAAACACGAAACAGAACACTTTAATTCCGAATGATTTAATTCGGTGTAACTAATTCCAAATGAAAAACATAATGTAACTATGGCAAATGTGCACTCAGATTTGCACCCGTTATTGAGGGCCTTTGTGTGTTCTTGTTTACATGACTCATCACTTTTGTCTTCTTCAGGCTGCTGCTTCGAGCTCTGTGTAACACCATCCACACTATTGGCTGGAAATCCTCCTGGACAGGTAAAACCCCTCCACTAGGGTTGTGCAGGAAAAGGCCCTCCCAGGACCTGAGCCACTCCACCATTACAAACCTCCCAGTCTGTGCCAACAACCCTGACCTGGAACCCAACATGGTCTAATGTGATCCTCCGTCAGACAGGCACGTGCACAGCTACAGCATAAACTCATTGAAGTTTTTAGGATAAATCTGTCAACCAAGCAGCAAAGCTTCACAGGTGCCACGATTTTCATCTTTTTTTAAATGGCAAATTAAAAGATCACCCAGACATCAGGTGCATAAACAATATTGGTGTAAATGAACAAACCTTATTAAAGGTCAGCAGCAACATGTACGGCTGGGTTGGGGTCAATTACACTTTTAGATTACAAATTGCGTCTTCAATTATCCATGCTTATCTACAATACAGTTGTTGAGCCATTAATGAATGAACCCATAAAAGATAACCTACCTCATGTATTAGCTTTCTTATGATAACGGGTTGGTTTTTGACCAATGTCTTTAATCATCTGTAAAATACAGATACTAATACATTCAATTTGTTTTGCATCTCTTGGTCACCTTATTAGGCATCATTATCCGTAAAAATATTGGGATTATTATTTTTGGTGTGGGCGTCTGAGCCTTTATTCTGTTTGCATACCCGTGGATTTATATTTTTAAGAAGTCAATAGAATAGAATTGACCTTTATTGATCCCCTTCACACGTTGCAGCAACAATAGAATAGCACACAGTAAGAACAAAATAAAATACCAATGTAGGATAATAGTGCAAATATACGACTGTAGAACATAAATTAGAAAAAAATACAAATGAAATGAAATGAATTAAAATTAACATAAAAAAGAAACAAAACACAACAAATGTGAAAATGACAAAAGAAGGAATATGGATATCAGAGTGGTTACAGTTATTGACTTAAACAGCGGTGTTGAACAGATCAATGATTAAAATGATTCCCAAGAGAACTAACAGGTGAACTTGATATGAAACATATTTTAATTATTAACTACGTATGCCTATGTGTAAGCCATATAACTAGAACACAGTTCCCCAATTTAGCATTTAATTACATTGTAGGGCTGCACGATTATGTCAAAAAAAAAATAATCGCTACTACTTTTAAACAATATGTGTACATTTTACAGTGCAAAATTAAGCTTTAACATTGAATTGTGATTTAAATAATAATTTAAAATGAAACACTGAAACAAACTGAATAAATACCTTATTACAGAGTGCAAAGCCCGTATTTTAAATGTAAATAATTAATTGTGCAGCGCTATTACATTGTAAATAACAGTTTTTACAGAATGTTCATGCCAATTTACAATTACAAAGTCAATTATATGAACTCAATTACAGTTCAATTATGATTACAGTTATTTGTCAGTTACAATTGTATTTGACCCCAACCCTGATGTACGTTTTTGTTTTATTTTTTTGCTTTATCAACAAGCAAGAGTGTAATGAATGACTCCTTGAAGCAGAAGCAGCTGCAGCGACCTCCCACAGTGGTCACATCATGTGTTTGATGGTTAAATAATAAATACTCAGAGTGACGCTGTACCTCACACTGCACTGAAAGAACACACGCTCACATGTTTTAGTAAATGTTCCAACCTTATCAAGAAACTTTTAACTTGAACTGTTTTCACATGCAATTTCAGGTTGGACTTGTTAATAACTTTGATATGTAGCTCTTCTTCTTTTAACATCTTGTTTTTTTTATTTTTTTTAATTCTATTTATGACCACATCTTTTTTTAGAGTATTTCAATCTTTCTGCTGTTTGTTTGATTGACTGACTGTCAACAAGATTTTGTTTTATTGTTTTGTCAGTGCAATGACAATAAAGCCTCTATATTCTTATGTTTAATGGTATAGTCCAGTTTTAGATCCTCCAATCTGTTTACAAATGTGGCCTAAAACCTTTGAAATGTCCTTATGAGAAGATATATAACTAACAAAACGCATTATTTTGCACCATATTCGTTTTGTTAACTTTTAAAAATGGGACTACTTTACCGTTTTACGACTTGTGTGCCGCCATCTTGAAATCACGTGATTGATGACGTAGTTAGCCCATTCTGTTCTGTTCTATTGGAGTGAAGCATTCAGGATCATTTATCAGCTTTTTCAGTCTAAATGACAACTTGTGCTGCTTTGGGTTTCTCTAAAAATCAGTAAAAGTTTAAAAAAAATCGACGTAAACCTCTTGTTTACTGAGATGATAAATTAAAACCGTGACCCGAAAAAATCTTTGGCCACAGGGGGTGACAGTTCCCACTCAGCTGTTTTGTAGATGCCATTAAGGAGCGAAGAAGAGCTCTGTGTGCATGGAAATAAATAAATCCACTGCTGCTCCTTTAATTCATGCACTTTTAAAAGTTAATAAAATGATTATGGTGCAAAATAATGAGTTGTTAGGCATATATATCTTCTATTAAGGACATTTAGAAAGTTTTAGGCCATATTTGTAAAAAAAAAGAGATACAGTACATTTCTTTATTGAAAAGGAAAATGTGTATATTTTTCTCCAAGCCAGCTGAATCATTTCCTACATCCATTTTATTTGTTAATGTTACACTCCAGTCAATGTGAGCAGGCCGACAATCTGTTAATGCTGTATTTTATTTATAATGCAAAAGTGCATTTCCTGAAAGGAGAAAATACAAAAGGCCACCAAGTGGGAATGTTATTGCATATTTTAATTTTCATGTCCATCTTTAAATTATTTTTCATATTACTGAACCAAAAATCAATGATTGTACTGTATCTAAATATTTTGTGTACTGTTTTTATCAAAGTTCTAATGTAAATAAATTGTTTTAAGTAACTTTGGTCAAGTTTGTTGTTGTTTGGTATTTGTGTTGACTAATGTATGTTATCCAATACTTTATTTATTTGTCTTAACCGTTCAGGACGTAGATTGATTTGGTGTCACACGTTTAAAATGGACTTTTAACAGCTTTATTATTGAATTCAACAAATATTTAAAGAGAAACTCAAACTATAACTTTGACAAAAGCAAATCAGGCGACCACAATCCATGTGATCTATTCAGCAATACCTAACTAAATTAACAGTTGTTAATGTTAATGTTTCTCTAAAACCGCATTATCTAACAGATCAAAATAACCCACAGAATGAACTGATAATAAAATCTTTATTGTGATCAAATAATAGACCCATAGGAAGAAGTTAACCCTTAATGTTTTATTTATGCAGGTTGTTATTTTGGAGACGTGAGGGATCATTTCTGCTGTCAGTCACACATTATGTGACCTCCACCACCTGCCTGAGCTCTTCTATCAGTGTGACCAGCTCCTTTTCTAGACTTATGATGAGACCTGCAAACACACAAAATCAACAATAACATTAGCACCGTATTGCTGTTGATTTATAGCATTTAAATACTGAGTATTATCGCAGATGACAGTTTTGTTTGGATTTATTTTTTTGCCGTCGGACTGTCCCAATGTACACAAATACGCACGGCTTGCTTTGTGTTTTCTCGTAGTTAAGTAATCAAGAATTGAACCCCCACAAAATACATAATGGTACAAATTGAATAAATAACAAATACACAAAAATAGGACAAAGGCAAATTCTGTGACACTGACTGATGAAATCAGAAAATTGAAAACATCTAACAAAAAATAAAATATTTTTAAAAATGTAATTTTACTTTCGGCCTGAAATTTTAAAAACTTATTTGAGACCTTTTAATAATCGAGATGTCTTATTTGCAGTCAAACATGTTTTGTAGTATGTGGTGACGCTAAGTGCACTTTTGTCATTTGGAGTTTTGTTGTAGAGAAAATATTTTATGAATTTAAAAAATTAAATCAGGTTTGTGTGTGAGTGAAGGAGTTCACCATTAGGGTCCATTTAAATATGAAACTAAATTAAAATAACATCCGTGTCATACCATTGCCTGCATGTAAATGACTTATCAATGGTTTTCATTACTGTTAACGGTAACGGATGTTCGATATTATCTTCATAAAGACGAGTTTTTTTTAACTGTCATACATTGTAGAAACACTGAACTGTGCGAAAATGCTCTTAAAAGGTGTTTTGTTGGCTGCTGACTGTATTTCATATTTTACCTTCAAATTAAAAAAAGTGTGCAAAAAAACTCCCAAAAAACAAACATTTTTTCCAGAAAATGTTGGTCACTGAGGTATGTAAACAGATTACCAACTCTACATACTGTATATATAGAGTTGGTAATCTGTATAATCTAATATATAAATAAGTATAGCAGCTAACCTGCACCACTTTTAGACTGCTTAACAAGAATTCAAGACTGTCCAGCAGTATCAACACATCCTTCTGTGTTGCTAAGGGGAACTTACATTATCAGCTGAATACATGTATTTATTACCTGTGTTTGCATTGCTGCTGGCAATGAAGCTGATCACCAGTGGTAGCCGATTGAACTGCACAATCTGTTTAACACAGACAACATACTTTAGAATTAGAAACAAGCAGTATGATTGTGTTTATTCTACTGAAAGATTAGAGTTCTTCACAAAAAGAACTAAAACCATGGTTCCAAACACCAATAGCTGACCTGGTAGGTGTTGTAGTAACAGATGATGCTCTTGTTCTTGGACAGGCCCAGTTTACTGCCCTGATCTGTGGCCAGGGCAAACGTAGACAGGAAACCAGGTCTCAGTGCATGGACTGGGGCGTTGTCATTGGCAACTGCAGAAACAAGACAGGACAGTGAGGCAAACAATCAATGCCAGAACTTTGCATTTTCTTTCTTCAATTGGTTTGGACTTTCAAAATAACCAACGTTTGTTTTCTGCTGCATATGACTGGAATCATCATAATCAGACCTTAAAACTAATTAAAAAACAATACAAACAATAGTCCAGCATCGTTGCATTGCTTCTTTTAAAATGTTCATACTGTGCACAATACTCTCATTTTATCATTTGTATAATGTTGTGCAGCTGCTGTCTTACATGTTTTTAACCATGGTTGTTTTTTAACGTTTCTCTTTGGACACTTCACATTTTGTATTTGCCTCTTGGCCAGGTCGTCACCATTAATGAGAACTGGTTCTCACTCAGTGACCAACATGGAAAAATATAGGTAAATAAATCAAATAAAAACTGGTTTGTAGTACTTGCAAAATGACTTATTTTCTGATTCTTTCCAACTGTATTTATTTTAGATAAAAAAGTTAAAATGCATAAAAAGATACCAAATATGTAATAACTTAGTATATATGCGTTCACTTTAATTTATTTAAAACATTACTTACTAAATTCCTTCTGTAATTTATTCTGTTATTCAAAGTGTCAAAATATCATATGGTGCGACTGTCTGGTCATGGCTGCTGTTTTTAAAAAAATCTTTTAAATTACTCTGAATCTATTCAAATGTATTGTCTGCCCTATTATAGTTATATTAAAATCCTGCATATTTTTATCATAATATTCGATTCCCATTTTATAAAATATCATGCGGTGAAATCCTTAAACGTCATTGACCCCTTGGATAAAGACAAAATGTTTTTAAGTACATATTAAGGCTTTGGATTAGAGGTCGACCGATATGGGATTTTCAAAGGCCGACTAGAGATACCGATTTAAAAAAAATACAAATTTCAAGCGATGGCCAATATCTAAAGCCGATTTTAGAAGCCGATACACTTTTTTTTTAAAGCACATTGATTATGAAAGACAATTGAAACATACAATATAAATATATACATTCGAAACTAAATTAAATACACCAATAGAACTCTTAATATTTATTGATATACCCGTACACAACCAAGTAAGACAAAAATCCTTATCCTATTAAGGATACAATAGGATAAGGATATTTGATCAGGCACTATTATATTATATCCTTATCCTGTTATATCGGCTTTTTATTTGTAAGCCTATTGACTTCCACTTCTCCCATGCACATGTTATTATTATAATTACTTTTTTTGTATGTTCACACATCCAAATGTAAGTTTTTTATGTTCTTTTTTCATTTAATGGCTGCTATAAAGTGATAGATAATTGTTTTTTTGTTTGTTTTTAATTAAAAAATTAATATTGAAATAAGTCCACATATCGGCCCGATATATCGGTCGACCTCTACTTTTGATTTAAGTGTTCCAAACAATGTACCAAGGAGAGCAGGACATAATGACAGAAAAAGATAAATAAGTCAATGGGGATCAAAGATGGTAGGGTAGAGAAAACTGTACACAGATGTATGTGACAGAGGAAGTGGAGTTGCAGAATGCTTCATAGAGAGCATGTTGGGTTTTTTAATATAATTGACAGCATACACCTTGAATCTCATTTTAGTGTAAAACATTGAACATTGTAAAACAATACAAACTTGTTGTCTTGAGGTAGTTATCCCAAATATAAATGAAATGTTTACACATTGATGTCCAAAATACTAAATTCTATCAGTTCTTTTGTTTTTTCATTTTCCTCATTTTTTTCAAAAACAAACAAAGCTTGTGCGACAGGTTACACTGCAGACCTGTTTGGAGCTCTTTGCTTTTAAATCTATAGGACGAATAGACAAAACATCTCAAACCACGGATAAAGTGTCCTGAGTTTTAGGTTTCGCTGTAGTGCAAAAAGAAAAAAATGTCCAAATGCAGCAGCAGCTTTGTATATATTTAAATGTTAAAATATAAATAAAAAAATAACTTGCAACAGTTTACAAGACATTACCTCCTAAAACTCAAACATTCTACAAAAAAAAAACAGCGCAGCATGAGGAACATTTTTAAAAGTCAACGTGTAATGAGTAGAATGAGTATGGCACAGGTAAGTTGTTCCCACATACTTATTGCAGTCACTTGTACATTAGTGGTCACTGGCTCTTTGCTCCTACTAGCTTTAGCATTAGCTCGATTGCTAGCTTCAAATGCTGCACACTCAGCGGTGTGGAGGTTTTTTTAAATGGTGAATGAGGTAACGTTCGGCCAAACCACGACTTATTTCCGTGACAACCCTTGTGTTAACCTTTTCTAAGCATGCTCAGTAAATTACATTCTAACTCAGCCAAAAATCAAAGACGTTCAATGTCTTAATAAAGGCCTTTGCTGAGTTAATATCAGTGTTTTTTATTGATTTTGTAAATTGGCACATTCACATTTGCTTGTGATCTGATCAGAGTCAAATTAAATCAAAATGACATCTGTGACATTTGACAGGATAACAGTGAGCAAACAAGCTGAAGAAGTGTAAAACGTGACGTTTTCCTACCTTTGATGACTGGAACCCCATCCCTGTCTGTAATAATGACAGCATGGAGGCCTTCCACACTAAACATGAAAACAAATGTTCTTTTTAACTAAACAGTAATATGAACATATGGTTAACTCGAGTTTTTATTTGGCAATACACACCTTTGTAACTGTTTATACAGGTATTTCTTCAAATCCTGAAAAATAAACGTTGCAAAAAATATCAAGACAGAAAATGTGAAATGATTTTACAACAAATGTGAGCGCTGATACAACCACAAACACAATGTGTCATGTATTCGACACTCTTCAGTCAAAGTCAGCATTATTGTCGAATCCACTACATGTACAAGACATGTAGAGATTCTCTAGATGTCCCACACAATTACAAACACAAAAACACAACAATGTAGAATATATCAATTATAAAAACAGGACAACAACACAACACATATTTACAATATTTACAGCGAGAATAAAGATATGAAAATAACTATGATACTGTATGTGACAGTAGTGCAGAGCAGTCTGGTGCTGCATAAAGTACAAAGATTTGGGGCCTGTACTACGAAGCTAGATAATTATATCCTGGATTTATCTCCGTTAGCGGGTTTCACCTAACCAAACATTCTCCGTCAGACAGAAGCTGTCCTACGAATCTCAATATCAACTCGCTAAAAATTAAACAAGTTGATTTCAGTCTGGCTACGTGCACGCTCTACGTGACAGAGGAGGAGATTACAGCGTCAGACCAATCACAGAGAAACTGTGTACAGCAATTTATATTCTAAATCTTTAAAAATATGAAGAATCAAAATCTAGAATTCAGACCAAAAACAACATTGTTGCTGCAGTACAAGCAGAAAGTAATTATTGCAGGAATTGATGAGCGTTAACTCACTCAGTGCCATTGACGAGAAAGCTCGTCATTTGCGTTTTTTCACGGGGATTACTAGAAAACACACCCTGGCGGAGGTCCCTCATCAATATCTAAACTGTGGGGTGTTGTAGTGACCAACTGTGCCCTTAAGATGGCAGCAGTACACCTTTAGATGAGAGATTAGCCACTGATGCTACCCAGCAAAGGAGGAAGAAGCAGGAAAAAGGGAGATCATGGCACTACAGAGTGATATTGTGACGTATCCAGCAGCTCATAGCTCCACATACTAACACAGAACATGTGTGGACCTGAGTGGATTATTGATAATGTTGCGATGGTGAGATAAAACCATCAACTAACAGGGCCAAACGGGTCATCGCTGCGTGTCGGGAGGAGGGCACAAAATACCCCCAGCCTGTGGGCCAGATAGCAAAATAATAGGTGATATGTAGGAGGTAGCAGCGCACCTTTGGATGAGAGATCATCCATGCTCAGCAGAGCTCAGAGGGAGAGAGGAAAGGAGTTTATGAGACAGAAAATTGTGCTACGTACGAGAGTTGACATTACCAGCAGCGCACACTCAACCAGAGCATGTGTGAAACTCATGGATAATGCGGCGATGGTGAGATAAAACAATAAAAAGAATGGTGAATGGAGTGACACTTTGCATGTCCGGGAGGAAGAGGAAGTTGTGCGTGTGTGCAGAATGACGGGAGAGAAACTTGGAGGAATGCCAAAATACAGCAAGAAATCTATTCAACACTGACCCGGATAACAAAATAATAATTTTGCCATCAAAAGGTCTCATTGTTTTTTTTTTTGTTTTATATAAGGAAACAATGTTCAGATGTTAGAGTTGTCACTAAAGCAAAAAAAAAAAAATTAGCTTTAAAGTCTTTAAAGGCTTTTTTTCTCAGCTTTTTGCGCTCTATTCCACGGCTGATTACAAAAGACCGAAACGAGCCAGAAACAATTTTTTTTTTTTATGAAAGTAGAGGCTTCAATCTTTCAGAATCTGGTGTCAGATATCAGAAAGCCATAGTAGAAAATATTCTGTGGGTCTTTAAAATCAGTCAAAATGCTGAAAAACGGCTGGCACTGAGGTGGGCAGAAAATCTGAAAATGGCTGGCACTGAATGAGTTAATGCTTAAATTAGTGAGATTATAAACGAAAAAATATCTTACAGGACTGAGGCTCTTTGCATCAGTCCCCAGAATACATGAATTAATTATCAGTCTGCACTCAGGCTTTATCAGCTGACTTATTTTACTTTATCAGTCCATCAGATAAAAATCTGTATTTCCTATAGGATGTCATGGGTAAATGAAAGAATTGCATCAATGTCTAAATATTCTCTCTCCTGTCAGCATCACATCAGATCCACACAGTGACGTGTTCACACAATGATCCTCCTTTTATTGGACAGGTTGTTTTCTGAGAGAACCGATTGGTCAAGAGCCGGGGCTTTAGTACTCGCTCAGATCCTAGCCAGAACAAAACCTGGTCTGTGTCCGAATAGTCCCTCCTATCTCCTTTCCTATCCACTGTTCCTTCACCCCCGGAAGTGTTCAAGTGGTGGCCGTGATAAAGAGCGTCCAAGTTCTTTTTAAGCTCAGGAAAATAGGCTCAATGCTTCCTTTTTTACCTCCTTTAGACTAGGAAACACTGATACATCCTTTACCTAAGGAGACCAGATAATGCTGACCCACAAATCCTTGTGGCGACAACATTTAAAGGGAAACGCACACCTGAGCGCTGAGAAGGAACAGAGATCATATAAGATACCAATGCAATAATATGCCTTGAACAACTTAAATTAAATAATCTAAAACCCATATATTATCATATGTAAGACATTGTCAGATCATAACTGAAATAAAAGAGACACACTGTGGTTCAAGAAAAAGAAATCAGAAAGATTTTTAGCAACATTATGTTAGGTGTCTTTTATTCAACATAATTCATATTAGTGAGTGGAAGGTGAGTGTGAACAACCATTCTCAATGTGACGTTCTTTTAGTTTCACTTTTGTTCCTTGTATTCCGGTAGCCTCTTTTCCTTTGATTTACATTTAAACCTTGTGGTTTTTGAGATAATCAGCAGAAAGTGTTATGAATGCGCTTTTAGTTCATTTTTGGAAATTTTTAGCCGTCAGATTGTTACATCACCTAGTGGAAGTTGCGTCTGATTGTCAAAACAAAGTGATGGCCTGTTCCTAACTCCTCTCCTAACACCTTTCCTTGACCCCGTGACGTCATCCTCGGGGTTAGGAACAGTGGATATGAAAGGAGATAGGAGGGACTATTCGGACGGAGCCCTGGTCCCGACCAGGTTAGTCATTCAGCCTACGTTACCATGGTGATTTACCTCCGTAAGACATTAGCCAGCTTCGTATCCCAGCACACACTGATTAAATCCCGGAAGTTAGCGAGATAAGAAGAAATCTAGCTTTGTAGTACAGGCCTTTGGTGTACAAAATCACAAATGTTTAACAATACACTTGGTCTGAAAAGGCTGTAAAAATGTAAACATACACACAGTACCACTATGAACATTAGGAATACTCACGTCAGCCATGTTAGCTCTTACAAAGCACACCTATAGGGAGAAAATACAATTGGTCAATGGAAAGCAGTTTCAATTGTCTTAATAAAACTAAATTAAATAAGATACATTGTTTCTGTAACTTTAGTTAACTCCTGAAATAATTTTTTTTTGTTAAAGTCAATAATATTCAGAAGGCCAACTGACCTCATTATGTTACAGATTGGACTGATTTTATTATTGTCAACATTTGGGGGTTTTACAAAAAGAAAAAAAAATGTTTCCTAGCTTGTGGCTAATAGCATAAGAATGTCTGATTGAATCAACGCTGATATCATCTACAACACTCATTACTACCAAATAAAATAAGATTGTCCTGTATTAGTCCCCCTGTGAGGACATTTATATTGATAAACTATATTAATTTACATTTGACTCAAGTTGGAAGCACAGGAATTGTACCGTGGTCATGGTCAAGGCCAGTTAAATATGAATTCCAGACTCAGTTTCTTAAATGCTATTATTGGCCTTACGCCCAACAAAATGTTGTAAACATATATCACAAATTACCGACGTATGTCGACGAGCGGAGCACGTAAACAAGCAGTCACACAGGTGACAGCTGATTGAACTTTCCAGTCATGTGATCTGCTAACTAGCATCGATATAGTAGCTCGAACTAACTAACTTGCTAATAATCTTAACACTGAACCTGTTTCACATGGACATTATAATTTCTTGCGATTAAACCCGTATCTGTGTTAGAACTAAAGTGTCTAAGATCATAAATTTATATGATAAACAAACCTGACGCTGTTGACATACAAACTTCCTCCTCCTTTTTCGTTCTTCTTCTACGGTTCTTTAGTTGTAGTTTGCAACCTGCTCTAGGTGCATGACCGCCATCTACCGCCATCTACCGCATCACAGTTGGAAGCAGGATTTATTATTCTTCTTGGAAAGACTGATCATTTAATAATTTAAATACTGATCCAGATGTTTCCCTGTTCCATGTTATTGTAATAATTCCATACTTGTATTTTATTTTCTTACAAGCCTTACTTTTCGTAATTTAATAGAACAATGAAACATTCCATCTTGTCAATCCAAAAAATTAAAAAAAACTATTATAACAATTGATGTATGTACTTTTTATTTTTTTACATTTTTTATTTTAATGTTGTGAGAGCATTAAAATACATTATACACTTTCAGACAACAAAGATTGTTACATATTTTAGCGCTTACAATTCATATTTTTGTACTAAAAAACAAGGAATAAAAAACAGGAGGTCAAATGAACCACTTTTGAAAGCTCAAGAAATGGGAAAGCTTTCTACACCCCTAACATTGTATACCTGCGCCTAGTATTATTATTTTTTTATTTAATTTTTTGTTCATGTACAAACAACTTCATTATCACTTCAACGTTGTTCTTCATGTGTATAAATAAAGCAGAAAAAAATACCGAATTACTAGCTTTTCCCCAGGATTCCCAGTCTCCAGGACTATTCCATTAAAGACATTATAGTTGGATCCGCAATGGAAAAAAAACACAAAATATCATTTTTATTTGGCACTTTTTATCCACAAATGCAGATTTCTAAAAACCAAACTATCATTCCTTACTTTTCAAAAAGAACTGTCTTTTTTCCCCCTCTCTCTCTCTCTCTCTCTAATAAGCTTAATGGCATCTAAACATATAGCTGTTCAAGTTAAAAATACAATTGATGATCTAAGATGAATGGAAACCCACTAGTGCATGAATGGGCAACTCTATTACACCAAGGACCACAAAAATGTGATTGCATCTGATCTGAGGGCCACATGATCAACATTCATTTCAGCATTTAGAATAATGACCGATCAGAGCGTTAACACATGGGGAAAAGGACTTTTGTCTTTTTTTTTTTTTTTTTTTTGTCTGTGGTTTTGATGTTTTCTCAGTGTGTTATAGGGGTCATCATGTGTGTTTTTGTAATTTTTCTGTGTTTTTGTTCTAATTTGGTGTATTTTTCTTGTCATTTTCTGCATTGTTGTTGTTGATTTGTGCATTTTTGGGGTCCCTTTCGGTATTTTCATGTTGTTGTTTTCTGTATTTTCCTGTCTTTTTGTAGTTTTGTGTGTTTTTATAGTCATTTTGTTTGTTTAAGTGGTTATTGTGTCTGTCTTTGTTGTCATTTTATGTTTTATGAGTCATTTTGTATATTTTGGGAATTTTTTGTGTACTTTGTGCATTTTGCTGCCGATTTGTGTGTTTCGGGAGTTATTTTTGTGTATTTTGTTGGACTTCTGCCCTAGTGCATGTGTTGTTATTATTTTTTTTTTATCTCTAATATATCTTATTGATATTTTTATTATTTTAATTATTCAACTCATCTGTTGTTTTTTGTTAGGTTTTTTTTTAATCTCTCTTTCTAATTCTCCGTAGATGTGTATTTAAAAAAAAAAAAAAAAAAGAAAGAAAAAAAGAAAAACACGGGGCGTTGTTGGACATGTTGATGGAGGTGGTCCTATTGGCCCCGCCCACTTTGTAAAAACGGAACATCCTGCCTTGACCGAAACTCTACCCGTACTTGTACCTGTACTCATCGGTACCGTGACAGGAGGAACACTGTGGACAGTAGCAGGAAAAACAGCTGAGACTGAATCACTCGGACACGGTACTCGGTGTGTTTGAAGTGAACAGCTGCTGCTGCTGCGACTGGTTTGTGCTACGAAGCAGGGCTAGCTTGTTTGCTAAAGTTCGCTTGTAGCTGGTCAGACTGGACAAGATTTGGCTTTGCTCGGTGTAACCGGTCCGGTATCAGCCTGCCATGGGGTCCAGGGCCTCCACTTTACTCCGAGAGGAAGAAATCGAAGAAATCAAGAAGGAAACCGGCTGTAAGTAGTTCTCAGTGCCCTGAACCACTCAGAAAATCTTGATAAACGGGGTTTAAAGTCGTAGATATGCACAAACGGAGCTTCACGTGATGATACATAATGTCAACATGACCTCTAGAATTATTATTTGCTGTAAAATATTTGTAAGTAACTATTATCTTAAAATATATATATATATATACTACATATTTGTGCTATTTATCAGGCAGCAGTGGAACGTGCTGTCTGCAAAGTTGATGAGTTAAGCAGAAAAAGTCAACAAGTGTAATAAATGAATGGAGATTAATGAGAGCTACTTGGAAGGTTTTCCATAACCACCAGATTTATGTATTTATTTATTTTTAAATTAAATCAAGTGTGAAACCTATTAGTGGGGACAAAATTCAGCCTCTCTGAAGCATGATTGTAGAGCAGATGAGCAACTTTGATCACAGTGGGAACCACAAAAATGTGATTGTTTGATCGCTGGGCCACAATATGAGAAATCATGCTAGCATTAACAATCTAACACTTTATTTTATTTTTTTGTGTTTATTTACAGACATTATGTGGTTTTTTTTTTTCTCTCATTTTGTGTGTTTTTAATGCCTTTTTTGTTGTTCTCCACATTTGTTTGTTTTAGTTGTCGTTTTGTGTGTTTCTGGTGTCATTTTGTGTATTTTTATTCTGGTTTGTGTCCTCTTGGTATTATTTTGTATAATTTTCATATGGGTGTCCCGATATCCGATATTGATATCGGATACCGGCCGAAATTAGCCTGAAAACACACATACACACACGCACACACACACACACACACACACACACACACACACACACACACATATATATATATATATATATATATATATATAAAATTTATTTTATTCAATTGTAGAATACTGTAGATATTATGTTGAAGGTTAAAATGTATCTAACCAATTGGTTAATAATAAATAGGTCAGTTTTTCCTCATACCTACTGTTGCTGACTATTGTTCTCTGTTTGAGTAACATCACTTGATCAAGGCTTTTCTAACATTCCACACTACAAAGCTATTATTATTTTTTGATTAAATAAAATGTAAAAAAAATTAAATGTGATTAATGCTGATATCAGATTTATATCGGTATCAGCCAATACGGAAGGCTACAATATCGTTTTCATATCAGAAATGAAAAAGTTGTATTGGGACATCCCTCATTTTTCAGTCATTTTGTGTGTGCTTTGAGTCGTTTAGGGCAGTGGTTCCCAGTCTTTTTTGTCCCATGTACCCCCTTTGCATGTTTGTCAGATCATGTGTACCCCCTCTTCATATCATAACTTCATAAGTACTGTCTAGCTAATTATTGTCTTCTATTGCCAGAAGTGTGATAAAATGGCCTGTACTGCATAAAATAATCCTGTTTAAATAAATTACAAGAAAATATAGTAAATTATTAAACAATATTAATGGTAGTTTGTGGTGAATGTGCTCAACAAAAAAAGCCTATAAAGGAACTAGGAACATTTCCCAACAGTTTTCAATTATTTGTTAAATCTGCAATGTGCTCATGTACCCCTCGGGGTGCACGTACTGTACCCCAGTTTGGGAATCACTGATTTAGGGTTTATACATTGGGGGCCGAACAAAATTAGACTGAGGGCTGCATGTGGCCCCCGGACCGCCAGTTGCCTATGTCTGTTGTAGAGTAATGATTAGTCCCTGTGGTTTGCTTTGACAGGTTTAATTCCCATTTAAAATCATGAGAATATGCAGTAGATCACTGACTGCTGAGTCCTTTACAAAGTTAGGAACGTTCCTAGTGGTTTTCCATGTGTTGATGAAATCCGTAAGGGACTGATTAACTGAAGGTTTTCACCTTCGATACGATACCAACACAAATCATCCACACTTTTATGGCTGAATTGGTAGTGTGGAATGTTAGAAACAGTAGGCATGATTTACAAAAAAAAAATTATTCTAGAATTTAAATAAATAAATGAGAAGACCCTGGAAGATAACCTTTTTAAATCCAATAAAATCTATTGATATTATATCTGAGATGATAGATGCAGATGCACAACTTAAATACTTGAGAGGTAGTTTGTTCTTTTTGTGATGGTTGAATAATTCAAACCAACAGGTAGAGTCGGACCCTTTTGAAGACACATTTGACCTCTTGTTTTTTTTTTTGTGATGGTTGTGAAAAATTGTCTTCTGTTGTGTCCTGTCTTTGTCTCTGCAGTCTCCCACAGTCAGATCACTCGTCTGTACAGCCGCTTCACCAGCCTGGATAAAGGAGAAAACGGCACCCTCAGGTAACAGATAACTCATTAAACATCAGCCAGACACTGTTGATGATTCCTTTGGGTTTGTTTACCAGCTAAAACTCACAAATCATAGCATATATCTTGGAAATATTGTCCTTTAAGTTATCCATGGAACAGTACAATTTCATTATATATTAGATTAAAAAAAATATGTTTTTATGTATTTGTGTAGTTATGTCTAGCAAATAAAAAAACAAAACCTCACTCGTAGGACCAAAGTTCTTCATTACCATAATAATAATGTTGTTTGGACTGAGTTGGTGTGAAATAAAGTTTAAATAAAATGAATACCTTTAATTTATATAGCGCTTTTTAAAGACACTTTACAGTTCCAAAATGGAAACACAGGTTAACATAAATTGCCTTACTGTAAAAAAATAAAATAAAAGTGCACTGCAGTAAAAGATGTAATAGAAATGTGTACAAGGATTGAGATTATAAGAGCAGGATGAAGATGATCTCAAATTAGGAGAGTTGCTATAGATTAGGACTGGTAGCCTCACTGTGTATCTTTTTTAAATATGATTTATATACATTTTTCAAACTGGAAAATGCACAAAGACAGAAATCACAAATAATACACTGACCAAAAATTAAAAAGCAAATAATAAGAAATCCTAGAATAAAGAAAGCCACGAATAACAACAAAAAGAACAATATCATATAAAACAAAACAAACAAAAATGAATAAATATTTATGTACTACTATAAAAAATACAATAAGGTATGTATGTACATTGTAGAGTGGAGATTGGAAAAATAGCCTACAATGATTAAAAAAGGACAAAAACAGAAAAACAAAATATGGGAGTCACGGATCTACATCAAGTGTTAAAAAACGTGACATGTTCTATAAAAGGTAACCAAACTTTGGAAAATGTCCGAGCATCTGAGGGAGTGCTTTATTTTTTCCAGTTTCATAAAATAAAGAGAATCTTTTATCCAGTGAGTGGGTGAGTGGATGCGTATCTTCATCCTTGTCTGTGTGTAAAAAGGACGACATTGAGAAATTAGTGACACAGCATCTTAATAGCCATACATTGTTAAATTAACAGACGTGCATGAAATGCATTGTCACTGTTTCAAGGTCTTAAAGTTAACCTGTTTCAATAAAGTAACGATAACTCCGAAGAGTTTTTTTATCTGAAAAGGGATTTTCAAAATAAAACCAAATCTGGACTGTTGTGTTTGTCATGTAATCATTCATTTGTTACCACCTCAGTAGGATAACATTTAGGTTGATGGGTGAATGATTATATGAAGGAAACCATTTAAACATTAGGTTTGGTTATGGTGGTGAGCACTCATGGCCAGGTCACTTTCTCAAGGACAAAATACCTGAGGACAACATGCGTCTGTGCACGCTTTCAGGAAAGTCATTCCTGTGGAGACATGTGGTGTTTACATATCACAAATGTCCTGGCAGCAGGAATCAGGTTTGATCTTTTAGACTTCCTTATCTACTAGTCCTGCCTGACCAGAATAACACTTCTTTACCAGGGCTGGGACAATATCTCACGCAACAAAATCTTGATCTATTAAAATGTCTGTTTGTTTTCCCCTTCAGATTACATTTCTGCAGAAACCCAAACTTGGGAATTTTGTGAATATTCAAAAATCTAAACTTTTCATGGACATTTTTATGTAAAAAATTACTCAGGGAACTGGGAGTAGTTTTAAATAACTGTATCATATCCAAACATAAGTCACAGCATTTTGCTAAATCAGGGGTGTCAAAGTCATTTTAGTTCAGGAGCCAAATATAAAGTAGTTTGAAGTTTTAAGTGGGCCGCAGATTTTAGAAAGCGAGCAATTTGAACATTAATGTCGCCCAAGTTACACTTTATACAACTTATAAATTATGCATGATTTATGTAAGAAGCAGATAATATCCATGTAATGAGAGACAGATATCAGTCCCTGCTGGATTTTCTCTTTTAAATGACATTTGTGACCAGTTTGTATTTAATTTGGGAAAATTATGTAAAGTAAATTCAGGAAAATTCAGTTCTTTAAACAATTTTAGATTTAAAATGACTGCAGTCGTGTGAATAAAACATGGGAAAATTCCCTGTGTGTTAAATAATGCAATTTAAAAAACATAATGTTTCAACTAAGGTTGTTAAAATGGGGAATTTACATAATTGAGAGTTGGCCCTTAACTAGGATGTTAAATATAGTTACATTTTTTATTTTTTTTTATTTTAAAAGAGAGAAAATTCTCATTTTATTGTTAATTTTATTTTTTATTTTCAGTTTGAAACTTGTTTTGATTATAATAATAATAGTATCAAATCAACCCTGTGAATACAGTATCCTGTATTGTATTTTAAACTCAGTGTACCGTTCCATCCTTATTCTTTACTTTTATGTTTTGGAAAATCTGTTGGGAGTTTAGTGCCGTTCATGTCTGAAATCTTTTACTAACTTCCTTTTTGCCTTTAAATGAACAGTTTTTTATCATGCCTGTTTTTATTTACAAAAGTTCCAATTTATGTTTTTTTTTTTGCAGTCGAGAAGATTTTCAGAGGATCCCAGAGTTAGCCATCAATCCCTTAGGGGACAGGATCATCAATGCATTTTTCCCTGAAGGGTGAGTGGATCCTGTGTTTGTTCATAGAATCAGTTTTATCTCTTCTTATTTGAAATTGTCACTCTAGAGCTGTGCCTGTGACTTTTCTATGTCCATGATCAGAAACTCTACGAGGTCCCTTTACAAACGTGTTAAACCCCAAAGGGAACCAATTTGTCCCATTATTATTTTATTTAATTTATTTTTTATTTTATATTGTAACATACAAGACATGACAAAAACAATATATTTACACATGATACACAGACATAATGCAGTGCATACATGGTACAATGAATAATTTTTCAATACAGGGTTTCACACCTCTGCTTATATGTAACTCCACTTCTCTTTTTATCTGTCTCATTAATGCTGTGTAATGGAGGTATGACGTGAGGTGCGACAATTTCATTCCAATCTTCTTAAATGCCTTTCTTCATTGACAATGAAGATCATTAACACTAAATAAAACGCCTACACACAAAGAAAGTGATAATGAGAAGCCTAATAATGTAGCAGAGATTAAAAGAGCATTCAATTATTAGACCTCATTAAATATGCGACCGTGAACAAAATGAAACGTGGAACTAAGATTTACGTCAGCATGACTTAAAAAAATAATTTGCTTTTTTGTATATTTTAAGCTTTTTGTGACAAATTAGAAACAATGTTTGGTTATTTCATGTGTTTTTACCTGATGCACTTTTACATTTGTTTTTTTATGCAGGTGATTATTTTAAAGTGTACCTGTAGTGAAAATGTGTTTAATGTATTACGAATAAACAAAATAAGTGCAATTTCTTTATTTAAAAAACACATTAAAAGGACTTTTTAGAACAATGTTATGCCTATCTTCCACAATGCACCAGTTCTTTAAAAGCGACAGGCCTGGCCGATGAACACAAGTGTGTCATATCCTGTGACTCCATAGTTTATGCCCAATGGCATAAAATCATTCTAAAAAGACCTTTAAATTTTATTTATTTTATTAGTTTATTTGCCAGGGACAATGTACAAAATACATTGATCTTACGAAAATATGCTTTTTACCAGATTTAGCTCATGCTAATTTCCATCTGCAGGAGCACATAGTATTAAAACGTTACAATGTTGCACATATTTTGTTTATTGATAATACATTAAGCACATTTTTTGTTATACACATTTTCACTACAGGTACCCTTTAACTTAGTTTTTGATTAATTATGAAATATGACATTACTTATTCCCTGTTAGTTCAATACATTTGAAAATGTGTTATTTGTCAGGATTATTTTGGAGCCAATGGGAGCAGGTGGGGTTTGAAAGTTCACCTTTATTCAAAGTGGAGGTCATCCAAAAAGTTTGAGAACCAGTGCATTAATTATAATGAAATACTGAGGTTTCATGTATTCTTGTTCTTGTTCTTGTTAGTCTGGTTTTGGCTTTGAGACAACCTGATAATAAACAGGGACAGTATTTAAGTGTGTACACTGTACAGTGGTGTTGTGTCTGAACAACTTCAATGAACGCTTGTTGAACTGAACGTACTGTATTTCTGCCTGATGAACGTTACCGTGAGCGCATTCATTCTCTCTCACAGTTAACTTTGTTTGAGAGTGCCAGATTTGAGATTTCCATTGAGCATTCCAAGACCAAAGCACACTGTAAACAGGCCTTAATATGTACAGGGAAAACACCCAATCTGGCAACAGCAGCCACTGCAGAGTCGCACTGCTACATGTGTCATCAAAATGTGAAGCATTGCTGCAAAAACAATCGGAAGGCAGCAGCAGCACTACCTCAGACTCTGCCTCCACGATGTAACCAGTGACAGATCTTCTTCAGTTAAAGATTCCATGTCATGCTATTTTTCACCCATCTTTATTTGTTCTAAGAACACCAAAAACATAGTATTTAAGGTTTATTTTCCCAAACTTCCCTGTTTTCCAGAGTTTTAGCCTCTGAAAAGTCACTTTCTGAGCAACTCTACACAAATAGGCTGATTTGTGACCTACTTATGCATATTCATGAGTGGGTGTGTCAATAGACCGGACACTGACTTCTTCGTAGCCGAGCTCATGCTGCTTTATAAACACGAGACAGAGTGTGGGGGCGGGGCATCACCGGTACATAGATAGAACTGTAGAAAATACATACATAGCACTGCGCGAAGGACGCTGAAATGCTCACCTTTGTGGGCGTGTCTGTTTACATGTCAATCACGGCAAAGTGGGAACGTATCATCAAATTAGAGCGAGATGTTTGGGCTCACCTTGCAGTAAGAAAAGAGCAAATCACCCTCTAACTAAAGATTGAGGGAATCAATGAAAAAAACATTTTGGGCATGTGTATGAAGCCCAAATAGTACTTTTATCATGATTAAAGCACAGAGAAATCGATTTAGCGTAACATGGGCACTTTAAGGTGTTTTTGACCTTGGACTCTGACTGACTCTTTTTAAGTTACTGGTTTTTTTTTTTGTTTTGTTTTGTTTTTCTCTTATTCATTTGGGCTGAATATTATTGCAGCTTTTTTTTCTTTGAGCAAACAAGTCAGGAAAAGATAAATAATGTTGAAATGTTTTGCACTTTCAATGTTGCACTTTGAGGTCTTTAGTTTCCTATCTCAGCCTGGTTCATAGCTCACTTTGTGTTAGTACAACTGGACTTTGTTGTTAAAAGTATACTGAAGTTCAGAAATGTTTTTGTGTTAATAATTCCTCATTAAACAAGACCAAGTTTTTCCTCATGTTATGAATTTAGTTCAACATTTTGAGTTATGAACTATGAATTAGTTCATTTTAAAGTTTGTGAACTGAACTATGAACTAGTTCATGTAGAAATTGAACTTTCCCAACACTGGTGTACAGTGGTGTTATGTGTCAGTTTGTCTGAGATCTCATTGTTTTGTCCACACCAGTGAATGTGAAGCCCAGGTGTAACTGAGACATGTTATCTGTCTGCTACCTGCTTTCACGTGCTTTGGGATTTTAGAGAAGATCAGGTGAACTTCAGAGGCTTCATGCGAACTCTGGCTCACTTCAGACCCATTGAGGACAACGAGAAGAACAAAAACCCACCGACCAGCGAACCACTCAACAGCAGGACTAACAAGCTTCTCTGTGAGTATCAGAGAATATACCAGCCTGTATCACTACCATCCACTGGATTTCACAATGTCATGTTTATTATGTTATTTTTTCCAGTTGCGTTTCGTTTGTATGACCTGGACAGAGATGACAAAATCTCTCGTGATGAGCTGCTGCAGGTGAGTGTCCGTGTTTGTCTTTCATGCTGTATGAATAGATGTTATTGTTGATTATTTTCTTTCCCATTATGTGTCTTTACAAAGTAACTGATGCTGTTGTGTAATAACGGCTGTAAAAGAGCAGAGGATGTCTCTGCCTATGAGAAGAAGACTTTTACCCTTGCTTTGATAATGATGCAATTACTCACCTTAACTACAGGCTGGTTTTAACCCAGCTGTCTAACATCCTGTATTTTAGCTCCTTTGTGGTGTTTTGGTAAAGCCTGTATGACCTGTAATTGGCCTGAGCTTCACTAGGGTAAATGACTCTTGTTTTGTGCAAAACATTTTTGTCCCATGCCTCACCTCTTACACCAGCCTGCATGGTTAAATGTGGAACTTAAAGTACTGTTTGTGTGCTTTTTTATTTGTAGCACTAAATGTGTGTTGTCTATTATTTATTATTTGACACTGCGTTTAACTGCCAGTGAGCCCAAAAAAAGCAATGATCTCATATAATATCTATTAACAACGATTTCAAACTGTTTTTCTCAATGTTTTGACTGGGTTTGCGACATTGGTCATAAAGTTATTTTTGACTTCTCCACGCTGACACAGTTTTTCTTTTTAAAACAATAAGGCGGGTGCCTAATACTAATCCTAAATTGTTGTACATTTAATTTGTAGATAAGCATATTTGTTGGCAAACCGATGTCTGAGTGTCTAGAGCTGACACTTAAAAACAACTTAAGTGAAGTCAGAAACTGGCATTCAGGGTTAATTTTGAGAGAAACAATTTATTTAGTTTAAGTCATAGTAATTTCACTAAAATCCTACTTGGTATTAGTCAAATTTAAGTCATTAGGATCATTTCAGTTATAATCTATCTGACTAAATGACAATAAGAATTTAGTCAACTAAATCTGTTACTGACATCTATTAGTATACTAATTTAAAGATTAACTCAACATTTATCAACTTGATATGGGATAGTAAGGTTTTTAAATACATACAGACAGATTTTATTCTTATTATCTGACCACCACTGATTTTAGGCATTTAGCTTTTCTCAGTAAGATGGTAAAACTAACATTTCAGTTAGCCTATTAACAAAAAAATTCATATTGTAAAAGCAGGAATTTCATTATTGCAAAAATCCTTTTCCTTCTTTTTTTTATGAAAAAACTATTTTTTGTTTTAAGAAAAGCTGTGCCTTGTGTTCCCTGAATATTTACAGCAAGTTTGATAATTTAAAAAATAATACTGTGTTCCCTGAAATTCACTGTTCAGTATTAAGAAAAAGACGTATGTTGCCATTACAGAATTGTATCCATTCTAAAGAAGAGAAAAAAACAAACTTAAGCACTGACAGGTTTCAACATAGACTGTTGGTGGCATAAAGGGCAATACTTCACTACAGGCTTCTGGTTTGTTCTCTTTTTGCTGGTAATGATTGTACATACGCCCTTGCTTGCAGGTGACTTTTTTGCCGTACAGTTGCTTAAAGATATTTGAAGTTTTAATTCAGTGTTAGAGATCACATGTCTTACTTCCTCATTACATTCCTTATTTACTATTGGATCACTGATCAACTTCTCCCACCTTCCACGCAACAAAAAGTCATTTTGATTAGATTTTGTCCCAGGGGAATATTTTAGTTTAGTTGTAATTCCTCAAAACATTTGACATAGCTTTCTTTCACGTCCATGTTTTTTTTTTTTTATTCAGTATTCGTCATCTTTTCCCACACGTGAAAAAGGTTGTCTAGGGAAACTATGAGGTCACCTTTTTGTTGTTTGACATTTTTTATTTTCAGGTCTTACGGATGATGGTCGGTGTAAACATATCAGACGAACAGCTGGGCAGCATCGCGGATCGTACCATCCAGGAGGCGGACACAAATGGGGACAACTCCATTTCCTTCAGTGAATTTATAAAGGCAGGTTGTGTGGTTGACTCGCAAATAATCAAGTCCAGAGCATATTTTAAAAGAACAGCCATTATAAAATGTAAAACAAAAGATGAATTAAATGAAAATACAGAACCAAGAATGCCAGTTCTCAGACCTGGATTTAAAGCCACAGCATATAAATGTGTTTTTAAATTAGTTTTAAAAGTATCAACTGTAGGAGATAATCAGTGGCTTGTAAAATATGTCTTTGTTTTTATAGTTATTAGTGTAAAACAAGGTCAAATTAGAGATTTTGTGGTTTTTGTCCTTACATTTATTTCCACTGTTTGTAAACTTTAAAACATTATTAAACATACAAGACGTCTTAAGCTTATTTATCTTAATGTTGTTAGCTAAGCTAATGTTGTTTGGATCCTGTCAAACACCAACTCATCTGTAAAACATTGAAAATCTTCTTTGTTATATGTGATATCTTGTTTTTGATGCCAATTTGCAATTACATTTTTTTATTATTATTATTTAAATATGTTTTTATTAAGTTCAGATATGAATAAAAATCATCTTTAGACAATTAGACCAATTCATAATTGAATTTCTACTATTTAACGGAGATGACCAAAGACATGAGAGGACATGGAAGCACAGGTTAGATACACACATAGTGACATATGTTACAGCAGGGGTCACCAACGCGGGGTCCACGGGCACCAGGTAGCCCTCATGGACCCTGTGAGGGCCCCTCAGGAGCTCTAAGCACCAATGAGCTCCATCTGAAATCTGAAACTCACAAAGTTAAATACAGATGAGAGATGTAGATATAGTACTTAGTAAAGTTAAATACTGCTGATAAAGTTTTAGTGTTAAATTCATCTTTAATTGTTTATTTTCTCTGAAACATTGTGACAAATGTTTTTAAGTTTTTTTTTTTAAGCTGTATGCTCAGTGATGTGTTATATGTATATATAATATATATTTTTAAAAACGCAAAGGGGGATTTTCTATGAAATGTATTGAAAATGAAACAAACGCATAAATTAGGAGAAATTAAGTTTCATGTTGAAACCTCAACATTTTCTATATTTTTAATTTACTGCTAGCCTTCCTTTTTATTTTACCCTCTAATTAAAGTGAAACCGTGAAAATGTAGTGTTTAGGAAGTGCTTTTCTAACTGGTAGCCATGGCTGGAGTCAATTACATTTTATTAATTACAATTACATCTTAAATTATTCATGTGCAATTACAACTCAATTATGATTATGGTGACTGGCATTTTTTTTCCAATTACAATTCAAATTACAATCATTATTTTCCCACTGAAATTCATTTACAATTATGTTCTCATTACTAAAGTTCAAATTGAATTAATCATAATTACTGAGCCTGAAATACGTAACCACATAAAACATTTTTATGCCTTATCTCGGAAAAAATTCTTCTTTTTTTTTGCCTTGCCTCCAAAATGTGTGTTTTTCACACTTTACTGGATTTTCACCCCAGTTTAAGTGTGCTCTTCATATTTGACTAGTTTTTAAGTTCTTATTATACCTTTATCTAAAAAAAATAAATAATTTTTTTCTATTTTGATGCCTTTCCCTTATTTAAAAAAAATGTCAATGTTTCTATATTTTCGCCTTACTCTTAAAACAAATGTCAATGTTTTCTATTTTTTATGTCTTACTATACCCTTATCTTAAAAAAAATATTTGTTTCTACTTTTATGCCTTACTATACGCTTATCTTTTTAAAATAAAATGTCAATTTTTTCTATTTTTATTCTTTTACTATATATCCTTATCTTAAATAAATGTTAATTTTTATGCCTTATTATACCCATATCTAAAAAAATGCCTTGGCACAGACAGTTTTTATAGATTAAATACAAAGTCAATTATCTGAGCTCAATTACAAATTAACTATAATTACAACAGCAACATATTTTTTTCAAATACAATTGAAATGATGTCATAATTGTAATTGATTATTAATTACGTGATTACAATTCTAATTGAGCCCAACCCTGCTGGTACTATACAGTACCTATGAAGTAGCTCACAGACACACAACGGTTGGTGACGCCTGTTATTACACGATAAACAGAGACGTTTAAAGTCAAAACAAAGTGAAAATGGCTCCACATGAGGAGGAGGCAGAACATTTCTCAACCCAACCTTAGGTCACAGTGACTTATCAGATAATGGGAGATGTTTACAAGTTACTCCTGAGAAGAACATTGGGTTTGTTTACAGGAGAAGTGAAACAAGAATTGTGACTTTGACCTGGAGCCTGTGAAACCTTTAGAAGGATTTCTTTTTCAAATGGGAGGAATGTGTTCTAATGAATCAGTTTGTTCAGAAAGCCATGCTAACTCAGCAGTGGGCTTTTGGTGCTGGAATTTCAATACTTTATGTCTCTTTTTTTCTCAGGTCTTGGAGAAAGTGGATGTGGAGCAGAAAATGAGCATCCGGTTCCTGCACTGAATTAATAAAGAAAGAAAAAAGTGAAGTTCCTTGTTGATCCTCAAAGTTTCTGCCTTTGCTCTGGAAACAAAGGGAAAATGTTTGTGCCTTGGGTTGTTCTAGGCCTGTCCTCCCAACATAAAAGATATTTATCATCAAGCTTTAGGAAAGTTCTTGTTTAACGCAACATTTTGATCCATGGTACTGTAGAGCTTTTATAGTGAGTAACTTTGTTCTGATTTCTGGCTTTCTTACAGCAGATGTTGCATTTTAATATGTACGGATTAATAATATTTTTGTAGCTGCAATTAATCCTAAACGTCAGTGTTTCTATGCTAACAACATTATTCAATCTTTCTGTTTGACCTCAGAAGGACAAGTTCTCTTTTACGTGCCATGGCTCTGACTTATTTCAGTAATTAGTCAGATGTGCTCGATATTTGCAGCGTTTATTCTCCACATGATTCCAATACGATATTGCCAATATGATTGCAATGTATTTATATAATTTGTCAGAATCCAGCCAAAGTTATTTTGACAAGTTAAAACCAGTCATAACCTGATTATTTGATCCATTGTTAGTGCAATCGCTGCTAATTTTGTTACTGGAAATTGTTTAGGTTTCTACACAAAATGTTTGCTTTTACTGTGCGAGTCTTCCTTTGCATCTCATTCCATGAGTACCATAATATATAATCCTATGATGTCAGGTAACGGGTTCAGTATCAGGCCCTGTAGTAGAGATCTGACTGTGGACCAGTGAGTTTGTAAATGTAGAACCACTAAAGCTAACTTGCCATGCTGGTATTCATAAGATTTTTATTTTACGCATTGTGTGACATTTGTCTTGTATTTTCTTTGCCACTTAGTAACTCAGCAGCTGTAGAACCCCATGCAGGCTCAGATACGGCATTTATTGTGAAAGCAGGCAACCATAGCCATGTTAAATGTGAATACATTGAATTTCAACACCCATTATAACACTATATTATAATAACATCCTTCCCCCTAAATAAAACATTGTAATGATCGCTCTCATACAGTTCACAAATTGTGACATTGGTCAATGTTTAATTAAAAGGATTCATGAATTTAAATCCAATAAAATTTGTGCCATGATAGTTTTTTTTTTTTTTTACTGTTTGTTTTATTTCTTGGGTAAAACATGCATGAGAATACTGTGTATA
Source organism: Gouania willdenowi (assembly GCF_900634775.1). Lineage (NCBI taxonomy): Eukaryota > Metazoa > Chordata > Actinopteri > Blenniiformes > Gobiesocidae > Gouania > Gouania willdenowi. The sequence goes on from NC_041065.1 coordinate 8,508,794, forward strand.
TTATAAGTATTTAACCCCTTGGAGGATTTACCCTTTTGTTGCTTTAATAAATAAATCAAGGTAAAAGACCTTTTAGCTTTTTTCAAACAAAAAATTATGGAAATAACTGTTAATACCAATTAAACAAAAATATTTAGAGAAAAATGATTGTTTGCATAATTATTCACCTCCTACAGGTCAGTATTTACTGTAGATCTACCTTTGGCTGTGATCACAACACTGAGTCTGTGTGGATGAGTCTCATCAGTCAGTTTATAATAATGCTCAGGCTCTGTCAGGTTGTGTGGGCATCGGCATGAAAAGCCCTCTTCTAGTCCAGCCACAAATTCTCTATTGCCTAGGTTCCCAAAATGGGGTACTAGTACGAATACAATGCTAATGCTAACATTGGATGAATGCTAGTGCTTTGTTAATGCTAATGATAGGATATTTCTAATGTTAATAAGTTAATGCTAGTGCTATGTTAATGTTAGGCTGATGCTAATATTAGTCTCATGTTAATGCTAATGTTAAGTTAATGCTTAAGTTATGTAATGTTAGCTAATGCTAATGATAGGCCAATGCTGGGGTAATGCTAACACTAGCACCTTGCATGGCAGCTCTGTCCCAATGGTGTGTGAATGAGCTGATATGGAAAGCACTTTATAACCTCTGTCTATGAAAGGTGCTATATAAATAAACATTACTTACTAGGCTAATGCTAATGCAGTGTTCAGTGACGCGGGCCAGCACCTGCATCCTCATGCATTTTCTTCAGGAAATGAGAAATATACACAACCCCTTAACAAGACCTTTTTCCCTGTATATGACATTACATAATTATGTTTTTTAAGTGTACAGGAGTAGGGGGTACATATCTTAAGGTTAAAAATCTGAAGGGGTATGGGACTGAAAAGTTTGGGCTTTGACTCCTGACAACCCAGTCTCACAGCAAAATGTGTAATAGCAATGTGGAGTGAAAGAATAATGCCTTAATTCTATAAAGTGCTTTGAGTGGCTATGATATTATTATTATTTGTCCACAAGTAATATTGTAAGCATTTTACGTATGATGCTTACAGTTTGTTTTTTGTTTTGTTTTGTTTTTTGCTTAGTTTGTTCCGCCCACTCTTTTCAACGGGCTGACGTCAGGTCATGTGACTGCTGACTCCGCCCCTGCCTAAATAAAAACCATGGCGGACATATCGTATATTTTAGTGGCGAATTGCCTTATTTCAAGAGAGATTATGGCTTTAGAATTGTTTGGATAACATTTCTAGTGAGAAATCTACTCTTAACTTTCATGCTATGGAATCAGTTTATGTAAATAATCTGTAGTTTCTTATATTCTATGAACAATATAATTGTTCGTACAATATAATGTTTGTATAATATACTGTGTTGTTCGTACAATATAATTATTATATTGTTCGTACAATATACTATCTTGTGTGTACAATGTAATTATATTGTACATACAACATAGTGATATTATATTGTACATACAACATAGTGATATTATATTGTACATACAACATAGTGATCCAAAATATATTTTACCCTTCATGTTGTCTATGACGGTGAACACATGTACAGCGCACACTGACGGTTGCCAGGTTGGTATAAAAAATTTTTAAAAAAAAATCGAAATCCGCTTCAGGCATATATCATAATCAAATACCTTATCAAAAGTGTCTTCAATGAAAGATGAAGCAAAATAAAACCCTCCATTGTTGTATCATGAATTTTAAACTACATATTATGTAGAGGTTGACAAATGTGTTAAGTAATCATCTCGTTACTGCAATAAAAATATCCCCTGGCTGAGCTTTGTATTTTTAAAACTTTAATATTTTATTAAGTGAATCACTTAAATAATAAATATGTATCCGTTAAATGAGTCTATGTGAGACTTGTACGGTTGGTACTCCATCAAATCTGGCAACACTGCTAGTAGTAGCATAGCAAAGATGGCGTAGGACGGAGGCTTTGCAGAAGACGAAGACGAGGAGACCTTCTTCTCTCCTCGTTGGTGAGCAGGGAGCGAGGAGAGAAGAAGGACCGCAGATGTCTACAACCAGTTTCTTCACCGAATTAGAGGCGGAACCTTGGCTGGTATTAGTCCGTGTGTGAGGAGACTCCTTCGGCCTGTGTTTACCATTGTGTGCCGCTGCGGCTCGACCCTCCAGTGGGAACATCATCACATCATCTCCGACCTGCTCACACCAAGGTCAGTGTTCTACCAGGACCAGGGTCACCTTTATCCTGCTCTAGTCCCAGTACTGTTATATCAACTATGTATTTAAGACACCATGCACAGTTTAAAAACAAACAAACATAATTCTCATTATTGGCAGTTCTTAGTCCGTTTTTTATTTCAGGTCTTAATTTTTCTGTTTTTCGAGTGTCAAACACCACATACTGTGATTTCTTCTTTGAATTTTTAATATTAATTTGATCAGTTTATCAGACAAAGGGTCTTTATTTACAGTGATAGAGCCATATAAACGTGTTGTTGTGTTTTGTTTTTTTTTGTTTTTTTTCGTTTTTTTTCAAACTCTTTTTATATCAACTTTTAAGAACATACAAGTACAGCTTGATGGGATGATTATGCATAGTACATAGATACAAAACTAGTTTTTTAAAAAAAAAAAAACGATTGTAAAGTTGCTCATGCTAAAATAAACAACTTTTTGCAACATTTAGCAACAAACCACGTTAAAAAAAAATGTGACTTTTTATTTATTTTTTGTTACATTTGACCAGATTTACAGCAGGATTTGTGATATTTCTTTTCTCTTAAAAAAATTAAATGTAAATATTAATGGTAAATATAAATGTCGTGGGTGAATCTAAATATTTAGCTAATGTGCAAAATTTTCGAAAGTACCAACATAAAAGCTCATTTCGGTGAATTTGCATATTAGTTAAATATTCAGTTTCAACCGTGATATTTAGCTTGACATTCAACATCTCTATAAAAGCAACAAAGTTCTGTGTGTGTGTGTGTGTGTGTGTGTGTGTGTGTGTGTGTGTGTGTGTGTGTGTGTGTGTGTGTGTGTGTGTGTGTGTGTGTGCGTGTGTGTGGGTGAGTGCGTGGAGCAAATTTCTCCCATGTGCGGTGTCTGTTCGACATGAAACTTTGTTAACGGCTTCCACATACCCCGAGTGTGTGAATCCGTTATTTTGGAGTAATTTGGTGTTGCAAAATGTTCATTTTAGTTTTATTTTGAGGTTATGGCTCACTCGCGATGTACACCTTGGATATACATGCTGAACGCACACAGAGCCGTTTAGAGAGAGAGTGGCGACAACAGAAGAGTTCCCGGAAGTTCCAAATAGTTCCTGGAAGTTGTTAACGGCCAATAGCTGACCATTTCACAAACTATCTGGTTCTTCAGACAGCAGAATACAACACGGCTCCACAATTATTATTGTTTGTTCTGCGCAAGGGTGAGTGTTTCTTCTTATATAATGTAAACACCGGACGGAGGGTTAGACCGGAGGGGGGGGGGGCATCTGAGCAGCCGCACACTTTAATGTATGTCTTTTTTCAGATTCTACCTAAACCGCTGCATTGGTACAAATTTTATCAATTTATCATGCGCATGTCCCATAGAATTAAACCTGGGAAATCGCACACGCTATTAATCTAATTAATCTCTTTTTTAATCTCACCTAAAAAAAAATGCTGAGATATATAACAAAGTGGCTTTATAAGACTTGAACAAACACAGGTGTAGACATTTACAGTTCACTGTACAGACTAGTCCAAAGGGGTGCTGACACCTTTAATTTATACCATCAGGGGAAATATTGATGTGTACTGTGTCAAACTCTAAATAATAGAAAATACAAATGTCCAGTGTGGATTGGAGACACTGTCTGCTGGGACTAGTGTCGCGTGCAAAGGACCGTTGTCCATGCGAGCTGCTACATAGTGAGCTTAATTGACAAATTATTTTTTTGCACAATTTGCACACAACTGGGCTTTTGTTTTCCATTCAGTGGATTTTTGTTTTTTTTTTTTAAACTATAATTATCGTGCACAAAGACTTCTCCTCAGGTTCTACCGTTGTAGCCGCTGCATTAATATTATGGGTACTGGGAACTCATGCAATGAGAACGGTTCCATGCCATTTGGGGTACTAAAAGAAGTGACAGCCCTTATATTTCGTAGGGGTATCCCAATCCGATATCCGTCCGATATCAGCCTGAAAACAGATAACGGATTCAAATTTCTGATTTATTGTTTTTGCAATTAAATTTTTATTCATTTTATTCAATTGTAGAATACTGTAGATATTATGTTGAAGGTTAACATTTATGTAACCAATTGGTTAATAATAAAAGGGTCAGTTTTTCTCATCCCTACTGTTGCTGACTATTGTTTTCTGTTTGAGTAACATCACTTGATCAAGGCTTTTCTAACATTCCACACTAGAAAATAAGTTATTATTTTTTATTAAAAAGAAAAAGAAAAAAGTAATAAAGTATGTATGACTCATGCTGATATCTGATCAATATCTGTATCGGCCGATACACAAGGCTGCAATGTCGGTATTATTTCGGAAATGGAAAAGTTGTATCGTGACATCCCTAATATTTAGTCTAATCCTCTTGTTTGTTCCAGATGCTGGGGCATCCTGTTAAACCAGTGCTAATTCCAGCTGCACAAACTGTGAAACATCTCCTTTTAATCCACCATCAACTTCTCATCTTTACTGTCCATCCATCATGATGCAGTAAAAGGTGAAGAGGACCCGCTCAGGGACGCTTGTGCTGGATCAGCGGCCATCTGTCCTCCACGTGGTTCCCTCTCTGCTGTGACCTCTGACCTCCTGCTTCGTCATTGTTGTGAGGATGTTTGCCAACATCTGGGTCTAATTATGTCTCCACGGAGCCTCATAATGTATACATACTTGCTGTGAAGTTTTCTATTTCCCAAGTATTCCCTAATGAGCTTAAAGGGAGATTCCCATCAGGTAGCACGTAGACAAAGTCTTCTCTCTCTCAAAAAAACAAAAACAAAACCAATCTCATTTCATTATGAACAAATTATTTCGTGATCATTTCTGTGAGCAAGGAAAAGCAAAGACACACACTACTGTAGCAAAGATCAAAGTCTGTGACGTGTGTTTTTTTTTTTTGTTGGTGTATTTTTGCACTACCTCATTGTCAAAGAAAGAATAATGGTGTAATGGGGTTGTAAAGGTGGTCAGTACATGTGGGTTTCAGACTCCCACAAACTGGGGTTACTTATGCATCTGTTTACCATGTGGGGTGCAGATCAAAGGTGGAGTGAACATTGGCATTATCTCCCTCCTTGTGATGCTGGAATAGCTCAAATGTACCATTTTTCCTTTTAAATATCTCCACTTTTCAATACTAGTTATCCTTTATCACAATCAAAAGTTTAGTGTGAGCATCTGCTGTGCTGCATAATGTGTACAGAGAGATGAATAGTCATTATTCGTGATTTTTTTTAGTTCCCCCATAGCCCTCACTGTTAGTTTTGATTAGAAAAAAATCGCTTTTCAATTGATTTTTATTTTTAAATGATGGCATATTTTTTCTTCTTCTTTTCAAACCGGGATCTGTGCAATATTTGATCTTAACTGTCATGTTGTTGACCAAACTGTATATTGTAAGAAAAAAAAGAAGTGACTAGTTGTTTAAAAAGCAACAAAATCACCAATGTCTTCCATTCTGATATGTATAGACTCATGTGCATAAGCTTATTTAGTGGTGCCAACATTATAGTAGTAGCCATGCATGACCAGTAGTGACGCTCGTTTCATGGAGAACGCTGCAGAAGCTCCAAAATATCAGTTTCACTTAAAGCAGGGGTGTCAAACTCGAGGCACGCGGAAGGATTGTGTTCGAAATGAAAAATTACAAAGAAAACAATTATTTTCTAAATTAAATGATTTTATTTGATATACATTGAAGCCTGCAATATATCTATTAGGGGTGTGTATTGCCTAGCATCTGGCGATACAATTCGTATCCCGATACATAGGTCATGATATATATCCCGATATTAAAGTATAAGGCAATATATATATATATATATATATACATGACTTGAGAAACAATTAATCTGTAACTGTGTACACCTTCATGAGAACATTATGTATGAAATATATTTTATTGGCATATTTTACACTCTAAACATTGGTTTTAACATGTCATGTGCCAACAACTTCAAATTAAAAAATAACACAATCTGCCTGTGGCTTTTAAACCAACTTTGACTTTAGTGCAACTTAACTGAGACTTATGTCAAGAACAAATAAATGCAGAAATGTTGTACTTTATTTTTAGATTTAGAGCACCCCTAATACGTTATCTATGCTCATTGTTTAAGGATTTTAACACAAATTGTTTGGTATATCTAAATTTTTCCTCAAAACTTACTATTTCTCACAAATAGTCATGTACAAATCCCGACAAAAAACATTTCTTTTTTAAATAATGAAAATTCAACAATCCTCAAGGTCAAATATTAGACAACGATTTAATTATTGCATTATGCTTAAAGATGTTCTAAGAAATGATCGACTTAGGGCACAATAATCATCTAATTGCCTTTGATCAAAATGGGCTAAAAATGGTCCCTGATTGGAAGTGAGTTTGACACCCCTGATTTAAAGGATTAAATTAATGCACGGCAACTTTAAATAAAAGACATTTACTGTAGATACAGCTTTATTCTCAAACTAATGGCAGATCTTTGTTTCTTTCTTTTTTTTTTTAAAGATAAAGCATGGTAACCTCAGCATGCGTCCTTATTTGCTCATCTATACCACATGAAAACACCACTTTTAGCGGTATAAATAAGCATATTCCAAAATAAAAGCTCAACGTTGTGTGCGCTGCCAAGCATCAGATCAGTTAGTTATTAAAGAAAGCTAAAAACTCTTCAATCTGATGATGACTTTAGTCCTAGAGCGAAAACCTCTCATTGACATTGCATTTTGTACATATTTCTCCTTGTTGTTTTTGGCACAACATTGTTTTTCAATCCATGAGAATTGTATTTGATTAGTTTTAGAAGCAATAACCTATACAATAATGCATGAGTTTAGTGCCAGGGTGTACAATTTACTGAGGACATCCACTTTTTTCCAGCCTTCAGCCATCAGTGGGGTGAGTTATGTACTGCTAGTTGGTTTCCAAAGGCTGTTATATGCATTTTCAAATGATTTTCTTCATAGCACAAGACTATATGAGGAAAGCTGTAGCATGTGATGACTTTGACCTGCCTGGTCAGTGCATGAGAGATGCTTTACGTTTCAATTGTAGCGTTTGAAATCCAGAAATATGTTGCTCCTATCTACGTAGTAGGAATGCAGACCTCTTCATCAACACTATCCTGTCTTTAAAAAGTGGTGCTTTGAAGAGCCCCGTAATGCTTATTCTAGAGCAATGTTTCTCAAATGGGGGTACGTGTACCTCCAGGGGTACGCGATGGCACTACAGGGGGTACTTGAGAGAGCCAGAGTGAAAAATGAACAAAGTGTCAGTGTTAGTGTGAGATGACTGGAAATGATAAAAACTGTAGAAATAAATGTATTCAGGACTGTTTTTCAACCTCGGGGTGGGGACCCCATGTGGGGTCGCCTGAAATTTAGGAAAAATTTAAATAGATTTTTGAATTTTTCTTTTTGTTTTTTGTTTTTTTCAGCTCAAACATGATCACAAACTTAATTCTAGTAAAAAAAAAAATGTTTTTGTTGCCAGAAATTCTGGATATGAAAATGGGGTCACGATCCAAAATAGGCTGGGAACCACTGCACTAAATACTGTTTCCTCCCACTTATTTACAAAAGGAAATTCTTTAAAATGTGTGTTATCCAGGGGTGGAACAGCAATTTTAAAAGTGAGGGTGTTTTAAGACTCCCAATTTAGTTTATTAAATTAATTTACTAAAACCATGATAAAGCTGTAATTAAGTCAGTGATACTCATTACCCCAAAAAACCTTAAAAGGGGAAACTTTTTAACACCTTTTTACCCCTTTTCCAAAAAAATTGCACACTTTTTTGTTTGTTGAGATTTTAACTTCCTTTTGCCAATAAATATCATGTTTTCCTCATTTTTATCCATTTTTACAAGTTATTTTTAACTTTGTCAATTCTTTAACCATTTTGCCACTTTTTTTTCCAAATAAACTACCATTTGCCCAATAAATACCACTTTTTTTCTTTTTTCCCTCCATTTTGCCTCTTTTTGTTTGATATTTTTGCCCTTTTTCACTGATGTTTGCCACATTTTGCTTATTTAAGCTACCTTTTGCCATTTTTTACCACCCGTTTCCTCCTTTTTGTCAATTTTTTTGGCTTGATCACTTTTCAATCATTCTAAATGGAGAAATTAGTTTTCAACAATGAATCCCTCTGTAAAAAGTGAGAGGGATGAATTATAGTTTTTATGAAAGTGTGGGTGTGTAGACACACATGGTGTTATCACTGGTTCATTCCATCATTATGCTCTATAGTTGTTTTTAAATAGTTTTCTAAGCAAAATGTTGCAGCCGCACAAAGGGGGTACTTGTATTCAGAAATAAGGGAAAGGGGGGGGTACTGGAGCCCAAAAAATTTGAGAACCACTGTTCTAGAAAATGATGTTAAAGCTTCTTAGCGACATGAATCTATGGTTGAAAAAAAATAAATATGCATGATTAAAGCAGAATACTGAATGATTTGTATTGCATGCAATAATCCAACTTTGTAATGTGAATGAGTTATAGGACATTCATGTGTTCATATCTGTGAAGTTTAGAGGGGGAACCTTTTTTTGACGCGTACATCGACGAGGCTGTGGTTTTACCTGCTCACCATGACGGTTCCAACAACACCAAAATATTCCCTCAGTGTAGTTGTCTGCTTTCACTTTCTGCTGTGTGTGAATCATGAGCAACAGTGCAGCTGAACAACACATCAACCTTTGTTCCCTTAAAAAAAAAAAAAAGACGACTCATGATCGACTCTGTACTTTGTTGATTCACTTTTTCCAACCTGAGAGGTCAACTGTGTAGAAACTATGCACAACAGAGGGAGGAAATGGGCATGCTTATTAGGTGTGATCCTCTTGTCTGGTTTTGTATTAACTTTAAATTAAAAAGCGATATGTAACTGAAATAAAGCAATAAAATGATGCAGCATGGTGCCAACTGAATGGCTGGGTGTTGATGTTTGACAGTGGTTACAGATCAGGGTTGGGGTCAATTATACTTGTTACGTAATTGATAATTAATTACAATTATGACATAATTGTAATTGGAAAAATCTGTTGCTGTTATCAGCCTCTTTGGCGCCCTAGGCCAGATTTTCTTTTGGCGCCCTCTTATATGGTGTTTTTTTTTTTTGTTTCTTTTTTCTACAACGTAATAGATATTTACATTATTGTTATATTATTATCAGAATACTTTCTAACACTTATATAGTGGTCTTCACCATACCCAGTATATAAAAGAACACCCAATGAAGATCATCTGTGGTTTTCAGGTTTCTCGTGTTTTTTTTTTTTTTTTTTTTTTTTTTTAGAAGTTATTGAAAAAATTATAGCAAAATTGAGGAAAATCAACTTGTAAAAAATCAGCTAAGTATTTTTTTTTTCAAAATGTGTTTCCTTTAGTATGTAAAAGACCACCCAATGAAGATTATCTGTGGTTTTCAGGTTTCTCTTGTGTTTTTTCTTTCTTTCTAGAAGTTATTGAATGAATTATAGCAAAATTAAGATAAATTAACTTGAAAAAAAATCAACAAAATATTATTTTTTTTTTCAAATTTTATTTCCTGTAGTATATATAATAACACCCAATGAAGATTATCTGTGGTTTTCAGGTTTCTCTTGTTTTTTTCTAGAATCTATTGAAAGAAATATTGTAAAATTTAATTACAAAGTGTTTTCCCTCTCAGTTTGTCTGTTTTAGTATAGATAGAAGTGGACCTCATCAAGGTTATCAGATGTTTTCAGATCATCAGTGCTTTGTGAAGAAGCTTGAAAATTAAGAAAAATGTAAAAATAAAGAATAATCAATATAATATACAAAACGTTTTGTTTTTTTTTAGCTATACAGTATAAGAGTTGTAGTATGACCAAATTAAGACCATCAACGTCCACATTAAATGTGGTCACGTTGCTATGCATGATTGAATATTCAATATCTATTGTGTCGACATCAGCTGCTCATAGGAAACAAAGGGAAATGACCAATAATTCAACTCAATTAAACTTTATTTATATAGCGCAAAATATAACAGTCATCTCAAAGCTCTGAACAAAATATAAAATATTGAAGATCAGCTCGTTGCAGCTTGTCGCTCATTGGCTATCTCATAACGGTTAGAATGATCATAGTAACAACCACTCAATCCACCGCGTTATATCCAGACAAGCGCGCACTGATCGCAGTGTTTGTTCCTGTTCCAGTCGGCTTGTTTCCTCGGTGCATCACTACAAACAACAGACTCAAGTCTCCGGAGCACCCACGGTGTCCGCCATGTTGTAAACACCTTTGGGGTTCGTGGGGGCCAGTTCACTCCAGCCAGGGATGTAGAAGTAGATCCTCTAAGGTTGGACGTTGCTTTGGGTCGAAGGCCAGACACCGGCTCAAGAAGTCATTGCATTCCATCGATACATTTTTCAGCACCTTGTGGTCTTCTTTCATGTACACCGGTGTTTTGAAAACGGCCCTGGCACAGATAATATGCAGCATGGCTCCGATTTGCCATACCGTCGTAGCCTCGGCCTTGTAAGTTTCCCCACGAAACAATTCTGGTGGTGCAAATTCTGGAGTTCCATAGAATTTCCTGAAGGGCTCGTGTTGTACAAAATCCCCGCAGCCGAAGTCAATGACTCGGATCTCTGGAGTTCCATTGTTCCAAGAAACCAGAATGTTATTCAGCTTCAAGTCCCGGTGGAAGACGCCATTTTTGTGAGTTAGCAATGCGGTGTTGATGATCTGTTTGAAAATGGCCATGGTCTGGCCCTCTGGTATACGTTTTACTTCATTTAAGAAGTCGTGCATGTCAACTGCGTACGGCGGTCGTTCGATGACGATAATCACCTCCGTCCCCAGGTTAAAGGTGTCCATGAGACCAATCACGGCCGGGTTTTCAAAGCTGCCATCGCAGAGGCGACCGGCCGCCTGCTTCATGAGGACCACCTCCAAGATCTCATCGTAAACATTACCCAGACACTTCACTCGCACATGCTGCACGTTCTTCTTGGGGATGTGTTTTATGGCCACAGGTGTAGAATTGGACCGACGTTCTCCAGCGTAAATCTGTGAAAATCCACCTTTAGCAAACATTTCCTCTTCTTTGTACTTGCTTGTGAACTCCATGCTGCTGCTCAGGACAGTTGAATTGTGGTGGAATGTTGTTTTTATGGCATCAGGGTGATGACAAGAATATTCCTTGGCTTTAAGGAAAGAGGCATTCCAGTATGTTGGAGATACATTTGGGTGTGAACCAGTGGAAAATGAAGGAAAATACAGTATATTTTGCCAGCTCGAAGTCTTTGGATTTGTGATGGGCCTACTACAACTAAAACCTGAGTCTGAAGATTTGATTGACATGTCTGGAAACAAGACCTTGTCTCGACTGAATATTGCTTTGTCTCCCTTGTGTTGCTGATCATTCTCCTGCTTTGGTATCTGCTGCGGGATGCAGCTCCGCTTCACAGCTTTGGGTTTCTCCTTTTTGAACTCTTGGAAAAACTTGCTATAGTGACTTTGAGCATTCAAAAAACCCTTAAGTGAAAATGATGCATTATTATTATTGATTCTGAGAATGTTCCTCACACAGCCAAACATGGTGACAGCTTAATGAGAACTTCATCCTTTAACATGAATGGCACAAAACCTAGAAAGCATCGTCGCCTTGGCGACGCAATGACATCACAGAACATTCACTTCATAGGCCGACTGTTGACGATGTCATAGGTTCCATCTCCTGTGAGCTTATTTTGTGAGAAATAATGTAAATAAAAACCACAAAATGACTCCATTAGCATAAAATAACAAAAACACACATTTATTTATTTCACGTGTATCTTACAGACTTAATTTGCACTGAATGTGAAAATAACTCATCCTTTGTAACAATATTATCAGATTATATCTGACATAAAACAGACTCTGTGGTTCAAAACATTTTTAGCCACATTATGTTTCATTCAACATATTTCATTTACCTCGGAATGCTTTGTATGATTTTACACGTGTATGTCTACAACATTATGTACAGTAGTTTTATTTCTTTTCTTCTTAAAATGTAACAACTTCATAAAATCCTACTTATTTTGGATGAATGTTGATTTGTGAGTGGAAGGTAAGTGTGAGCTCTTACAGTAAAGTAAAGTAGATGAAAAAGACGGTCTTTATGAAAAAGTGGTATAATTCCTACTAGATAATTAATATAATGCTAAAGTGTTGTCAGAAAAAGGGGAATTTCTCTAACATTAGACATTAAACATTGAATGCTGGCAAAATCAGAGAGGATTTTATATAAAAACTCAAACTCAAGAACCACGTTATCGTTATATAGCTTTAATCTACATAAGTATTTAACAATTAATAAATATATATATAATTTTTTCCCCCTAGGGGTACACTGACAGAAGAAAAAAGGCTCATACACCCACACCAAAAATATTAATACCAATATTTTTCATTGATTAGGAAGCCTAACAATATAACCAAGAAATGACAAACAAATTAGACGATAGATAATATGTTTATAGTGTATTTTACAGATGATTTAAGACATGGTTCAAACTGACCCATTATCATAAGAGACGCTAACACGAGAAAGGTTACGTTTAATGGGCTTATTTATGAATTAAAGACTCAGTAATTGTGATTGATTGTAATTGAACTTTGGTAATTGAGAATGTAATACTCCACCTGAGCATCTTAAACCCCTGTTTGAGATTAAAAAAAAAAAAGAAGTGATTTGTATAGTAAAAAAAAACAGCATTTCATTGCTCTCTGCAATACAAAACAGTAGTATTGGTGAATGTTACTGAGTTGTATTGATTAGAACAAGTCATTAAATGCTATTGAACAGCCCTGTTAATAAATGGGATTGGTTTGATGTGGTTTCTTCACACAAACCTAAATGTAATGGTAGTGAATGAAACACTTCTCTGTGTTATTCAGATTTACTTTAAACATGAAACAGATTGTGTTCATAACTAGTGAGGAAAAGTAAACCTTTTGCTCAACGTGACCATTCAGATCATCATTTGATAGACTGGCAATAAGCCACACCCCCTTCCTTACTGAATGGCCTGTATTAAACATTGAATATTACAAGGAAATTAGGATGGATTCCATATTAAAAATTGTGTCAGGGATTATAAAAACATTCACTTTAGTACCTTCACCTAAGTAATAATTACGCTACTTTTACTTGTATTGGAGTATTTTTTGATGAGGAGCATCTGTACTTTTAGTCCAGTTTTCCAAATTACAATTACCAGTAGATACACAAAAATTAAACAACATTCCCTTTTTTCCATCTTTATTATTATTTTTTGTTTATCAAATGGACCACGTTGGGGACCACTGATCTAAAGTGCATTCATGTGATGGGATGTGTGTCTGATCCAGTGTCGGTGAAATTTGCAAGCTGGATTTTTTTGGAACGCTGGTGGATGAAGTTTTAAATCCTAAACATATCCGCATACTTAATTAGAACCTAATTATTCAACCACAATCCAACATTCTGAGCTGATAAAAAACAAATCAGAATGTAAGGAGTACATCAGATCAGATGCAAAAATGTAATGCAATGAAGGAAAAATTCAACTATACTTTAAAGCTACCTCAGTACAGTAATGAAGTACCTTTACTATCCACCACTACTCATAAATACGACTTTAGTATCTCATAATTACAACTAGCCATTGGGATGTGTTTTTGTCCACTGTCATCAATAAACTCTAATACGTATGAATTAGCATTTATACTTTTTTTAAAATATTATTTTACCTAAAAAAAAATAAAAAGTTGACTCAAGCATTTAAAGCTTTTTGCATTTGGTTTATTTTGCAACATATTAACAAAAGAACTTACACAACAACACTGTGAAACAAACTAAGTCTACTAGATTAGCAAACAACATCTAAGAGAAACATGACAGCATATGAAAGGCTTTATTTGTACAAAAAAAAGAGTTTGGAACTTAATTTGTCATAAAACATTCTCAACCAAATGTCAAACAATACGATGACTTTATAAGCTGTGTGAATTAGGACAGCCAAGTCAGATTTACTATTTATCTTTTGCATTTTTAACCGTGAACCTTTTGATGACCTATCAGGTGTAATAACTCCAGTAGTTATCATTGAAATCCAAGGTGAACTCTCAGCAAACAACATAATGGGTATTCCACACCTGTCAAAATCCATGAATGGATCTTTGTTTAAACTCCATCTAATGTCATCCCAACATTATTTAGCTCCCATTAGTGTTTGTGTATTTTCCTCAGCAATAATAAAAAGAAGCCTCATTATTGTAGGTCAGTCTTTTCTCTAAATGGGAAATCCTCTCCAGCTGGCCCTCACACTGGTGCTTTATCTATAATGGAAAAGAGAAGCTTTCACACATGTAGTCACAGTTCATTCCATATCATTCACACACATTTCTTCTATATTTGTGGTGATTGTAACTACAAGGTTACTTTATGCATTAAGGCAGATGTGATTTGACTGAGATGTTGCCATGGTAACACTAGACCACATGTTTAAATACAACAGAAAAATGATAACTAGAATATTTGCATTTCCTGAAGAAAATGAAAGCAAGGATGCAGGTGCTGGCCCGCGTCACACTGCATTAGGCTAGGATTAGCATTGCATAAACATTAGCTAGAATTAGCATTAGCTGGCATTAGCATTAACCTATTGTTAGCATTAACCTAGTATTAGCACTAACCTAGCATTAGCATAGCATTAACCTAACATTAACACTAACCTAGCATTAACATTAACCTAACATTAACCTAGCATTATCATTACCCTGGTAATAGCATGATCCTAACATTACCTATTAATAGCATTAACCTAACATTAACACTAACCTAACATAAACTTTACCCAAGCATTAGCATTAACCTAGCATTAACAGTAGCCTACCAACATCATTAATCCAGCATTAGCACTAATTTAGCATTAGCCAAGCAATAGCATTAACCTAGCATTAGCACTAACAGCATTAGCCAAGCAATAGCATTAACCTAGCATTAGCCAAGCAATAGCATTAACCTAGATTAGCCAAACAATAGCATTAACCTAGATTAGCCAAGCAATAGCATTAACCTAGATTAGCCAAGCAATAGCATTAACCTAGCAATAGCTTAACATTAACAATAAGGTTGAAAAAGGTTGAACATGTTAACAGTTTAATGGTTTTTAATATTCTAAGTTAAAAAATGTAATGACTCAAAAAGCTTAAAAGTTACAAATGCTAAAAGTACAAACATAAATTTTGGGAACTTTCTGAACGTTTTGATATCTTATTAGTCAAAATCGGAAAAATGGTGTAGGATAAGTTAACGCACTCACTAAACCCAGAAATGGAAGAAATGAGGTCTAATCGTGGTCATGTTGATTCTACAAAGATGGTCTCAGTTTGGTCACTTACCTTTTTCAGGCTTTGTTTCAGTGATTTCTGTTCAAAGCACAGTGTAGAAGCTTTTACCATTGAGCTGCTGTTAAGTACATAACTGCAAGGAGAAAAATAAAGCTCGCTTTTAGCGTTTAAACAATTGTTCTCTCGTAGAAAAACATCATCACGTTTGATATTTTGTGACAGTGAACAAACACCAATGAGCCGCTTTTGTTTCAGCCTTTTTAAGGCAAACAACAGTAAACACATCAGTACGTTTGAGGTCTTACCAGTCTATGTTTGCTTTGCAGAGAAGAAACATGGAGCGAAACGTGTCCAAATGTGCTGGAGCACACTGAATAACCATCCCCACAACACAACTGCAGCCACCGCATCTCAGCCCGTTGTAGAGGCTGAAGTAGACCACAGCAAAGGTGAGGAGGAGAAGAAGACTACTTTAATGCACGTTATGGTAGAAAATAGGCTTTTAAAACAATATTATATCATCAAAGTACAGAAACACTGAGGCATGACGTCTGAATACCAAAAATAACTTACCAGTGAGCCATTTGTCCTCGTGTTCCTCGCTCCAATGACTCACTCACTTTCACCTTATTGGTTACTGCTGTATGAAAGCAAGCACAAAGCCATGTTTTAATAACTGTGCTTCAACAATGATGTCATACTGTATGTAAGGAAGTGGATTAGGGCCAACTTTGGCCAAGAAAATAATTTATGGCAAATCAAGAATAAAGTGGAAATGTTGAAATTAAAGTTGAAATTTTGAGAATAAAGTTGAAATTTCAAGAATAAACTCATATTGTGATGAAAGTTGAAGATTTGCTAATTAAGTCAAATCTACGGAAGCAGACTAGGGACAATTCACCATGTACGACAACAGTCGCCATCAAAACTGGCCCTAATCTGTTTCCGTAGCTCCTCAATAGCCACAGACGGACTAAATATTCCACCTCTACCAAACTTGACTGTTTTTTTCCTTCTGAACAGATTAGGTTTATGGCAATATCTCTTCAAAGTCCGCTTTGTTATTAAACAACTTCAGAGTATAGTTTAACACATTCATCAATACACGACATTTTGGAGACGGCTACGATCTGCTGTTTGTTGTCATATATGGTGAATTGGCCCTCGTCTGCTTCCGTAGATTTGACTTCAATAGCAAACCTTGGACTTTTCTCACAATATTGTATTTTGAGTTCATTTTTTAAATTTTTACTTTATTCTTGACATTTCTACTTCATTTTTTATTTGCCCATAAATATATATATATATATATCAGGGATGGGTTAAATGCAGAGGACAAATTCCATACATGGCCAATTAAAGGCGAAAGCCCCGATTTAATCTTTAAATAAATATTATTCATTTGACAAGCTGTCTGAAAAGTAATGCTTTGTATCAAGTATCAGTTATACAGGCCTAAAATAAATTACAGAATATTCACATTTCCACCTTCATAAATAAATGTATTTTAGAGTGTTAGAGATACTATTACTACCTTGTAATATATTTCAAAACTCTTTCTTATTTTCTTTGTGTTAGGATATTTATAAAAATATAAATTATAATGCTTTTTGAGTTAAAAGTGACCAAAAATGGTAAAAAATTGGATTTTAAAAACAACAGAAATTGGTTAAAAGTGGAGAAAAAAGTTGGAACACAGTTTAAACTAGCAAATGGGCCTGACAAATCATGTGTGGTTAAATTGGCAAAAAAATAAGCATGAAATGTGGTGGAATAAACAGTTTAAAAATGTATCAACATATGAGACATTAGGTGGAAAGGGTTTCTAAGTGCTGAAAATGTCTTGAAAGTGGAGAAAATTGTGGAAAAAAGGCATTGAAATCTGATGGAGAAGAGGCAGAAATGGGAGTAATTTAGAAAAAATGCATTAAAAGGTGCAAGAAAAAGTGTTGAAAATAGGTTAAAATGTGGCAAGTTTGGTGTAGTTTCAGAAGAAGGGTAAAAGGAAGCAAAATTTGGCTCAAATTGTAAAAAAAATTACAGTGAAAAGTGCAGTAGACGTGTACACTTTAACACAGTCTCCTACTTACTGACACACACAATGCAGTCCAAAGCCTGCACCTCTCCACAGGCTCCGAACGAGTCCGCCAGCACTACGTGACACTGCTGACAATGGAGGGTCATCAGCTCCATGTCCACTCGGGAGATCACTAAGTTCTCCAAGCGATTAGTTAACACGCTGTTATTAAACTCCATGATAATAGTTGTACTTTATCAAATACTGACGCGCTGCTGAACCCGCGACCATTGAATTTGAAGTGAGTGTTATTCTTCTTCTTCGTCGTCTATTTTTGCGGAGTGAATGTTGCCAGATAAAGCAGATGAGTTGCCGTCAGCGATGGACTTCTACATTATCAGCGACACCACTTATTAAATCAGTGATGCTCAACATGACGCTTTTTGTCTTTATTTTAATTATTATTCCCCCAGAAAACTATAAAAGGGGAAAACTTTTTAACCCATTTTTACCTATTTCATTTGGCCATTTTTTGCAACTTCCTTTGTTCAATTTTTTTGCCCCTTTTCAAAAAGTTCTGACACTTTTTTCCCCAGACTCTAGCTACCTTTTGCGGAAAAAAATGCCTTTTTTTCCCTTTTACTTGTCAATTTTTGCGAGTTCTTTTTGACACTTTTATCAAAGTTTTGACCTTTCTTTGTTTTTTTTGGCCACTTTTCAACCAAATAAGCTAACTTTTGCCAAAATAAATACCACTTGTTTCCTTTTTTCCCACTACATTTTGCCTCTTTTTGTTCCACTTTTTGCCCTTTTTTACTATTGTTTGCCACATTTTGCCCATTTCAGTACCTTTTGCCATTTCATACCACATGGTTCCTATTTATTTGCCCATTTTTCGGCCACTTTTAACTGCTTTTGGTCCATTTTAGTCACTTTTCATGAAGGAATGATTCTTCGCCTTACATTATCTTTAGCACAAATAAAAGAGTTGGAAGCTGGCCAACATGGCAACACTGCTTTCAGACCGGCGCGTTTCACTACAAACCAAATAGTGTTTATTTATAAATTCAACCGAGTACATAACTTTATGAAACCAACAAAAACAAAAAAAAGTCAAAAAATATATCAGTACACTTGTATCTAATACGAATATATATATTTTAATTTAATCTCAAATATTATTGGCGTATTTATGTTTTGTTTAACTCACGTGTAACGTAGATTCACTCTGATTGGCTAGGACTTGTTTGCGTCACACTCATTAGCCAATCAAATAGTCGTATTCAAACGGAGACAGGAGAAGAAGAAGTATTCAAACGGAGGGCGCTTTTCAACGGTTAAACACTCTGCGCTTGTTTTTAGAGAGACGAAAAAGCCACGGAGGAGGACAACAAACTTCACGAAAACGGATTAAAACAAGACCATCGACATGGATTTAGACTCCATGAAATATGCAGAACTGCGAACACTTGCTAAGGAGTTTGGCCTCAAAGGAAACATGAAGGTGAGAGAGGGAGACATGCCTTAGCGCTAGCATTAGCTCTCGTCTAAATGGCTGTTTTCTGATGTTTGCGTTCAACAGGCTGATAAACTCCTGAAAGCCTTGAAACTTCATTATGAACAGAAGAGGACGGACGCAGAAACTGATCAGGTAATATCATTTCTGCTCAGTTTGTAAGTTTATTAATGTACTCTGCCCTTTACTTTAGGTTGGAACATTAAAATCTCACTTCCGGCACATTCCGTGTTTATCTGCCGCTATCATGATACACTTAATACTGAATTAACACTTGTATCTTAAATAACAATAATTGGCATGAATAAACTCATTGAAAAAAATGACATTTAAGTGCTGTATAGGTTTTTCAGGTCTTCATTTTTCTTGATTTTATATATATATATATATATATATATATATATATTTCAATCTACTCTAAAATAATTACATTTACAGGAACTAATTTGTTTTTGTACAGTGCCTTATTTTCCACTACATCACGTCTGTACTCCTATTAAAACATTTTCTCCAAAGCTTGTTATTTGCAGACTGCTTGTCTATTCATACGCATTGTCCCTCATTGGCCAGTTTAGGTGACGTGATTGGTGCACCACGTGACTTAAAATTCTGTCAGTTTTATTTTAGCTCATATTTATTTTTAGCTACCCTGCTAACCCTTTTATTTTAATCCTAAACCAGGAAATACCCTAAAATGTTTTCTTCTTTTTTCTTCACATATGTAGCTTCAAAGGTGGAATTTGCCATGTTTAATATGTTCAAATGAAACATTTATATGACAAAAGTCTGATTTGAACCCACCTTAGCGGAAGGAAGGAGCCTTGAGCGTGCCCCATAGTCCTGGAGGCTATGGATACGTTTCTGTATCAATAGACACTTTGAAAACATTTTCTATGTTTTTTTATTGCGAGCTGATCACTATGTCTGCAATTTAATTAGTATTTTTACTATTTTAAGTTGAAAGGCTTTCTGCTAAATCTCATCCACCAATGTTACATTTATAAACCAATACAGTATCTGTCTGTACATGCTTCACTTTTTAAATAAGTAAATGACTGAAAATGTAAAGTTGCTCGTCTTAACTCTAACAGCTATTCATCTGCATCCCTGAACATAAATATGTTTATATTTTACAAACAGGATAACCACGATGTCTTTGAAGGCGACAAAACTCCAGAAGAAAATGCCAATAACCATAAAGAGGAGAGTTCAGGACGTGTTGCTTTTGTAAACACACGCCGTGTAAAAGCCAAGAGGAAGATCTCTGATGTCACCCCAAGCATCAAGCTTGATGTCTGCTTACCAGCAAAGGCAGTGGAGGTAGAGTAAACGAGTAAAGGCCAACAAAGACACACAGCTCCAGTTAATCTCTATCCTTCAAGTTCAGGGGGATTAGTGGAAGCTTCTACTGGTTGGATTATAAACAGATGACCTAACCAGTGTTCCTATCACTGTTTAACGTATTTTTCGGACTATAAGGCGCACCGGATTATAAGGCGCACTATCAATGAACGGGTCTGACTGGGTCTATTTTCATAGTTGACCGAGTCAAATTCCTCGTGTGTACAACATACACTTGGCGAATAAAGATGATTCTGATTCTGATACATAAGGCGCACCGGACTATAAGGCACACCTGACTATAAGGCGCACCGGTTTGTTGTTGTTGTTATTATTATTATTATTATTATTAAGACGCATTTAAGCGAAATAAAATAGTCAGATAAGTCAAACTTTATTCAACTCATTAACAATAACTCTCAACATTGTTCAGGTTTAACACATAAAATACAGAACAATACACTCACTTTTTCAGTTCAGTATGTTGAAGCACAGTAGTTAATTTCATACATAAGGCACTGTCGATTTTTGAGAAAATTAAAGGATGTTAAGTGCGCCTTAGTCCGAAAAATACGGTAATTTAGTCTATGAAAATGACATGTTTTCATTAACGACCTGATGAGATGATGATGAGCTAAAAAATAGATTTTTGATCATAAATGCTAGGGCTGAACAATTTTACAAAATAATCTAATTGTGATTTTTGTCCTCAATATTGTGATTTAATATGCGATTATTTTTTCAAGGACCTTTTGTCATGTATTTTTCAATGAACACAAGCAATAAATAAATCTGTTTCACAATGCACAATTTCAGATTTATTTAAACTTTAAATAAATATAAATTTTAAAGCACAGATTACAACAATAAAGCAAACAAATCTGTGGCTTTACATCTTCAACATATCTAAATAACTTCACATTTCATGAAACATGTGGACTGCACTTCTTTAACACTCTCTGAACTTAACAGGACAGGACAAGGAAAAATAAATAATAAATTGCAGCCTTTGCGATTAGAAATTGCATTTTATGATATTGCGATAATATCGCAAATGCAATTAATCGTTCAGCCCTAATAAATCATAACAAATTGTATTGTTTTCATTGACGAGACTAAAATCTTAAGACATTTTCGTCTGGTCATTGTTTTAATTGGTTGAATAATGGGGATGTATGCAGAAAATAAACCAATCATGTGATTTATTCCAAACCAGTGATGACCACTTTAGTGCTGGGCGATAGGGACCAAAACTCATATCTTGATATTTTTTCTTAAAATGTGGTGATACAAAATGCCAGACGGGCTCATTTATCAACACAAACGGCTGCACAATGTGACACTTTTGGGGGGTTTTTCCTCTCTAAGGGACAGCATGTGTGAGTGAGTTCTGTAGTGTGGCGTGTTTAGGACACAGAAATCCTACCAACTGTGGTTTTCATGCTGTTCTGAGGAGTTGCAAAAGCAGAGACTCCTAAAACAAATATTTAAATATAAAAATAATGGATATAAGCAATATTGTCATTTTCTGTGTTGCTAAATTAGAAAACAATTTATCCTGAATCATGATATATTGCAATATAATTTATAGTTAGTATTATGATTTTTTTTTTGACGTAATGTTTGAAAGGCAGATAAATCAACTGTTAGCATTGATTACTGTTCTTCCAATGCTCATTGCATAAGTTAAATAGAAAAACAAAATGTGTGTGTATGCGTTTCATTTTTAGGGTGTTGCTGAAGGGAAGAATTCGAGCAACACCAGGGGGGCAAAGAAGAGACGGGTGTTTTCAAAGAATAAGGATGAAGCTGAACCTGAGCTTCCTGTGGACATAAGAACCACTGAGGATGAGCAGCAGCAGCACCAGTCTGACACCAAAGATCAAGAACCTCTGCAGAGTGAGACAGGTGTGGGAGTCCATTTCTTTTCCTCATCTTAACATTTGTTTTATAGACATGAAATCCACCCATTACTGCATGCCATGTTTAAAAATATATAAATTTATATATATCTGCAAAGCTCATTCTACCTTTCCGTGTTCATATTGGTATGAAGAACTGGTGTGATGGTAATAATTATGTTTTGATCATTTCAGAAAAGGCCAAAATAACGGTGAAGCAGGGTAAAATTCCACGTCTCCAGCAGAGGAACAAGACTCTACTGAAACCTGTCACTCCCAGTAAGTTCTGTTAGATTCATGTCATTCTGAAGGGTTGTTTACAACTTCATAATTTCTGCCTGTATTCTTATCTTCTGTAGATTTTAAAAAGCTTCACGAAGCGCAGTTCAACAAGATGGAGTCCATTGATTGTTACATGCAGAGGAAGACCAAACAGATGGAGACACACAAGAACCCCGTTAAAGATCAGAAGGTACTTCAGTCGACTTTGTCCTGGTTTGGTTTGGCCGTGTTCAGCTTTCAGTAAAAAACTGATTCCTAACAAACAATTGGCTTAACAGGGTAGGAACTAGTAAATGTCATTAAGTGACCTCAGGACTGCCCTGTATAGCAGATATTCAAGCGTTCCCCAGTTTAAATCTTAGTTTTACAAATAGGAAAAAGCTTGGAACATCTTGACTAATTAAAAGCTTTTTATACATATATACCACTTCATGTATGGACGGCGATCTGTGTATCTTAGTATAACTTGTCTGTTTTCTGTATATTTTGCAGAAGACAAATGTGTCCCACGCTGGCATTTTCAGTCCACTCCCTGGAAACAAGAGAGCAGCTGAAGGACAGCGCAGACACACTGTTCTTTCAGCCACTAAAGCTCCTTCAAACAAACCGACTGGGAAGGAAGAGGCTCCATTCAGACCGTCTGTTCTCTCCACTCGCAGGATCAATGTTCGGTAATTTGACTCCCTCTCTATTTAAAAAAAAAAAAAACCCTAAACTAAAACAAGGGATGTCATATTTGTGCTGAACTCACTTTGTCTTCAAGATCAAATCCAATCAGTTAGTTTAAACGGTGGTTAGCTTAGCCCACTGTTTGTTTATTAATTTTGGAACAACCCTCACACACGACTGACATTATTCTGAAAGGGACGCTTAGTAAAGCTGTGGATTTTAACTGTTGGTAACGACACATTTTAACTGATCAGATGCCAAAATAAAAAAACTATTGTGTAATAATCAAACTCACAAAGATAAATTCAGATGACAGATGTAGTCAGACTTAGTAGAGCTGCATACTGCTGCACCTAATAATTTTTTGTTTTAAATTAACTGTTTATTTTCACTAAAACATTGAGACAAATGTGTATAAGTATTGCTGGTAGGATTTCATTTAGAGCTGGGCGATTTTGCCTGAAAAAAACATCTGATTTTTTTTTTTTAAAGAAAATTTCAAGTTTCGATTCGATTTTGTATTTATTTATTTTTTCAATGCACTTAAAAATGACTGCAGACATCAGATATATTGCCAAAAGTGCAACTTAATTGCTGTGATCGTCTTCAAGAGTTAAAATGCATAAAACAATCCCAAAATAAAAAGTAAATGAGTCTCTGTCATTCAACAATTTCAAGCTTTAACCCAGGTTTAAGCAAAAGTGCAACAGCAACTTCACAGTAGCTTCAATTTTCTGATTAAGAAATCAGATAACTACATATTTTATAACATACCATTACAATTAAAAAATAATGAACTCTTCCCTTAGCATGTCAGCATAGTGTGAATAAAACACACGCATATAGCCTACTCAAAGGGTAAACAAATGTGAACAAAGAGGAGGCGGGCTCACATAACCCACAAGGACGGAACGCGAAAAGGTCCAAAAAACTGTGGTAAGAAAAAATGAAAGTTTAAAAAAAAATAATAATAATTTTTAACTCAAATTTGCAAAATAAAAATAGTTATTTGTGTTTTTTTTTTTTTTTTTTTTTTTTTTTTTTTTTTTTTTTTTTTTTGCCCAGCCCTAATTTCATTAAAGATGCTGCAGATTTGGTGTTTAGATTTTAATATTTTTTTCTAAAAAAAGAAATAAATAGAATTTTTTTAAGTAAGTGGAGTTTGATAAATTTTGACTTAATTGTTAAATTGTAAGAACATGCTTTGGTTAGTAAAAGAGTAGTTAGTGTCTATTAAAATAGGGACATGATGATTCCCAATGACATGTTTCAGGAGTGGTCATTCAACTTTATTTATATAGTGCAAATTACAACAAAGTCATCTCAAAGCGCTTAACAAAATATAGTCCATAGAAAGAAAGAAAGAACCCAACAAGGTCCACACGAAGAACCATTTAAAATGTAAATATATAAGTAAATGCAAAGTATTTCTTCATTATTTTTCCCTCTAATTAAAGTGAAACTGGGAAATTGTATTAGTATTTCTGTGTTTATCAAACTCGTAGCCCTTTTAATTATTGAGTAACTTTGAAGTAGTTTATGGTTTCAGAAAGGTTGGTGACCACTGGTAGATGGTGAGGGTATTTTTTATTTTATTTTTAAATCTCAGTCCTGTGCAGTAAGTCCCTGTTTATTGTAATTCTTTGATGTTTTTTCCTGTTTGTGCTCAGGTTCTCAGAGGCCACTCATTACAATGAGAACAAGAAGAAGTGTGTGATTAAACCACTGGACCACATGTCTCCCTGCGCATTCTCCAGCACGCCACGGAAATCCAACAATAAGGCAGCGGAATCCTCTGTGGTCAAGACTTCAACATCCTCCGTCAAAAAGACTCCAGGTACATTTTTACACTACATCCGAGTCAAAGAAAATGTGCTGATGCGAGCGATTTGTTCTTCCCCACCCCCCGAAGCTCCGTTTGTTTTCAGCGGAAACACGAGCACGACAATGACTCCAGGAACACAAAAGAAGCAGACCTTTGATCTGAAGAGCAGTTTGTCACGCACACTCGCATACCAGCCTCATAAAGGTAAGAGGATGGTAAATTTTGGTTTCTGCGTGAGAGACGGCAAGATGTAGTCATGACGTAACCCCGCCCACATGTGCGTACACAGGGAAACTGAAGCCGTTCGGAGAGGTCAAAGAGAATCCAACAGCCAACAAATCCCTGGTCTCTAATCCACATCAGGAAAATTATAAACAACACAAAGTCCAATCAAGGTATGATGACATCCAACGGTGATGAGATGGTAAACATAACATTTAACTCGAGGTTGTGGTGTAATATCAGCACTGGTGTGATTAGGACGTAGGCACGAGGCCTCGTGCCTACGTCCTAATCACACCAGTGCTGATATTACACCACAACCTCGAGTTAAATATTGCTTTTATACAACAGTTCTACAACCGCATGTTATTAGTTAACAGTAATAAGTGACAAGAGATTACTTTCTATCCGTCATCGCATCCAAACAGTTTGTTGTAAATATCGCTCTCTTCTTTTTCACTCTCCGTACAGTCATGTAGCGCTGACTTCTGTTGAAAAAGACACATTTCTCAGCGCAACACCCAGTCCCACACTGGACGCCTCCATATTTACGAACATAAACACTCGGGGTGTATATTGCCTGGCATCTGGCGATACGGTTCGTATCCCGATACATGGGTAACGATATGATAGGATATATCCCGATATTAATGTATATAGCGATTATTGAGAGGAAAAGACTTTCCTGGTTAAATAAAGGTTTAAAGAAAATCCGATATTGATGCATTTTCAATCGATCCAAGAATCGTAATGTAATTTGGCGATATATTGCCGAATCAATTTTTTCAACACCGCTAGTAAACACCGTAGGTGCTTCTTCTGCGTATGCACGTCACTTCAGGGTCGCATTCCGTTCGTACTCCAAACTATGCTGTGCAATATGGAGAAAATGTTATATAATAATAATGGCTTGGATTTATGTAGTGCTTTTTTCAATCTCATAGCACGTACAGAAACCATTGTTCATTCACACTCATAGTCATACAGGTGGTGGGAAGCTACAATATAGCCACAGCTGCCCTGGGGCATACTGACAGAAGCGTGGCTGCCATTTCGCGCCTATAGCCCCTCTGACCAAATTCAAAATAAAATAAAATACTTCTCCTTTAAGAATCTTTTCAATGAAGGAATATTGGTGACTTTTGCTACATCTACTGTTTTCATATGTATTTATATGTGGAAATGCCACCAGGGGGCACAACAAGCAACAATAATGGCCACTGCTCTCGTTTACCTGTAGTGAATTTTACTCCATCAAAGATCATATATGATAGTAGAGGTTAGGTTATATTGTTTAAAAGTTCTTCTAGAGGAGCAGGAGATAAACTAACGCTTCCATTTGTGAGACATGTTTGCAGCTATATTGCTTGGAAGAGTCCTATTGGCTGTAGTGACAGTTCGTAACCAGACTAATTGATGATTCTGGTGGATCCAGTCAGGCCAAAAAAAAGCAGTGTTTCACCTCTGCACACCACAGTATCCATTTTCTTCTTCTTTGTCGCACGAAACTAAACACTTAACGCACCTGTCCAAGCATGGCCGGCAAGTGGTATATCACACTATGATATACGTATATATATTTTTATTGCACAGCATTACTCCAAACTGATTGGAGACATATGTAATATGAAATTCTGATTATTATTTAATCTGAATTGTGCATTAACACCTGCTGTGTGACCGTAGTGACAGTGTACTGTAATATGTAATGGTATGTATATCAGCTGTACAGTGGAGTGATATGATCCATTGCTGTTGTTGCTCTATATCAGCACTCTTTGAATGTCTGTCATCCAATCAAATCACTTGGTTACAACTTGGACTGCCAACTTTGGTTGT
The DNA here is from genome assembly GCF_900634775.1 of Gouania willdenowi. NCBI lineage: Eukaryota > Metazoa > Chordata > Actinopteri > Blenniiformes > Gobiesocidae > Gouania > Gouania willdenowi. The sequence goes on from NC_041065.1 coordinate 8,535,994, forward strand.
TTAGTCGACCGATTGGTCTATGCCGTCGTGGTCGACCGAGATTTTCATTGGTCGACCAGCAATGGTGTCAGTTTCAATACCGTAAATTAAAAAATGCAACGCTCTTATATAGGTGATACGGATTAAATATCACATCATTTCTTTAATTCCTAAACATGATTCTATGTCCAGCAACAGCTGTGAGTGCATGCTGCACTGCAGAAAAAAAAAAAAAAAAAAAGTTGCGCTTCAGCTGTCATTGCACTGTCCTCAGAGCAGGGAATGAATTAAGACAGGTATGAAGCACAAGCATCCACTATTGAATAAATCATTTTTCTGCACAAGAACATGGATTATCCTTATATTTGATGTGCGGGTTATGTAAATAGGTCCACTGCTGTCTCTGGCACTGTGGTGCGAACCTGTGTTTAACGTGCGTTTGTTTCCCCGTGCACTGATCTGATGTTGACATCAACAGTTTGTTAATAAAAGCAGGCTTACCACTAAAACAAATGTAAATATACATTTTAATTGTCGGTTTCAGGTCGGGCACAGATATAAATACCTAATGTCTGTCGGACCTGTAGGTTTCTGGTCAAAGCTTGAATAAGGTTCATATCGTAAATGGTCTGTGTTTAAAAGCAAATCGCCTAAACAAAATATTTGTCTTTTTCTTTTTTCTTGTCGTCCTCTGCACCTGCTCATTCATTCTGTTTTTTTTTTTTGGTCAGCTAATTGCTATGTGTGCCATAGTCTTGGTCGACCAACTATTTCCCTGGTTGACTACAGCCCTAGTTACAACTCACTGTTGTATAAAGTTCAGTATCTTTAACAGTGTCACATCTTCTATTGCCTTTTAGGGAGGACAGGAGGGTTAAACAAGCAGAGGGACGCAAACAGAAGAAAGAGAGTTTGCTGGGAGCACGAAGAGGCCTCGTCATGATGTGAACGATTGTTTGGACACCAGCTCATTATTTACATGTTTCATTGTCTCCTTTAGCTGTACCTCATGTAGTCTGTGGATTTTAGCTATAGCTCGTACTTACTGTTAATACAAATGATGCTTGGCAGGATTCATGATGTTCAGACATGTTTTGTTTTTATTGATGCTGGTTTAAAGAATAGATACTGTCTTATATGCTTGTTGTCATTCTTTTACTTTAAAAAATAAATGCAATATTTTGTTTTTCCAGAATTTTGACATTTTTCTTTTTAATTTCTACACAAAATGTTTAATTTTTCACACTTCAGGGTTCCTCTTGTATAACTCGTAGGCAAACTCTTCAGTGTGTGCGTAATCTATACAGACACCGATGTAATCTATTTCCAGCTGGAATGGCCCGTTCACTTTATCCCCCAAAGTAAAGCCAATGGAGTTGACCTGAAAGGAGACAAATGACACAATTACAAAGTGGTAGAACACAACTCTGTATGGTTGTGCTAATGAAGCCTTACCTTGTCCAGCCATAGAGGGTGCTGGTCATCCTGGACTCGTCCTCGATGTGTGAGGAAAAACTTAGAGAAAGGAATCTGCAAATGAGGCACAAAAGGGAAACCGTTTAGTGTCTTGTAAATATAGTGTCTACATCTGTGTCACACCTCGATACAGGCCTGTTTGTTTACAGCAGGAGTTTCAAACTCATTTTAATACTGGGGACAAAAACAGACCAGTTTGATCTCACGTGGGCCACAGATTATAACTCAAAATGATGTATTAGGGCTCACAATAATGTATTAGCCAATTGTTAAATACCAGACGTTTGATACATATTCAGGAAGTAGCAGGTGATATATATATATATCCTTCATTACTTTGACTTTGTGTTACAATGTTATGATCTTTAAAAAGGGGAACTAATATTGGAAGATTGTTTTTTTTAGGTGTATATACACCAGGGTTGGTGTGGATTGAAACTACAATTAATAATTTGTTACAAATATGTCATTGAAATAATCTACTGCTGTAGGAATTGTAATTGAGTTCAGATAAATAACTTGAATTACAGTTTGATTAATCATAAACCTGAGGAACCACGTTGTAGTTCTATGGCTTACACATGTAGTTAATTATTAAACTGTTTCAGATCAAATTTTGCCACAACCTGTCACTTCTTTTAAGTATCATTTTACTATTTAAAATATATATATATATGAATAATATAGGGACAGACTGACAAAAAAGGCTCAGATGCACACAAAGAACATTAAAACCAATATTTTTATTGATTATTAGGAAGCCAAACAAGGTAACCAAGAGATGAAAAACTAATATGATAGATAATATTTTAGCATATTTTACAGCTGTTTCAAGACATGGGGAAAAACTGACCCGTTTTATGGGCTTATTTATTAAAGGCTCATTTATTGTGATTAATTGAAATTTACTTTTAGTAATTGAGAATGTAATTGACTTTCAGGGTAAATAATAATTGTGATTTTAAAAATATAATTTACCCTAACCCTGATATATATACACACACACAGTCTTTAGTAAATCCATCAATTGCTTTTATAATTCTACACTTTATATATTTTGATTTTTTTTTTTTTTTTTAAACTTAACTGTGCCATTATTCAAAGAGGTTCAGTAGCATAGAAATTATTTCTAAATAAGGGCAGGAAGAGAAAAAAAATGATAGCTACTGAAGAAAAATCATTTTTTTTGTTTAGGACAAATGAAGAAAATAGAAATCCACACTATGATCCTTCACCATTTTTTTTTTTTTTTTTTTTTTTTTTTTTTTTAAAAACCTCCTTTGGCAACAGGTTCTCCAGGATCAGTAAAAATCATAGAATGAATATCAATTCTGCTAGAATATAAAATATAATCTTAATTTCTCATAATAAAAGCTGCCAGTACATTATGCAGTGAGAATGAATTAGATGTAGTTTACATCTGACCTTTACATCCTGCCAGTAGGGCCCTCCCCTGGTGTACAGGAAGTAGTTGTATATGTCGTCTTTCTGGTGAGAGAAGTACGTTTCTGCTGCGATGTTGATCATCCATGGACGGCCGTCACCACGCACACGCAAATATAAAGTATTAAAGGTGGTCCAGTCATGGTGCTTCTTTCTATCGAACAAAGCCTGTTGAAGGAAAAAAAAATAACAATCACACCATCAGCCATAGATTTACCTTAGGAGTGAATCATCATGTAGCATATAGGGGTGTCCCAATCTGATATCCGATATTAGCCTGAAAACAAATAACGGATTAAAATTTCCGGATTTTCCGACTTTTTTCAATTTTTATTATTATTTTTTTTTCCAATTCATTTTTTATTGAAGAAAAGACGGAGAAAAAAAAAAGAAAAAAGTATCGGATCATTATCGGTATCGGCCGATACGCAAGGCTGCAATATCAAGAAATGAAAAAGTTGTATGGAATTATTCATTTTCTTCTTTGATTGAAATGTTTTATTTTTTGATTGAATAATAAAGACACAAATGTACCATCCAAGTACCCATAATATGGCCCAAGTACAAAAAAGATTACCTCAATATTAGAAAAAAAATGTTTAAAGGCAATTATTTGGGTCTCAGATATCTTTTTTTAGCATATGAACACTTTTTTCTTCGATTAAAACGGTTTCATTTGATTGAAGTGAATTCTTTTTTTAATTTAATAATAAAGACACTAATCTACCTCCATACCTGAATACATTTATTTCTATAGTTTTGATCATTTCCCGTCATCTCGCTCCTGGTGTGGAACCAAGACTGTTCAGTTTGTGTTCTAATCAAGATCATTTCCATTATAATTCTTAACTAAAAACAAACATTTGTGACGAACCCCCATTTGAGAAACACTGACGTAGACCCTAGGTTCCCAAAGTTAATTTTCATAGGGGGGTACGTGACTAGAAATGAAAAACTGACTAATGGTTGAGAAAGTGCTGCATTTGATATGCAGCAAAACTATGCGAAATATTGCAGACGATCAGGTTCATTTAATCGTGGCAACGATTATAATTTGATTAATTGTGCCCTAACCCTATTACATTATTATTATGTTTTTAGTGTGCAGGAGTAGGAGGGGCATAGCTTCAGGTTAAATGTCTGAAGGGGGACAGGACTGTGGAAAGTTTGGGAGCGACTGACGTAAACAAATGTGACAATAATGAGGCTGTGATGATGCAGTGAAACACTAACCTGTGGTTTTTTTGAACGCATTGTGCAGTATCCACTGTAACGCGTCTCTCCATCCTTTGGAGGGACAGAACTCAGAGTCCCGTAGAGGAAACAGGTGCTATTATTCCTACTCATCTTCAGGTGGACCTCACTATGGCCTCCTATCTCCTGATCGCAGGACACCGTCCATTGCTCGAGGTCCTGCGGTCCTTTGAACTCCCACAGCACTCTGTTCTGCTCCAGCATGTGCTCACGAAGCGGTCTCCCCTCTGGACCAATAAAAGGGTCCGTCACCTCCTTCTTCAGCAGAGTGAAATGCTTCTTTATCCCCTCCACACCCTTGGAGAAGTTGAAGTTCACCTTCTGCCATGGACGCCTTTTGTCCTGGGGCTGACCGGGCCGTCTGTATTCACTAGGGGTCACACTACGTCTGGGCACGCTGAGGGGGGAGACGGAGGGGAGGAGCAGCCTCTGATAGTGGCTGCAACGCAGCAGCTTCAATGCACACATTTCACTGTTTCAGAGTTGATTCTTCGCTGGAATAAACAAAAGAACAGAGTTGTTATTATTCAGGTTCCTTGGTGAAAAAGGGAACAGTAAAAATACCAATCCACCTCACTGGCTTAAAAAACCACATAACTTAAATATTATCTGTTGTCTACATTTTTTGTTAGTTATTACTGTTTAATTCCGCTGCCCTCTCTGCAGAGCATCTACAAGCGCAGAGTCCACAGGAGAGCTGCCGCCATCATCAAGGACTCCACTCACCCCCAACACGGACTGTTCACACTTCTACCCTCAGGCCGGAGGTACAGAAGTGTGAAATGCAGGACCAGCAGACTCAAAAACTCCTTCTTCCCCTCGGCCATTAGACTCCTAAATAAGTGATTGGAGTCTAATGAACTATTCATTCACACACCCCCCCCCCCCTTCTCCACTGTACTTTGCACACCACCTGCATTCGCACTTTAGATGCGCCCATGCACAGCTAACACCATGTCTCTCTATTATGAAACAGCTTTTATGCACATACCATTGTATATATCACCTCTCCTCTGTATAGCTAATATATTTGTATTTTTAATTGTACAGGTGTTTTGTATTTAATGTTCAGGTTTTGTTGAATAACAGTGTTGCATGCCACTGTATTTATTATAGTTCTTTTATCTCGATTTATTCCTTTATTATTTATTCCTTTATTACGTAGGCATTCACTGGCGGTCGGCAAAGCAAGAATTTCATTGTACAGGGAAACGTGTTTCTAACTGTACAGATGACAATAAACACTTTGACTTGACTTGACTTAATTTGTGTCAATCTAATTTTCTCTTGTGCAGCACCTGGGGACTAATTACATAAAGGAAGTGTCTCCTAGTACGAAATACGTCTCCATATACCGGCATTCTATCCGTATAGTTCGTAACGTAGGTTAGGGTTACGGTTAGGGTTAGTTAGTCTGTAACGTAGATTAGGGTCACGGTTAGGGTTAGTTAGTCCGTAACGTAGATTATGGTTACGGTTAGGGTTAGGGTTAGTTAGTCTGTAACGTAGATTAGGGTTACGGTTAGGGTTAGTTAGTCTGTAACGTAGATTATGGTTACGGTTAGGGTTAGTTAGTCAGTAATGTAGATTATGGTTACGGTTAGGGTTAGCTAGTCAGTAACGTAGATTAGGGTTACAGTTAGGGTTAGTTAGTCAGTAACGTAGATTATGGTTACGGTTAGGGTTAGCTAGTCAGTAACGTAGATTAGGGTTACAGTTAGGGTTAGTTAGTCAGTAATGTAGATTATGGTTACGGTTAGGGTTAGCTAGTCAGTAACGTAGATTAGGGTTACAGTTAGGGTTAGTTAGTCAGTAACGTAGATTATGGTTACGGTTAGGGTTAGCTAGTCAGTAACGTAGATTAGGGTTACAGTTAGGGTTAGTTAGTCCGTAACGTAGATTATGGTTACGGTTAGGGTTAGGGTTAGTTAGTCTGTAACGTAGATTAGGGTTACGGTTAGTTAGTTTGTAACGTAGATTAGGGTTACGGTTAGGGTTAGTTAGTCTGTAACGTAGATTATGGTTACGGTTAGGGTTAGTTAGTCAGTAATGTAGATTATGGTTACGGTTAGGGTTAGTTAGTCAGTAACGTAGATTAGGGTTACAGTTAGGGTTAGTTAGTCAGTAACGTAGATTATGGTTATGGTTAGGGTTAGCTAGTCAGTAACGTAGATTAGGGTTACAGTTAGGGTTAGTTAGTCAGTAACGTAGATTATGGTTACAGTTAGGGTTAGCTAGTCAGTAACGTAGATTAGGGTTACAGTTAGGGTTAGTTAGTCAGTAACGTAGATTATGGTTACGGTTAGGGTTAGCTAGTCAGTAACGTAGATTAGGGTTACAGTTAGGGTTAGTTAGTCAGTAACGTAGATTATGGTTACGGTTAGGGTTAGCTAGTCAGTAACGTAGATTAGGGTTACAGTTAGGGTTAGTTAGTCCGTAACGTAGATTAGGGTTACGGTTAGGGTTAGTTAGTCAGTAACGTAGATTAGGGTTACGGTTAGGGTTAGCTAGTCAGTAACGTAGATTAGGGTTACGGTTAGGGTTAGCTAGTCAGTAACGTAGATTAGGGTTACGGTTAGGGTTAGTTAGTCCGTAATGTAGTTGACGTATTAATACAAACAGAAGTACAAGTGCGTAGCGTCTCATTGGCCAGTTTAGGTCACGTGGTGCACCTATGACGTGACCTAAACTGGCCAATGAGGGGCCTTGTGTACGGATAGAATGCCGGTATATGGACACGTGTTACATATTGATAGCCACTGCATTTCATAAACAGGATAAGCAGGTATTGAAGATGGATGGACTGAAAGAAATAATATTTTACTAACTAGGGGGTACACCAATTGCAATTTTCTGGCCAATCACCTATTTTTTTAAAAGCCTGACCTGCCAAATCCGATTTTGGCCGATCCCAATTTTTTCTTTTTATAACAGAGCAAATACATGTTGTTCTAACTGCACATGAAAAGTTTAAAACACTGCCATCCAAAATTCTAAATGATATCAGTTCCTTTAGTCCTTCATTTTTCCCATTTTAAAAACAGGTTGCACTGAAGACCTGTTTTGAGCTCTTTCCCCCCAAAATTTTTTTGTTACAAATTGAGAAAATCCCAAGGTTTGTGTGTAGATGATGAATCTAATTGAATTTTGGAAAAATGTGACAGTTTGAAATGTTTAGTATCGCGATGCATGGTTTTGTGTCACGCAAATTGTGAATCGTATCGTATCGTCGGATTCATGGCAATACGCACAGCTTTAATGGACTGCATTTGACACAAACTGTTTTAAAACTGTTGTTTTAATCAGTTCATCCCGACAACAGATGAATGAAGACATATTAATAGACATTTACAATCTCACTTTTAAAATTCCATTTTATGATAACCTTCCTGACATTTGTTTAATTCGACCACGTACAATTTTGTGTTATTTTTACTTACTCAAGACACGTCTTAGTGCATAATTCCTTCAGGAAGCGTCTTCAGATTGAACGACTTTGGTAAATAACAACATTAATATCTGTGTATATTATGTTACAGAGCAGCTATAACACAAACTAACCACGTCTTCTGCTCAAGGTTGTTCGCGTCCTTAGCACTAAAGCTAAAAGGTAGAAAAGCTCATATCTACTGTTAAATATTACTGAGCCTGAACGCAACATAAGGGCAACGCCATTTTACCATGGGCTAATGCTGCGTTCCAGAGACCTCGGAAATTTGAATTCCAAGTTGAAAATACAGATCTCATCTTCAGAGTCTCAGAGGCACCACATCAAAATATTTCAAAAACATGCGTGACTGCGATAATATATACAAAAAAGACGTTGTTGATTTTTGTAATTAAAACTAGGATTATTTGGGGGGGAAAAATGTAATGGCCCAACAAGGTGAGGAAACAAGCTAACTCGGAAGCCATTAAAAATGACACAGGACACAAGAGAAATTTTAAAATCAATAAAAGTTATCATTTAAAATCAAAAGGAAATAATATACTGCGTTCCACAATACTGTTAAGCAATTTGTAAACGTAGTGAGTATTTTAGGACTATATTATCTCCTAATGTTTTTTTTTTGTTTTTTTGTTTTTGTTTTTAATTAAAAATGCTGTCGTCAGACAACATATTCTCGAAAAAGTTGGGGTAGATTCTTTCAATCCATCCAATCATTCAATCCAATGCAAGTAGTGGTAGGAATTCCCAGAGTTCCGAGTTTTATGGAACGCATCATAACTACGCATAGGCACCAGCTTCTGCCTGTGTTAAATAATCAAAACAATAATACTAAAATTTAAAAAATCAGAACAATTATCAGTTCAATCACATTAAAGAAATAATTACATTGATATTTAACAATCTGCAAGTCATTAGTACAAAAAGTAGAAGAGTCAAGTAGTTTATTTACATGATTATTGTGTAATGTTTATTTTTACATAGCAAACAACGGAAGCAGCAAAAGCAATGGTGTTTAACTAATAGATAATATTACATTTTAATATTATGTTTTGTATTATATATCATGATTATTAATAATACAATAGTAATGATAATAGTATTAATTGTGTTTTTAATTAATGTCTTATTTTATCATGGTAAATGTTATTAATTAATAATACAATAGTATCTCATTTATAGCACCTAAACAGACAATGTATTGCAAGACTTGTCTTATAGTCGTTTTAATATTAATTACCGCTACATCGCTCCTTTTGGTGCCATTTTTTCCTCAATATTAAATAAATATTGCAAATAATACTGCTGCATTTGTATTTCATTTACACTAAATGTGTTCTTTGATGCGATAAAATTGTTCTGATTATTATATCGACCAAAAGCCGAACTTAACCATTTCCTATCTATTCAATTCAATTCAATTCAATTCAATTCAAGTCAATTAAAAACAGCTTTATTGCCATGGTAAACAAGTTTACAAGTGTGACATAGTATGATGTACATACACAAAAATTATAAATATTTTTAAAAAAAAATAGCAACACATGTTGTGCTAAAGAATAAGAATAAAAATAGGGGTTTCACAATATATGTAGATTAAAATGTATAATTAACTTGTTATAAAAGGGGAAAAGGTTATGTTGAGTGTTACATATCTCCACATGTGCGTTCGGTTATAAAAGTACATAAACCTACACAAACACTTACATACGTGGGGCAAAAAAGTATTTGACAGCCACCGATTATGCAAGTTGTCCCAAAAGAAGAGAGAGGTCTGTAATTTTCATCATAGGTGCACTTCTACTGTGAGAGACAGAATGTAAAAAGAAAAAAATCCAGGAAATGACATTGTATGATTTTTAAATAATTCTTTGTAAATTCATGTGTAAAATAAGTATTTGGCGCCTCCAAACAAGCAAAATTTCTGGCTCTCACAGACCTGTTACTTCTTCATTTAGAAACTCTTCTATCCTCCACTCATTACCTGTGTTAATGGCACCTGTTTGAACTCGTTATCTGTATAAAAAACACCTGTCCACAACATCTAACAGTCACACTCCAACCACCACCATGGCCAAGATCACATGTCTAAGGACATTAGGGACAAAATTGTAGACCTGCACAAGACTGGAATGAGCCAAAGTACACTAGGCTACAGCTTGGTGAGAAGAGATCAACTGTTGGAGTTATTATTACAAAATGGAAGAAATACAAGATCATTGACAATCTCCCTTGACCTGGGGTTTCATGCAACATCTCAAATCATGCGGTACTAATGATCTTGAGAACAATGAGGAATCAGCCCAGAACTACACGGGAGGAACTGGTCAATGACCTGAAGAGAACTGGGACCCCAGTAACCAAGGTTACCATTAGTAACACACTACGTTGTCATGGATTAAAATCCTGCCGCGCTTAGTGTTCAGGTCCCGTGTTTAAACCAGCACATGTCCAGGCCCGTCTAAAGTTTGCCAGTGAACATCTGGATAATCCAGAGGAGGATTGGAAGAATGTCATGTGGTCAGATGAGACTGTGTTTGGAGGAAGAAGAATGCTGAGTTGCATCCCAAGAACACCATACCCACTGTGAAGCATGGGGGTGGAAACATTATGTTTTGGGGCTGCATTTCTGCAAAGGGGACAGGACAACTGATCCATATTAAGGAAAGGATGATTGGGGCCAGGTATTGTGACATTTTGCCTCAAAAACCTCCTTCCATCTGTAAGAGCATTGAAGATGAAATGTGGCTGGATCTTCCAACATGACAATTATTCCAAACACACCGCCCGGGCAACAAAAACAAGAGAAAATCTGTGGAGAGAGTTGAAAGTCCATGTTGCCCAGCAACAGCCCTAAACATCACAGCTCTAGAGAAGATCTGCATGAAAGAATGGGCCAAAATACCAGCTACAGTGTTAGTGTGCAAACCTGGTGAAGACCTACAGGAAACATTTGACCTCATTGCCAACCAAGGTTACATTACAAAGTATTGAATTGAACTTTTGCTGTTGACCAAATATTTACTTTCTGCACCAATATAGTAATACATTATTTAAAAATCATACATTGTGACTTCCTAGATTTTTTTTTCACATTCTGTCTCACAGTTGAAGTGTAGCTACTGTATGTTAAAAATTACAGACCTCATCTTTTTAAGTGGGACAACTTGCACAATCGGTGGTTGCCAAATACTTTTTTGCCCCACTGTATGTATATATACATGCATGGGCAGACCATTTATACAGTATATATGTACATACATGTAGTGAGACTATAGTGTCTTTCTGCTCGGGTTTATGAGGGGTTGTAGGTCATTAGCGTTCCTTTACCAGTCACATCAGTCTATGAATCTTGCTGTTGTGTTTGCACATTGCTGGACTTCCCAGAGCAGGTATGGGAGTTTATTACCAGTATATATTTATGATGGAGCATCACAACTAACTTGTACTTGTGTACATTTTCAATCATGTCACAGTGCTTCTACTTGAGTAGAATATATCAGAACTCTTTACACCTCTGATAATAATAATAAACATACTTGTGGAGAGGTAGAAATACAAACAGATAACAGGAGATGGTAGTGCAACGAGTTGGGTCCTAACCACCGTGAAAATACAAAAGTAGAAGAAGAAAGAAAAACAAACAAATCCAGCCCACGCATGCACTGTTGTGTGTCTGACTGCAGGCCTCTAGTCGTCAGTGCCCAATCAATAAAATTCAGATATTAAAGGATTAGATATAAACCATCGCAAACTATTAAGTCAATTAGCTGATGATATTACAATCTTTCTAAAGAGTAAAGAACAAAATCCATTAATGCTATATAAAAAAATAAATATTTTCCAGTGCCTCAGGTCTACATCTGAATGTGGATGAATGTGCATTGATGAGCATCCACAGTTTCTTTCTGAACCTTCAATTTGTAACATTCCCATTTGGGTAACCAAAAATTCTGATATAAGTGAGAAGAAGAATATCATTGATAATAGGGATGGTAACCTCTGGGTACCTCACGATACGATACATGATACAAAGCTCACAATAACGATTATCTCACCATATGACGATACTGCAATTATCGATATATTGGTCAGAAATTAATCTACGATAATCTATGACATAACAAGAAAAAAAAAAAAGATTAAGTGAAAAAATACAATTTTTATTTTATATCTCTGAAAGACAATAAATTGAAAAAGTGTCCTATGAACAGTGGCACTATTTTAGTGCAACATTACTGTAAATAAGTGTCAACATACCAATGTAAATGAATAAGTATCTCTAATAGTGCTTTCTATAAACAAAACATAGGGTCTTTCTTACCAGTGACACCAGTATAGTGCAATATTCCAGTAAACAATATATTGGTTCCTTCAACAACCTGTGACAAGATTTCTGTGAAGACCTACCTGCACATTTTAGTGAAAAAGCAGAAAAGTTTTAGAAAAAATAAAAAATAAATTAAAAAAAAAATCAATACTTAGCGGGAGCATATCGATAATCGATCATGCGGATAAATATAGGGATATATTGCTGTATCGAGATATCGTCACACTCCTAATTGATAATGTTGATAAATGTAAAAAATTAAAATATTTAAATAGTTGGTTGCAGAGAGACCTTACTGTATTTACTGTATTTGGTAGAAAAATGTTGACTAAACTTGAATCCTTGTCTCGACTGATCCATCCAGCATATTCACTTGAAATCCCTCCAATGGGGAAAGATGAAATAGAACCGACTTCAATTTCATATATAAAAAAAACAAAACAAATATCATTATATTAAACAGGGGATTTAATAAAAGACTATCAAAATGGTGGAGTAAAGGCAACATATTTCGAAATTATGAATGGAGTGTTAAAAAAAAAAAAGGGTTACAATCCTTTTTGAAAAATGGGCAGGAAATTTGGTTTGTATAATACCTCATCTTGTTTTTAAGAAAGTGGAAGGATTGTATTTTGTTTTTAGTGTGTGATTTTGAAGTTGATAAATTACCCATGAAACTCTCAAGCTTTCACCATCAAGTATTGTTAAAGTGGAAATTGGCCTACAAACACAACTTCAACCCCCATAATGTCCCGCTATAGGACAGCAGTCATTTTGAACAGAAGGAAATCCATGTTTATGGAAAATTGGACGGAGAAACAAATTTGGTCTATTCTACATTTAATGAATGGGGATGGTAACATATTGATTTGGGATGATTTTGAGATAAAATATAATATTGGGTGCTCTGCAAACGATTATAATAAGGTAAAAAAATAATAAAACAAATGTCCTCGTCAATAAAAAGTAATGTAGCTAATATGCCAACACCCAAATTACACAAGATTAGATTAGATCATGTAAATTTATTAGGCAAAAAGTGTGATTATCAAAAACTACACTTAACCTTAAAAACTACAATAAATCTGAAATTTCAGCCATCAGAACAACATATTTAAAATGTCCTATTCCCCCAAAATATAAAGAAGTTCATTTCAAAATTCTAAATGACATTTACCTATCAAATGATTTTATTAATAAAAGATTTAAGCTGGATGTGGACATTTGTTAGATATGCAAAACAAAATTTAAAAACAGCAAAATATTTATTTTATGAGTGTGAAACTGTTGAATCTATATAGAACTCTCTATATGATTTGTTGTTTTCTAATAAAATAAACATTGATTTCTGGTTGGCATCTTCCTTAAAAATAAAAAACATCAATTTATGATTCATATTTTAATTATTATAACAAAATATTATACACACAAGTCATGTCTTCCTAAATAAAATTGAAAATGTTCATGCAAGAAAAATATTTAATTTGATAATTAGGTTAAATGTGTGTATGTTTTGAGTGAATTCCGATTTATTTTGGGGTTTTTATTATTTTACTTTATTTTTGGTTTTTGATTGTCAATGATGTGATTGTGTTTTGATCCGTTTTTGTTCAAATCGTCTTACTAAAAACACCACAAAATAGTCCCACATTTACATGTGTACTTTTAAAATACCAAGACCCAAGATTCAAAATTCTAAATGACATTTACCTATCAAATGATTTTATTAATAAAAGATTTAAGCTGGATGTGGACATTTGTTAGATATGCAAAACAAAATTTAAAAACAGCAAAATATTTATTTTATGAGTGTGAAACTGTTGAATCTATATAGAACTCTCTATATGATTTGTTGTTTTCTAATAAAATAAACATTGATTTCTGGTTGGCATCTTCCTTAAAAATAAAAAACATCAATTTATGATTCATATTTTAATTATTATAACAAAATATTATACACACAAGTCATGTCTTCCTAAATAAAATTGAAAATGTTCATGCAAGAAAAATATTTAATTTGATAATTAGGTTAAATGTGTGTATGTTTTGAGTGAATTCCGATTTATTTGGGGTTTTTATTATTTTACTTTATTTTTGGTTTTTGATTGTCAATGATGTGATTGTGTTTTGATCCGTTTTTGTTCAAATCGTCTTACTAAAAACACCACAAAATAGTCCCACATTTACATGTGTACTTTTAAAATACCAAGACCCAAGATTTCAAAATTCTAAATGACATTTACCTATCAAATGATTTTATTAATAAAAGATTTAAGCTGGATGTGGACATTTGTTAGATATGCAAAACAAAATTTAAAAACAGCAAAATATTTATTTTATGAGTGTGAAACTGTTGAATCTATATAGAACTCTCTATATGATTTGTTGTTTTCTAATAAAATAAACATTGATTTCTGGTTGGCATCTTCCTTAAAAATAAAAAACATCAATTTATGATTCATATTTTAATTATTATAACAAAATATTATACACACAAGTCATGTCTTCCTAAATAAAATTGAAAATGTTCATGCAAGAAAAATATTTAATTTGATAATTAGGTTAAATGTGTGTATGTTTTGAGTGAATTCCGATTTATTTTGGGGTTTTTATTATTTTACTTTATTTTTGGTTTTTGATTGTCAATGATGTGATTGTGTTTTGATCCGTTTTTGTTCAAATCGTCTTACTAAAAACACCACAAAATAGTCCCACATTTACATGTGTACTTTTAAAATACCAAGACCCAAGATTTCAAAATTCTAAATGACATTTACCTATCAAATGATTTTATTAATAAAAGATTTAAGCTGGATGTGGACATTTGTTAGATATGCAAAACAAAATTTAAAAACAGCAAAATATTTATTTTATGAGTGTGAAACTGTTGAATCTATATAGAACTCTCTATATGATTTGTTGTTTTCTAATAAAATAAACATTGATTTCTGGTTGGCATCTTCCTTAAAAATAAAAAACATCAATTTATGATTCATATTTTAATTATTATAACAAAATATTATACACACAAGTCATGTCTTCCTAAATAAAATTGAAAATGTTCATGCAAGAAAAATATTTAATTTGATAATTAGGTTAAATGTGTGTATGTTTTGAGTGAATTCCGATTTATTTTGGGGTTTTTATTATTTTACTTTATTTTTGGTTTTTGATTGTCAATGATGTGATTGTGTTTTGATCCGTTTTTGTTCAAATCGTCTTACTAAAAACACCACAAAATAGTCCCACATTTACATGTGTACTTTTAAAATACCAAGACCCAAGATTTCAAAATTCTAAATGACATTTACCTATCAAATGATTTTATTAATAAAAGATTTAAGCTGGATGTGGACATTTGTTAGATATGCAAAACAAAATTTAAAAACAGCAAAATATTTATTTTATGAGTGTGAAACTGTTGAATCTATATAGAACTCTCTATATGATTTGTTGTTTTCTAATAAAATAAACATTGATTTCTGGTTGGCATCTTCCTTAAAAATAAAAAAACATCAATTTATGATTCATATTTTAATTATTATAACAAAATATTATATACACAAGCCATGTCTTCCTAAATAAAATTGAAAATGTTCATGCAAGAAAAATATTTAATTTGATAATTAGGTTAAATGTGTGTATGTTTTGAGTGAATTCCGATTTATTTTGGGGTTTTTATTATTTTACTTTATTTTTGGTTTTTGATTGTCAATGATGTGATTGTGTTTTGATCCGTTTTTGTTCAAATCGTCTTACTAAAAACACCACAAAATAGTCCCACATTTACATGTGTACTTTTAAAATACCAAGACCCAAGATAGCAAGTGAAGGAAGTGACGTATAGAGTGACGGATATTACGTAGCGAGTGAAGCACAGAGGCTGCTAGCACTAGCTTCAAATACTCAGACGACACAGAGGCTGCTAGCAAAGCTAGCTGTGTGAGATAAATATGGTGAATGTGAAGAAGCGGAAAGGTCGAGTTGTTATTGACTCCGATTCTGAAGACAGCGCAAGCGATGATAATTTAGATCAGGTAAGTGTGTGTCTTACCTGGTCACATTCAAGCTTTCCTGTCTGTACGCTATCAACAGTTAAAAATGAAAACGGTTTCGCTGTGTTTGGCCTCGCTTTAAAGAGCTCGGGTGAGCCTAGTTTAATATTAAATATTAACACATCTACACAGTATTATCTGTACTAACACGTTATGTCTGTTGGTGGCGATAAATTGTGGGTAAATTCTCGTAGAAACAGGTCTGAAAGTTGTTGTCTCTCAAGTTGCTGCTGTTGATGGTGCTGTTATGTTGTCAGGAAAATGCCGCGCTCCGGTTCTGACTGGCTTTAGGCTGAGGGAGTCCTAGCCTGGCTCTGCACTGTTTCAGGGATTTCATATCTTAATAATTATAGTAAGAAATGGCTTTGTTTGTGTCGGGTAATGCTTCGGATGAGGCACATTTTGCTGCTATAAACATATCTCTATGACGTCATGGCGTCTTGGGTTTGTTGTCATTGAACTCCAAACTGTCCAAGTGATGTTAATATAAAGCAAGCAAAGGTGCACTTCCAAAAGGGATGCAGAAAAGATTTTCAGAGAGAGAAGGGGAATATAATTTAATTGGAACACAAACCACATTTCAATATTTAATATGCCAGAACAACACTGAAAAAGGAAAACAATATCAGGGGTTCAAATATGCTGCCTCGAGGTAGATTTCTGTCTTTGTTATTCAATAAAAAAAAAAACTTTTCAATCAAAAAACCAAATTTCAATCAGAGAAAAATTGTTCAAATACAATTATTTGGGTCTCATTTTTGCATTTGGACACTCTTCTTTGTTTGAATTATTCAACAAATTCATTTTTGATTGAAGTTATTATTATTATTATTTTTTTTTTTATTATTAAATATTAACTAATAAAGACTCACATCTACCTCTATATGTCAAACTAATTTTAGTTCAGGGGCCAAATGCTTTTTGTTTTGTGGGAAACAGAGAAAATTCAATATGCATTAATGTGCCCTGTTTTGCACTTCCACATATAAATGATAAAGTATGTTGGTATATCAGTCCTTGCAGGATCTTCACTTAAAATTTCCCTGATTTTGACCAAATTGAGAGTTCTTTCAGCAATTTGAGATTAAAAAATAATTAGCCATCATGTTGTAAAAACTGGAAAACTGGGCTCTGCAAATATTGTGGCTTTTAATTATTATTATTTTTGAAGGGGCTTAAATATATCAATAACTTTACAAAATGTTTCATGTTTTGTCATTTTTTACTTTCTCGAGCGGGCCGGATTCATTTCTGAACTTTCTTTTTGTCTCTTTTTTTTTCTGATTTTGTTACTTTTAGGAGCTGTTGTCTCTGGCCAAGAGGAAGAGGGTAGATTCTGGTGAACAGGAGGAACCAGTTAGCAAACCTGCAGCTTCCACAGACTCAGAGACATCCGACAGTGATGATGAGGTAATGCACTTTGCTTTTTATTCATCAAGCTATAATGATAAAGCTGCTTGGATTTTCTGTGAGCGTGGAAAATGGACGTAAATCACGGAATTAACTTCCTGAAAAAGTATTATTATATATATTTAATGAAATCAACTGGAAATTGCAATATGACAGAATATATCCTCTCATACATGTTTTGAGACAATCTCACCTTTGTGCATGCGCATTTGTGTGCATGCGCATGTGTGTGCTTGCACGAGTGTTTGTGTGTGTGTGTGTGCGTGCGTGCACGAGTGTTTGTGTGTGTGCGTGCACGCGTGTTTGTGTGTGTGTGTGTGCTTGCACGAGTGTTTGTGTGTGTGTGTGCTTGCACGAGTGTTTGTGTGTGTGTGTGTGCGAGCCACGAGTGTTTTTTGTGCATGCGCATTTGTGTGTGCGTGCACGAGTGTTTGTGTGTGTGCGCGTGCACGAGTGTTTGTGTGTGTGCGCGTGCACGAGTGTTTGTGTGTGTGCGCGGCACGAGTGTTTGTGTGTGTGTGCGTGCACGAGTGTTTTTTGTGCGTGCGTGCACGAGTGTTTTTTGTGCGTGCGAGCCATGAGTGTTTTTTGTGCACACAATGAGTGTTTGTGTGTGTGCGTGCACGAGTGTTTGTGTGTGCACGCACCACAAGTGTTTTTTGTGCATGCGCATTTGTGTGTGCCACGAGTGTTTGTGTGTGCGTGCCACGAGTGTTTGTGTGCGCGCCACGAGTGTTTGTGTGTGCGCGCCACGAGTGTTTGTGTGTGCGCGCTACAAGTGTTTGTGTGTGTGTGTGCGCGCCACAAGTGTTTGTGTGTGTCTGTGCGCCACAAGTATTTGTGTGTGCGAGCCATGAGTGCTTTTGTGCATGTGTGTGCACACACCATGAGTGTTTGTGTGTGCGTGCCCGCGAGCATTTGTTTGTGCGTGAGACACGCTTTTATTTCAGTTTACTCAGCTTAAGCAGGGTTTAAATGTGCTTTATAAATTAACTGTGTTTTTATGAGAAAAAAAAATCTGGTTAATCAATTTATTTATTGATTGATTAGTCGATTATGAAAATAATCGTTAGTTGCAGCTCCGGTGTAAATGAATAACAGTGTACAGGTCAACATCATTCTTGTCAAATGCCAAAATGTAAGGTATTTTGTCTTTTGTTTTAAAGTGACATAATAAAACAATAGTTAACTCCATTAACTGTAAGCATGTCATGATTTGGGAAAGTTTAATAAGCCTCTAATGACATCTGATTATAGAAATCTGGTGAAACGGACTTGAATTGGAAATAAATAAACTCTGTAACGGAAGTGGGAACATTTTGAATGTTGGCTTTACATTAACCCATTACATGTATTTGTTCTAGTGGACTGTTGGTGGCACAAAAGGCAAAAAGAAGGCCAAGCCGGGAAAGGGCTCAGAAAAGAAGAATGCTACTAAGAAAAAGGTTCATAAAACCACAGCGTCTGGCAGCTCAGATGGAGACAGCTCAGCTGAGAGTTCTGCACCAGAGGAAGGTATGTGTCTTCTAACCCTAAACTTGAACAATGCCATAACTTCATATGCAATGAGATCCCCCTTTTTTTTAATCCTGTAAAATATTGTAGGTGAAGTTTCGGATTCAGAGAGCAACAGTTCGTCTTCCAGCTCGGACTCAGACTCCTCTGAAGACGAGGTGTTTAAAGATGGCTACGATGACGACCTAATGGGCGATGCTGAGGACAGAGCTCGTTTAGAGCAGATGACGGAGAAAGAGAGAGAGCAAGAGCTGTTCAACAGAATAGAGAAGAGAGAGGTGCTCAAGAGACGGTAAGAAATAATACTTCAGAAATCTACCCCACATAAAGCTTCTGAAGAGTTTGGCAGAGATGTATTTATTAACATTAGAAAATAGACTGGATGTGTAAAAATCTAATGCAAGGACACAAATCTTTGCTTGTGTGCATAGTTATTATTATAATAAACTTTGGATCTCCCAAAACAGGTTTGAAATCAAGAAAAAGCTGAAGACGGCAAAAAAGAAGGAGAAGGAGGAGAAAAAAAAGAAGCAGGAGGAAGAGCAAGAAAAAAGAAAGCTATCTCAGGTCCCAGACACAGTGGTAAGAGTCAGACGATATCGGTCCGATATCAGCCAGAAAACTAATATCGGATTTTATCGGACTGCATCTAAAATCTCCGATATAAGCCCTCCGATAAGTTTTTGGTGTTTTTGTCCCCCCCCCCCCAGTTACATACCTGTCAAGGATCCCATTTTGACCGGGAAATTCCCGTATTTTACCCCTCTTTCCAGCCATCGTCCCGTATTAGTATCTTCCCGTAAATATCCTGTATTTTAATGTAATCATTATTAAAAGATGCCTTTCTAAACTGAACGCCATCACTAGCCTCGTGAGAACTGCCACCTGAAATGGCTTGGGTGGCAGTTCTCGCGAGATTAGTGCCGACAACGGCAACAAACCCGGAAACAACACAGAAGAGAGATGATGAATGAAGACGTTCCAGTGAAAAAAAAACAAAGAACTGTTGTAAATACCTTGTAAAATATGACAGAGAGTTTATCTTCCTAAAGAGCAGCAGGATGGGACACAGTTACACGTTCTGTTAGATTAATAACTGAGATTTTAGCGTCTCCCACAGCGGAAGGAACCACGTAGTCACTATGAAAAGTCAGCCAATCACAAGCTCCACAAATATACACTTCTTTCAAAAAGTGTTAAAGGATGTAAAGTCTGTAATAAATGTGTTTAATAGAACCACATGAGTGAGCATGAGAAATTATAAGAAAATATGTAATAAAATAAAATGTGAATGTCTAACTTAAAGTCAAGCAATGGGAAAAGAACAGTAAATATGCAACGTGTTGACTTGTATATAAACTGTAAGTATATTAAATAAAAATGTGCTTCATATACACATTTATGTTTTTATTTAGGCTGTTTTATAGTTTAGAAATTAGAGCTGGGCGATATATCGAGAAAAATGTATCGCGTTTTCTATTTTGGTGATATAGAAAACTGCAATATTGCATATATCTATTTATATATAGCTCATTTTGTATCAAAACACTAGTCTTAGGAGTCGCTGCTTTTACTTCTCAGAACAACATGTAAAGCTCAGTTAGATGGATTAATCAGTGCGTCCTTCCCCATAACAAGCTACACTACAGAACTCACTCACATGTGCTGTCCCTTAGAGGTGAAAAAGCCAAAAGTGGCACATATTGTACAACTGTTTGTTAATAAATGTGCCTGTGTAGCATTTTGCATCAGCAAATTTAACTCAGGGGATTGTAGCGGGCGCTTGGAAATTTCCAAATCAAGTTCAAATTCAAAACTTGACAGGTATGCTCAGTTGTTCTCACCATATACTGACAGTAAAAAATAACTGAAGTGAACCTGAATTGTTGACTATTGTTCTATGTTTGAGTAACATCACTTGATCAAGCCTTTTCTAATATTTACCACTACAAAATAAGTAATAAAAGTATGTATGATTCGTTCTGATATCGCATTGGATTGATATAGGCATTGGCCAATATTCAAGGCTGCAATATCGCTATCGCATCGGAAGTCAAAAAGTTGTATCGGGACATCCCTAGCTACAGTGATATACATTCTTTAACCCTCATTCAGAGAGCCAAAGGTGAAAAAGTTCTGTTTCCTTCCTCTCTTGCTATTCCATATTTTGTAAAATGTCAGCTCCAAACAGCCAAGTTGGATTTTTCTCACGTTGTGCCAAAATCCTCCTACTGACAATCCTGGCTCCTCCTACCCTATGTGAGAATGTGAGCTCCTCCCTCTCAAACTACCTCACAGGTAGAACAAACGGGTTGATATTACAGTTAATATCTTTACATTCAGTGTATAGATAATCCAGTATATAGATAAACAATAGGTTCCATTTTTAGTAGCCGTTATACCGCCTTGAATTAACTAATTTAAGGGATGATCTAACAATGTGACCCAATGCGATGCAGCGGTCGGACAAAATAATGGACTATCACCTTAAATTGACTATTTCTGTGGTCAGTAGAGGTGAGGAGGAGAAGGAAGCATGTTAATAATTTACTACTGCTGCTCCTGCGTTGATGAACACACACGCTGGAGCAGCGCATGTTTACGCCCACTCATGCATATGCATGAAGTCCCATAAAACAGCCTGTCTTTAGGAGCGCTGACGTTTCAGAGGGCTAAAACTCTGATAAACAGGCGGGTTTGGGAAAATAAATCTGAAATACTATGTTGTTGGGGTTCTTAGAACAAACGAAGATGGGTGAAAAATAGCATAATACTGGACCTTTACGATCAAATTACTTCATTTTTGGCTCCTGAACTAAAATGAATCTTTTATGAAGTATATCCTGTGTTGATCAAAGTTTGTAACCTGTCTACAGGTGATGTCACACAACAAGGAGAGGCGATCAAAACGTGATGAGAAGCTCGACAAAAAGTCTCAGGCAATGGAAGAGTTGAAAGCCGAGCGTGAGAAGAAGAAAAACAAAACGGGTCAGTGTGCATTGATCTCCTGCGGGGCTGTGGATTGGAGTTCCTATGACGTCATTAAATGCTGATGTTTTTCACGTTTACAGCTGAGCTTCTGGCCAAACGTTTGCCCCTGAAGGCGAGTGACGTCTACTCTGACGATGAGGAGGAGGAGGAAGAAGATGACGACAAGTCGTCTATCAAGAGTGACCGCAGCTCACGCTCTTCATCTTACGATGACGATGAGTGCGTTCTGTTTCTTTAAGAATCACCTCTGTGTAGTTCTTGGAGAGCTGATTTCTGAAGTGTGTTTTCCCAACAGAAAAGAAGAGACTCCCCCTAAGTCGCAGCCTGTTTCGCTCCCAGATGAGCTGAACCGGATACGCCTGTCCCGACACAAGCTGGAGCGCTGGTGTCACATGCCCTTCTTCGCTAAGACTGTGACCGGCTGCTTTGTGAGGATTGGGATCGGGAACAGCAGCAGTAAACCAGTTTACAGGGTGAGCTTGGTATTTCTGGAATTACTCTAACACACATTCCCATGTGAGCAGCGTTCCCGTTAGAGCAGCGGTTCTCAAACTTTTTTGGAGTTACCCCCATTTTCTTATTTCTGAATCCAAGTACCCCCTTTGTCTGACTTTTATTTAGAAAACTATTTAAAGATCATAATGATGGAATGAAGGAGTGGTAAAACACATTTTAAATAATCTCATTTGGTAAATAAGTGGATTTGAACGCTATTTAGTTCATTCTTTTTGGATCGTGACCCCATTTTGATATCAAGAATTTCTGGTGACCCCAAAGACATTTTTTTTTTCCTAGAATTAGTTTTTGATCATGTTTGAGCTCAATTTTTTATTTTTATTTTACTTCATTTTAGTTGAACTAGATTGATATTTCATAAAGTGAAAGTAAAGAAATACAGTTGTTTAAGATTGTGTTGTTTTAATCTAAAAATAATTAAAAATTTCAATATTTAATTCAATTTTTCAGAAATTTCAGGTGACTTCATTCAAATTTCAGGCAACCCCAATGTTAAAAAAACACTGATTTAGTAGCTCCTGAATAGATTTATTTCTATAGTTTGCATCATTTCTGGTCATCTCACATCTGTGGTGGGACGAAGACTGACACTTTATTTGTTACATTTCCACTCTCTCTCAAGTACCCCGTGTAGTGCTATTGTGTACCCCTGAGAAACACTGTGTTTGAGTACAGCCTAATGTTTTGAAACTGTTAAATTGTAACCTTGGTCTTTCTTGTGGTTTACAGGTGGCTGAGATTGTGGATGTAGTAGAGACGGCTAAAGTTTACCAGCTCGGAATAACGCGAACAAACAAAGGATTACAATTAAGGTTGGTATTCACTCATTGCAGCAACAACTGATCAACAATATTGGTATAGTGCCCTTACTGTTGTAAGTTTTATTTTCATTGTTGTAACTCGTCCTCAGGCACGGCGGTGACACACGCGTTTTCAGGCTGGAGTTTGTATCAAATCAAGAGTTCACAGAAAGTGAATTCATAAAGTGGAAAGAGGCGGTAAGTAGATCTAAAGCAGGGTTCCCACGGATCCTTAAAAAGTCTTAAAAGGCATTAAATTCATGAATCTAAAAATAAGGCTTTTATTGTCATTAAATTCATGAATGTAAAAATAAGGCTTTTATTGTCATTGAAATGTCTTTAATCAATGTTTCAAAGGTCCTAAATTTTAACACACAAGTATGATTTTTATGATTGTAATTAGTGTCACATTTCAAAATAATTGGTACATTTTGTTTTTTTAAAATGTATAAACAACATGGGAAAATGTAAATATAATGCCTGTTCAACAAAGATTTTTCTGAATGATTTTTTTTTTGTTGTTTCATAGATTTTTTTTTTGTGTATTTTACTGTCATTTTGTGTATTTTTGTGTGTCTACTTTGGGGGCCGCCAGTTGCACGTCTGCACTAGACACTAGAAAAAAAATACTCGAGCCCTATTTTATTGATGTGGCTTTTTTTCCCGCAATTATGTTTACTGTGATGTTGGTTTTAAGTTTGATTTAAAATGGCAATAAAAAGTCTTGAATTTAATTTGACTAAAGCTGTAGGAACATGCAAGATGCAAAGGGAAGAGATTGTTGTTAAGTGTGGATTTCTCTGTCCTGCAGATGATAATGGCTGGAATGCAGGTGCCCACTCTTGACGAAATCACAAAGAAAGAGCTGTCAATCAAAGAAGCTGTAAACTACAAGTTCAATGACAAAGACATTGAGGATGTAAGCTGCCGTGGCTTGATGTTTAAATGAATTTATGGGTGAAAAACTGCAGTAGAACTCAATTTGTATGAACTTTCTGCAGATCGTCAAAGAAAAAGACCGTTTCAGAAAAGCCCCGTCAAATTACGCCATGAAGAAAACGCAGCTGCTCAAAGACAAGGTGAAGATGAAAGTTTAGTCGAAATCTCAGCCTCCAATGTGGAGGGTGTCATTTCTTCTGTTTAAATAACAATCATCGTGTGTGTGTGTTTTAAAAAAAAAAAAAGGCCATGGCTGAGGAAAGTGGAGATGGTGAGAAAGTAAAGGTGATCCAGGATGAGCTGAACGAGCTGGAGGAAAGGGCCGAAGCTCTGGACAGACAGAGAACTAAGAACATCTCTGCTATCAGGTAAACCCGGTGTTTTTATGTCTGAATCCATCTGAAGAAAAGCCAAAGTCTCACTCTGTCACTACGCAACAGTCTGACACTAATGACTGATTGTCTACCTTCCCTTTTATTCAGCTACATTAACCAGAGGAACAGAAGCTGGAACATTGTGGAATCAGAGAAAGCTCTAGTGGTAAGTGCTCCTCTGTGTCTGCCTCTGATAATAAATATCACATAATAAAATCTGTTTAGACCAGGGACCAAATACGGATCTCTTTCATCTGTAGTGGGGTGCAGATTAAATGTGGGGGGAAAGAATTATTTCAACATTACTGTGTCCAAATTTGAACTTCCATTCATAAATTATACATTAAGTATAATATTTATTAGGTACCAACAATATCCCAGCAATCAGTGACACATATATCAGTCCCTGCAACATGTTCACTTACATTTATTGATTTTTTTTGACCAATTTCTATTTCCTTTGGAGGAAATGTGTGGAATAATTTAAGGAAAAGTGCAGTTAAATTCCTTCAACAAGTTTAGATTATAAATGACTGCCATCATGTGATATAAGCATGGGAAAACTGTAAACAGCTATAATCTGAGTTATAAGCTGAGATGAGCCGAGTCCAACACACACCTCAACGCCTGAACCTCAGCAATTTAAACCAATAGGTCTGGGAAATATGTTAATAAATAAAGAGCATATTTCAATGACAGTTATTCATGATAAACGAGATATAACCAGTGTAAATGAGCTTGTTTGAACATTTTCTGCTTTGTTTTTTCTACAGGCTGAAGGACTGAATGCCAAAAACCAGCAGATGGACCCCTTCACTCGGAGACAATGCAAACCTACCATGGTGTCAAATGTAAGTTGTCTTTTTAAAAATTAAAAATTAAAAATTTCACTGTTTAGAATGTTTAATATAAAATGTCCAGAGAATATTTTTAATTTTTTCCTAAGGATGCTTGCTTGGTGAAATGTTAGTGTTTCTCTCTACTTTGCACCACTTCTTGTTAGATGATTTGTTATGCTGCCATGGGATAACTTACCAAGATTTACAATGGAAAAAAACAAAAGTTATATATTTTATTAGCCTAATCATGTGGCGCTCTTCTGCTCTTTGCCCTGCAGGCTAGAGACCCATCGGTCCACGCAGCTATTCTTGCTCACCTGAATCAGAAATATGGCTCAGGCTCAGCAGAAGATTCCTCCAGTACAGAGAACAACACAGTGGTGAGCACAACACTCCTGAACATCTCTCTGCACACAGGATTAAGCCTGGTTTTAAATGTAATCCACAGGGTCGTGAAGGGTCTTTTTTCTCCCAATCAATTGTATTACAGGATTTGGGGAAAATAATTTCAGTGTCATTCCATTAAAAACACCAATGAAAAAAAAAAAGACAATGACAACTGCAGGTGTCCCGGTAAAGAAAAGTCTGTTTGCACCATCAAAATATTCAAAAATTATTTCTGACCTTCAGTAAAGCCAAATTAATTACAGTGAAGGTAGA
This sequence comes from Gouania willdenowi, assembly GCF_900634775.1. Lineage (NCBI taxonomy): Eukaryota > Metazoa > Chordata > Actinopteri > Blenniiformes > Gobiesocidae > Gouania > Gouania willdenowi. The sequence continues at coordinate 8,562,023 of NC_041065.1, forward strand.
AGAAAATGTATTTGCACCTGTGAATTATTAAAACTTCATCCAGTTCCAGATGCATTAACACTCTCACAACTTATTATGAATCACGTAACTCGTCATATATATATATATATATATATTCTTTCAGTCTAACATAAATCACAATTTAAGAATATGTAATATATTCAGGCCTATATAATTATAATACATTTTGGTTTTGTCCAGTGCTTCATTTGTAAATCGTCAGGTTCAGGAGCAAACGCCGGGTGTTGTTGCGGCACTAAGAGAGAGACAATAATGTAGGGGAATACATTTTTTTAAAGTGCCGTTTGCTAACTAAATGGGCCAATAATATCACGTGAACACAAACAACCAATCAGCGTTAAAGAAGCACAGACAGTCACCTGTTACAGAGCATCTGTCTCTCGCTCTCTGAGTGACAGTTGTCAAAATCTGCTGTGTTTCAGCAACAAGGACAGTGCAAAATCACCACTAATTTAGCCACAAAGGTCACTAAACTTTCAGAACTGAAAAACATACAAATACAAAATATATACAAACTTTTACGCCCATAACATAAGGTCACAACTCATCTAATAACTCAGCAGCACAGCAGAAAATGAAAATAAAATGCGTGCTTACCTTATATTTGTCAAAATAAACACAGCCATGGAGAACTTTGTATCCTCGCAACTTTTTTCAGCCGATGCCTGCCTTGTCTTTCATAAGCCAAGAGTAGCAGCTCATCTCGAGTCCACCCTGAGTCTTCCTCACGTCCCCTGGATAGTTCTCCTCTTGTGTCCTGTCACTCTGTTAGAGGCAGGTTCTCCTGCATTACCCTGGATTTCCACTGGATGCGTATCTGCACGGAAACTGCTCTGCTCCGTAACTTCAGTGCAATCTGCTATCCAGCAATCCCCACCGCCTCCGGTTTTGCTGGGCATCTGTTGCAGCAAGCACTCAGAAGATCCTCGCACAATACATATGTGATTCAACCATGGATAAATGCAATATTTATATGTTAAATATGATTTTAAAAGCACTCGGATTGGGTCAACCATGGTATCAACGGAAAGGTCTGGTGCCCTCCAGTCCGAATGTATGCTTGGATTTTGGGTAGAGTTCAAAATGGGCCCACTGGAAGTCCCGGAAGGTCAGTGTTTTCCTCTGTCAGAGGTAACCTCTGTCAATGGATGGAATTACGATCCGCCTTGAACACGTAGTATTTTATTTTGAAAATAATCTGGATATTTAATTCTGTGTCTATGCACTACTTCCTGTCCCGCACAGGTTTATTTTTATTAAATTGCTGCAGCACAGCTCCAGCGTCCAGCAGAAATAAAAGTACCTAGTATTTGCTGCAGAGGGATCCAGCATGCTGCACCAGTGACAGTGCTGTGCTGGTGCAGATTTGCATGCGGTGGAAATTGACACATTGACTTTAATGACGCAATGACTGTTTCCACAGAAATACACTTGGACTTCTTTACCTCTGGCTTAGCTTCACTTATTGGTCCTAAAAAAGCTCTTTAAATCCAACTGCCTTTTTTAGCCATTTTCTATCATCTTCAGAGCTGACAGAGAAGCTATATTCCACTCTCTTCCTCATTTGCGCTGTCTAAATTAAATTTTGTGCTTACAATGACATTTCCAGTGATTTCAACTCAAAATAGAAAAAAACACAGCTGTCCAAATATAATACTTCAAAATTTAATTGAACCTAAAAGCAAAAAAGCATTTTTTTTCTTTAATGAGGTTATGGATCAAATCAAATAAGAGCTGGTCAAAATCTGGGAGGTGCCGGATCCTGCTCCCAAATTAAGCTCTGGTTTTGTCATTGCATTCTCCCTTCAGCTACTCATTTCTATATTGGGGTTAGACACTTAATGAGTACACTTTTTGACATTAAAATTTTTTGGATTTTTTTCTAACATAGAATTTTAGGTCAATCATCACATCTTCATCGTCTTTCTTTGTTGCTTAAACTTTCTAGGGTCAAGCAAACCTGAAGGACAAAGAAGTCCCCAAGCCGACCACTGACCTCTCCGAAGACTTGTTTAAAGTTCATGATTTCGATGTAAAAATTGACCTCCAGGTTCCTAATGCAGGTGAGTCCCTTCAGAAGCTGTGCAGATGTTTTGCTCACATTGTGGTTCCAGTGATGAATGAATGTTGTATGTTGCTTTTGTTCTGCAGAGGCAAAGTCACTATCTGTGAGCTCCAATGCACTGCCAGTGAAAGATGGCGCCCCTCGCAGGTCCCTCAACCTAGAGGACTACAAGAAGAGACGGGGCCTCATCTGAAACTGCTGCATGTGTAAAGTCTGTCTGTGTGTGTGTTTGTGCGAGTGTGTGGTAGGAAGAACATGAGTGTGTGAGTTTCTCTCCCCTTGAGATCCTGTTTGAATGTGTGATTAAGACTGTTTATCCAAAACTGGAGACCATGCTGAGTGATCAAAGACAACATTTTTCTCTAAGGAGCTTCTGGAAAATATTGTTTTGAATCATCAAAAACTCTTATATTGTCTGTTTTGTTTTGGGTTTTTTTGCCTCTTTCTTTTTTTGGATTCTCCCCTAAAGGACACATCACTTGTGGGATTTTACTCTGAACTCAGTCTCGGAAGAAATGATTTGTTGGGACATTCTGAAATATTGGACAAAGAACAATATCAGTTAACTTTTCCTCATTGTCAATAATGAATTATCATCATCCAGCCTGTAAATGTAAAGAGTATATGTATATCATTTCCAAACTGAAGAGTCTGGTTTTTAACAGTGTAGATGAAAACTATCTCAACCATGGAAAATGAGAGACTTTGTTCAACTGACTCAAGAGGACATTGTTTTTTTTGTTTTTTTATGTATTCATCACAACCACACAATAGAGGAACTTTTTTATATAGCTCTCCTTGTCATAAAAGTGTTGCTTCAGTTCTGTTATATCAGTTGGTTCTCCATGGGATAAACTCCAGTTCTCTTGTTTCCCAGAGGAGACATTTTGATTGTGATATTGATCGTGTTCATAGTATCTGTATTGATGTGGCATGCCATGTACATATGCATTTTTGAGTGAGTGAGTGAGTGAGTGAGGAAAAAAAATAAATAAGAGGCACTGTTTCATATCTTTTGTGTACATTGTGTTTTTGTTTCATCTGTGCAGTTTTTAAAATGTAAAGTCGTAATATTACTAATAATACAACTTGTCATTTTCAGTATACATATTATTTTCATTTTCTGAGTTAAACAAATTCTTTTGTGATTGGCTTTTGGTCACGTAAATATAATCCTAAGACCTTAAAATATCATCTTTAAAATTTACTTCGTATTTAAACAATCTTGTCTTTTCTAAAGCCATAGGATGAATCTGTCAGATTTAAAGAAATCATACTTTGATCCATTATTATTATTTTTTTAAAACTCAACTAAATTTTTCACTCAATAATTCTGGGGGAAAAGATTTTTTCTTTATTTCTGTAGTCAACAATAATTGCTCCTTGTAAGTGATAAACTTTAAATTCATTGGAAAAAAGGTAAAGGGGAAATCTAATTTATTATGTCAATGTTATGTTTATTCAGGCAACTTTTTCTTCAGGAAATTTGATCTTCGGACATTTTGACTGCCAACTGTCAGTCTACCTCAGAGGCATCTAGTGATTCTTTTGATGTGTTCATAAGAGTTATTTTATAAGGAAAGCGTATTTGATGCTTTGGCAGTCGAAACATGTCAACAGATCAAGTTTCCTGGAGGAAAAATATGTATTAAAAAAAGAAGACTAAAATAACATGCTGAAAATCTAAATTAATTATATATTTTTTCGTTTGGAGTGCAGGGACGGTCACTTATGTTTGGGTTTAACATTATCAATACGATGTTATAGTTTATAAAATGTTCATATTTCATTAAAACGTAATAAAGTACGCTAAAGATGCTGAACTAATAATAAAAACCTCGTTTTTAGGCTAATTTTTGTTCAGGCTTTAATGCAGACACCCCGTTGGATCCTTGTTAGCAGCACTTCCGGGTCCACGTATTGAGTCGCTTTAACTAACCTAATTCTGTGTCAGATTATGACATTTGGCTGTGTTTATCCACACATTTCAGCCTTTCTGTGCTCTTTTGTTAAACATCAAGGATAGCTGGTCACCGGAGACTTTGTGGGATTGTCGTGTCATTTGAAACGGTACGTGGTAGTAGTAGTTGAGTTGCCTGTTAGCTAGGAGCTAAATGTTTACACCTAAATGAGAGATGATTCTCGGGTAATTTGTAGTTTTCTAACTGTACGCAGGGCCTATAAATTCTAATAAGAGCTTTAATGGATCAAGATGAAGAAAAATATCCTATTTTCACATCAGCTGTCCTATGAATGCGTGTCTACTTACTTGGATTTTAATGTTGCGAATGAACTAATTCACCTAAAAAAAAAAAAAAACATCTTTGCATAACATTGTAAAGCTCATCAACGTTGAAAAGGTAGCAAACATGTTTACATTATGTACTAATAAATTAAACTAGCATAGAATCGAACAAGGAAGATGAAGCTGACGGTTTATTAAGAAGCATTTGGATTGAAATGGTTCAAAACTACAAAGCAATACAATTAAATAAAAGCGAGTTCTGCTGTTTAATCTTTACTATATTAAATAGTGAGGTGTCATAAACCTGTAAAAGCACGGTTATGTACTGTATGTTTAACCCATTGGGTACCAAAGTTGTACTTTCTACTTATTCAGTGTTTTAAATTCTCAACATCTCATTCAGTTTAAAGCCTAATTATATGAATTTTGATCACGAGTTTCCTTTTAGTGTCATCTTCATAATTCCATGATCACTTTTATTGGAAGATGTAAAGAACATTAGATATAAAATGTACTGACACTCTTTGAGTTCAGGACCGATTTGGTCCCATTGACTCAAATTATAACCACATGTTTTGGATATACTGTCATCCTGACATATAAAAGTGGATTTCCCAAAAATACTTCATACTTTTTAACCTCTACTGTCAAAATACAGGGAAAAAAGGTTTTCAAATGTTCTACTTTGCACCTTATTTAAAAAAAAAAAGCATGATTTGTGTTTTTATCATTAAAAAACACAATGTTTTTTTGACAGAAAGGGCTTAAAAACCTAAGAAACACAGAAATATAATTAAAACTTTGTATCTATCGTTCATACCTGTCAAGTTTTGGATTTGAAAATAAGGGAAATTTTCTGATGCAAAATGTCACACAGGAACATTTATTAACAAACAGCTGATCAATATGGGCACTCATTAATCCATCTAACTGAGCTTTAAATGTTGTTCTGAGAAGTAAAAGCAGCGTCTCCTAAAACTAGTATTTTAATACATAATAAGCTATAATATATACATATATATGAAATATTATAGTTTTCTATATCGCCAAAATAGAAAACTCGATACATCTTGAATCTCGATATATCGCCCAGCCATAATTCCTAAATTATAAAACAGCCTAAATTAAAACATAAATGTGTATATGAAGCACATGTGTTTATTTAATATACTTACAGTTTATATACAAGTCAACACGTTGCATATTTACTGTTAATTTCACGTTGCTTGTCTTTAAGTTAGACATTAACATTTTATTTTCATTATATATTTTCTTATAATTTCTCATGCTCACTCATGTGGTTCTCTGGTATTAACTAATGACTTATTATAGACACATTTGTTGCAGAATTTACATTCTTTAAAGCAGTGTATATTTGTATATTCCTCTTAATTATTGACCTAGTCAAGGCTGCAATATCTTTATACCAAATGTTCCACTTTGCACCTTATTTTTAATTTTTTTAAATGCATATTCTGTGTTTTTGTCATAAATTTATTTTTTTATGACAGAAAAGGCACAAAAACATTAAAAAAAAAAATATACAGAATTGTAATGAAAACTATATCTATGGTTATGTCTGAAGTTGTTAAAAAGATCTGATGTGAAAACAAACAGTGTGAAAAAATATTTATATATGACTTTTTTACAACAGTTTTATGAAGGGTACCGTTTTGGTACCTAACCTTTTTTTAAAGGTGCCGCAAGGATTAACAGTACTTAACAGGTTTCATATGGAGCTTTGACAGTAATCAATATAGGTCATGTGCCATGGTAAAAACAAAAACATGATCCATACGTGCACAGTATAATCTACTCATTTCAAAGAATGATAGAATTGCTAAGATATTTTCACCAAAAAAATGAAGAAAAATGCTTCTGTAAATAATATCAACTTTTTAAAATGATTGTTGGCAAAGTCAGCTTTCACATTGACAAGAAAAACCATGTTGTCCTCTCAACAGCCCAGATACTTATTTATACATATATATAAGGGGTGTGTATTGCCTGGCATCTGGCGATACGATTCGTGTCTTAATACAATACCATATCTCCCGATATTAAACTGTAAGGTGATTATTGCGATAGTTTTTTAATATATTTGACTCAAACAACTGATCTGTAAATGTGTACACCTTCATGAGAACATTATGTATGAAATATGTTTTATTGGCATATTTTACACTCAAAACATTGGCTTTAACATGCCATGTGCCAACAACTTAAAATAAAATAATAACATACAATCTGCCTGTGGCTTTTAAACCAACTTTGACTTTAGTGCCTAGAAACTTTTAGTGTCTAGAAGAACAAATAAATGCAGAAAGTTAGTACTTTCTTTTTAAATTTTATTGAAAAACCACAAGCTGGTCAACATTCCCAGGTTTTAGAGCACTTCTTTGTGCAGTTACAATGTCTCCTGCAGTGGAAAAGAGTTTCCTGGTTAATTAAAGATTATATATATATATCAGCTTACGATCCATCCGGAAGGCACATGTGTCTCTTTAACTGTGATAACTTCTCACACAGTATATTTTGTTAGTATATACTATGTCTTTACTCTGTCAATAGGATGCAACATGTCTTGGTTTGCTGACTTTGCTGGGAAAGCTGAAAACTTCCTGAACAAAGTGGACCAAGGAGCAGCCACAGCCCTGAGCAAACAGCACACAACTTCCTCGTTTTCATCCGAATGTGAAACAGAACACACAGTCCAGTCTGAGTACAGCTCTGCAGCTTACAAGTCCAACCAAGCTGGGACACATCATGCCTACGCCCCCTCCCATGATGCACCCAGATTCATTTCTGCAGCTGCTGCCAACATCAGGAGGTCAGACACTACCAATGCGCCCAGTTCTGCCTCTGGATCTGAAAGCAGCCTTTCAAACCTTTCCAAAAGCTCGTCTGGATTTATCAGACCCAGGAAGAGTGAGCCGGATGTGGACGATAACATGCTCTTTGACTTTTTGAACAGCGCCGACCCTCTAGATCACAGCAGGAGGGATTCTCGTAGGGAACTTGCTAAATTGGCCATTGCGGTCACAGAGCCCCAGAACCCAACACCCCCTCAATCTTCTACTCCTCAGCCCCTCCCCTCAGCACCGTCCACACCCCCCTCTACCAGAGGAGTGTCCAGGGCCTCCAGCATGAGTTCTCTGTCTAATCATAGCAACAGAACGTCTGAGGAGAGCTCAGCTAAAGACCAAAGCCAAGGTAAACTGACACTAAGGCTGTGTTCAAAATGGCATACTAACGTACTACTCATACTAGGGCTGCTCGATTATAGAAAAAATAACAATCACCATTACTTTAGTCATAATTCAAATCACGATTATTCAAACGATTATTTGTCAACCAAAAAGTTGTTTATTGTTTGTACAAAAAACCCAAAATATATTCTTAAAACATAAATAAAATCCTTCAAACACTAAAATCAAGTATGTTCACTTTGGCACAAAACAGAACAGTTGTTGCACGTGAGGTGTCTTTGCTCTAGGTCTTCATCATCAAACCCAAAGTGTTCCCATAGAAGAGGATTTGACTTGCCTCTTGTTTACTAAGCGTTTTTGCTGCATTTCTCCTGCCATGTTTCAAGACCACTAGCAACAACTTTCCTCGTGTTAGCCTGCAGGCTAGCTTTAGCTTTGAGAGGGGTGGGGCAGAGGGGAGGAGCTTGCATGTGCGTGGATTAAACAGCTCAACGTTAGTATTAAAAACATGTGTGCCAAGCTTTATTATTTGTAGAAATGTCAGAAATGGTGGGTTTGTTTTATTTAGAGAATAAAAAATATAAATAAAAAATAATAATAATTGTTTTTTTCTCGATTGTTATTTTTGTAATCGTTGGGTATAATAATCGAAATTCTAATAAAATTTTGATTAACTGAGCAGCCCTATCTCATACTAAGTCTGACGCCAGAATGAGTATGTAGTGTGTTCATATTAGATAGTATGGAAAGTAGACTTTACACTGATCTGATTGGCTGTATCGGATTGGCCGATATTTTGCGTTTTATGTAATTATTATCGGCTGTAATGTCTTAATTCGCCAATCTGATCAATGACGTCATTGTCGTGATGAAACGTTTAATCCGTCTCATTGACTCAGAAGACGTTCCACACCACCAACATGTTTGCTCTACATGACGCGGCTCTATAGTATTTCACTCGCATCTGTCGGTCGGAGCGTATCGCTCTGTCCGGTGTGCTTCCTGGGCCCAGACTGGCTATGAAAGGGGAGTCGGCATCTGCTGTTAGCGTCTCTGTGTGCGCACATGTGCCGCAGCTAGTTTTGTTTATTCAGCATGTGCAGCTGCAGGGTGAAGGGAGAGTCTGATTAAAGAGTGGAGGGAGGAGCTCCCATATACTTTCTCTTTAATACTGGACATTTCTGTCCATTTCAGCGGGTTGGTGGACACAAGTGTTTGTTTGTGTGTGCGAGCGCCCCACCTTCGCTATGCACCTGTGAAGAGGGAAATTGCCTAGTCCTCCATAGAATGCATCTATAGGTACCAAAACATGGTACTGTTTGACTTAAAGTAAATCGGTACCAGTTAGTAAGAACAAAAAGTACCAAATTCGGGACCCATCCCTCCTAATATGATCGGATCGGTGATCATTTTATTTTTTAAACTCTCTGATCGGTGATCGGCCAAAAAATCCAAACATGTAAAGATTAATGAAAAGATTGAGTATGCGAGAAATACCTGGATGTATACTATATTAATATGGATAACTTTTTTAAGTATGCACAGTTGGCACACTAGTCATAGCATCCCATGATGCAGTGGGAGTGGAACGTAAAATGGTCCTGGGACCAGCTTTAAGCTAACAGTCAGACATCACCTTTTCAAAATAAAAGCATCTCTTCTTGTCATCCATTAGTTTTGAACTTTTTTGTAAATAGAGCTCTTGTTTCAAAGTTAACAGGAAGTTTTGTCACTAGCACAATAGAGGGTCTCTGAAAATCTCAGAAATTTCAGCATGAAATGTGTTTCTGGGAGTTTTATGGTGTAATTATGATTGTATTGTTATTTTAAAAATATGTTGCTGTAGTAACTGAATTGTAATTGAGTTTCGATAATTTACTTTGTAATTGTAATTGCCTAGAAAATTCTACAAAAATTGTCAATTATAATTTAACTGTAAACTGGTGAACCATATTACAGTTCTATGTACAGTTCTACACATATGTATTTAACAATAACAATTATTAAAATATGTCTCATATCAAACTTTCCCACATTTTATCATTTAAAAATAATTTAAAACTTGGGGTATACCGACACAAAAAAGGCTCAGATGTCCACACCTAAAATATTCAAACTTATATTTTCATGGATTATGAAGCCTAACAATGTAACCACTCGATAGGAAAGAAATTAGATGATAAATATTTGTTTTTAGTGTATTTCACAGCTGATTTAAGAACCGTTATCAGAGATGCTAATAGAAAGCTTTATTAGGTTATTTATTTTAGGCTCAGACAGTAATAGTGATTAATTGCAATTGAAATTCAATAACTGAGAATGTACAGTAATTGTAATTTACTTTCTGAGGATAAAAAAAATTATAACTGAATTGTAATTGGAAAAAATGCTGATTACTGTAATCGTAATTTAATTGTATTGAACGTGGGAAATTAAAAACATAATTGTATCTGAAAATTGTAATTGACCCCAACCCTGGTAGACAGTAAATACTCATTGGGTTTGTAGTGTATAGTACGGAGTGTGCCGCTTCGAACACAGCGTTTGTCAGTACTTCTTAGTCCCCTTAGAACAGCAGAGCACCATGTTTCTTTTAACCTTGTACACACTGCAATTTTTGTGTTGGTTTTTTTTGTTCTTAACTCTTCAGAGATGACTGTGGGTTTGGAATCAGGTTTGGCTGTCCCTACAGAGTCCAGCAAACAGGATGTTCCTCCCCCCGTAGAGGAAGCACAGAGTCAGGTCCTCTCCAGTCTGCGTCTTGAGAACCAGCTGCTGCGTAGTGAGGTGACCTCCCTGAACCAGGAGATGGCTTCAATCATCCAGAGAGCAAAACATCTACAAGATGGTAAGTAACGTCCATTCTCCATGTTCTACTGCTCTCCTTTACCATTTATTATCCTCTGCAAACAAAGTGTGGAAGGGGATATAGGTTTTAGCTCCGTGTGTCCGTCCGTCCGAGTTAAAGGGGACAGCTTTTCTCAGAATCTGTTTAAGATAGGATAACCAAATTCGGTGTGTGGCTCCAAGGTATCAATACCTTAATGGAGTTTGAAAATGAGAAATGCGCAAACATTTTTCTTCGAGTTATTGCCCTTGTGCCATTTTTTTTAACTCTGTTCGAGGTACTATCTTCAAAGGGGACAGCTTTTCTTAAAAACCGTTTAACATAGTTAGTAATTTTATATTCTGATGTGATAATATAATAATGTATTGGATTTCATATAGCACTTTCTCATAGACGCTCAAAGCACTTTACAGAATTAGTGATATGTTCTTATGTATACATCTAAGATCTTAGATTTAGGACATTTAGGAAAATGTTTTGAGTTATAATGAGAATCAATCTGGCGGGGGATGTTGATGACTGTCTTCTTGTTTTGCTTTGCTTTCTTTTTTTTTTCATAAAGAGCTGAACCAGGCGCGCCTACGTGCTGACAGGTGGAACTCAGATCAGTCCCAAACTGATCGCACTTTACGGGATCTTAGGTCACAAGTCGATGACCTAACCGAAGCACTTTCAGCCAAAGATGGGCAATTAGCAGTCCTTAAAATCCGACTTGATGAAGCAGATCAGCTCCTGAAATGCCGCAATGCTGCATTAGAGGAGGTACAGAAGGAAAAGTCAAGGTAAACTCTCAAACAAAACCTTCATAAATCAAATTAGAAGCGCTCTTTCTCTGAGTGGGTTTGGATCCAAGCCTGTTGGTGTGTTTGTAGGATTCTGCTGGACCACACAGAAGGAAGCGGCTTGCAGTCACAAGCTCTAATAACCATACAGGAGAGGCTGAAAGAGGTGGAGATGGCTTTGCGCAGGGAACAGGACAACCACCGTCAAATGCAGGCGAGTATTATTCACTTTTATTCACTTTTCTTCCATCAAAATATTCATTTCAGACTGGACCCAAACACAATATATCTTTTGTGCAGGGTTGGGTTAATTGTAATTGCGTAATTGATAATTAATTACAATTATGATGTAATTATACAGGGTTCCTACAGCTTCAGTTAAATTAAATTCAGGACTTTTTAATACTTTTTAATGCCATTTGAAATCAAATTTAAGACCGACTTCACAGTAAACAGAATTGGGGGGGAAAATGCCACATCAATTACATAGGGTTAGGGTCAATATTTTTCCCAGTGTCTCATGCAGACGTGCAACTGGCAGCCCCCAAAGTAAACACACAAAAAATACACAAAAACACCAGACTAAAATAATCTAAATCACTCAAAACACACAAGACGACTACAACAATAGCCAGAAATTTATGAAACAACAAAAATACTAAAAATAAAAACCATTAAGAAAAATCTTCATTGGACAGGCAATTTTTTTTAAATATACATTTCCCCATGTTGTTAAAAGTTGCTACAAGCAGAGTCCTGTTGCCACCGCAACTGTTTTGTACTTGGTTTCGCTGTCGTGATTGTGCAGTGTTACGGAAAATTATATAAATATATATATATATTTTTTTTTAAACGAATGTTAGCATTTATTTTAAAATGTGAGACTAATTACAATCATACTTATGCATTAAAATGTAAGACTTTTGAAACATTGATTTAAGACATTTTAATGACCATTAAGGCCTTATTTTTAGATTAATGAATGTAATGGCTTTTAAGACTTTTTAAGGAACCGCAGGAACCCTGTTATAATAGTAGCTGTAATTGGAAGAAATATGTTGCGGTTGTAATCATAATTGAATTGTAATTGAGTTCAGATAATTGACTTTGTAATTGTAATTGGCATGAAACTGTCAATTACAATTTAGTTAAACACAAAACAGGGAAACCATGTTACAGTTCTAATGCTTAACAATTACTAAAATGTGTTTCATATAAACTTTTCCTACTACCTGTCATTTCTCTTGAGGGTCATTTTACCATTTAAAAATAATTTAAATCTAGGGGTATGCTGACATAAAAAAAGGTTTAAGACGCCCACACCATGAATATTAATACCAATATTTACACTGATTAAAGGTGCAGCCTGCAACTCTCAGATCCCTCCCTCCCCGCTGCTCTCTTGCCCTGCCTCCAAACTTTCCAAAGTCCCTCCCTCAGAGGAGCTAACAAACTAACGTCAGTCCGACAGCAACATCACAGTAATATAACATGCTCTGTTAAAAGCATATTTTGTAGCACTTCTCTCTCCCTATGTGCACCCACCTCAGGAGCAGCAACAACACAGTGTCACTTACAGCACCCACACAGAGGCTGCTGCGCGCACATGAGCACATGCACCACAGAGTTCTAGTGTAACAATTACAACTCAAACATAATGTTAATCATACAGCAGTATTTACCTTTCAAGCAGAAAAGTCACCAATTCCATCTTCTACTCCTCCAGACCATACACTGTAAAAAAGACGGCGCTCTAGCTCAGGGAAAGGGGCGGGGCCTGTGAGCAACAGCTTTCAGATAGTCCATCAAACACAATCCTGACTCTGATTGGTTATTTTTGCTCGGTCGTGGTGCATTCTGGCAATCTGCCAAAGGCTGCAGGAGCAAACTACTAGTTTGATGTAAAGCTGTCCTTACATAGTGAGAGCTTTAGTAAATATGACAAAAAGTCACTTTTATAAGAGTTGCAGACTGCACCTTTAAGAAGCCTAACAAGGTAACCAAGAGATGAAAAAGTAATTGAATGATAGATCATATTTTTTTAATGTATTTTACAGCTGATTTACGTTATCATAAAGTCATAAAGAGATGCTAACATAAGAGGAAGGTTACGTTTTATTGGGTTATTAATAAAGGCTCAGGAATTGTGATGAATTGTAATTGAACTTTAGTAAATAAGAATGTTAATGTAATTGACTTTCAGGGAAAAAATAACAAGTGATTTTAATTGTAATTGGAAAAAATGCCAGTCAGTGTATTCATAATTGAGTTGTAATTGAACATGGATAATTGAAGACTTAATTGTAATTGACCCCAATCCTGGTTTTGTGCAGAGTGAATGTGCTGGGCGTCTGTCTAAAATGGAGGCGGAGAGGCAGACTCTGTCAGAGACTGTGACTGCAGCAGAGCGTCGAGCAGCAGAGGAGAAGCTCCGTATTGATGCCATGCAGCAGCAGTTGAAGAATGCTAAAGCTTCTGCAGACTCTGCCAAGCAAGAACTGCAAGATTACAAACAAAAAGCATCAAGAATTCTGCAGGTAAAGCATGTGGAGATGCTGCCAGGTCACCATAAAAAAGCTGAATCTCTTGAATATGTTACTGTCTGATTCTCCTTCTTTTTGCATGTTTACATGATGGGTGAATAGATCTATTTGAGATGTTGGGTTTGTTTAGTTGTCTATAAACTGCTATTTGGTGTGTTGTAAATGTTCAGTCCAAGGAAAAGTTGATCAGCAGCCTAAAGGAAGGATCTGGTCTGGACTCTCTGGATAACAGTGGTGCCGTGGCTCTGGAGGTGGAGGAGCTGCGTCACGAGAAGGATCTGCAGAGAGAGGAAATCCAGAAGCTGCAGGGCCAGGTGTCCACACTCCGGACAGAAATACAGGTGAGGCGTAGGCGACTTTACCGCTTCTTATCACATCAGCATTAGCAGTAGGGATGGGTACCAAATTCTATACTTTTTTTAGATACCGAGTCCCGACCAAATTCCTTCGGTACTACCTGATACCGATTCACGTAAAATCATATGGTACCACGTTTCGGTACCTAACGCATCATTGTGACTGTGAGGGAGTGGAAGAGTAGGCATTTTCCCGTGCGGGTTCAACAATGGCTGATACAAAGCCATCGCAAGGCTCCGCTTTTTAAAATGCATTGCAGACAAAACACCTACCGAAACCCCGCTCCACGCGGAAACATGACAGGTGTAAATGTGAGTTTCACCCTGGAGCAGCGTGCTGTACCGACTACAAGAGAGTTGGAGATCATGCTGCTCAGGGCTTCAGAGCAACGTGTGAAGCCTCCATCAGTGGAACGCAGAGATATTTCCCAGTTCTGTGGCCAATGCACACACACGCTCCTGTGTCCAACAACCTGCTGAAATTGATAAAAATGTGCGGTATTAAAGACGAACTATAAGGTAGCGCCTCACTCTGCTGTTTAGTCACACTCTCTCTTCACCTCGCGGCTGCACAGGCCAAATAAACAAACGGGCTTCTCAGCACACACTGTTCTTAGGATAAACAGGATTAGAACCAACTAAGCTCTGGCACTAGCAATAGCACCGAACGAAAACTCTGCTCTTTTGGTCAAAAAGGGGGTAACACAAAGATGCTAACAGCAGATGTTGACTCCGCTTTCAGAGCCGTAGACTCAGGAAGCAAACCGGGCACAGTCACTCTGAATTTAGAGCAGCTGCTTTTTAATTTGTGCATTATCTTTAAAGAACAAGAAAAAACATTGCGTAGTTGTTATATTATATTTGTCCTCTGAATGATCAAGATATTGATCATTCAGAGGACAAATTGAGTCAAAACTATTTGCTTCAAAACATCCTATTTATTATTTATTATTAGTGTTTTTGCACATTTTCACTGAAAAAAAGAAAATACAGTGTTACACACTGCCGTCAAAAAATAAAGTGCAACAAGTTTCTTTTCACTGAAACTACTGTGTAGAAGTCTCAAAGTAACCATGACAACATAACGGCATTGTAACAACTGTAAGTGAGAACATGAAGAATAAATCACCCTGAGTTACTGTCAATGCACAAAAATAAGAAAAAATAATTTATCCTATTGTGTCAGTTTAAACACTGATCTGAACAGATTATATGAAAATAAAATGTCATAAATATTGCAGGCATTACACACTGCCAAATATAACAAAATAATTAATAAATAAAAAAAGAAATTAAAAAAAATAATAATAAATCGATTTTTTTAAATTAAAAAATAGATTTAAAATCAGCAACAAAAAAAACGCGATATATCGTGAAATCGATTTTTTTTTTCACACCCCTAGTTATTGTTATGAGATATAAATATTGTAAATTGGAACATTTTTAGATTTCATTATTTACCATTTATTATCCCACAGAAGTACATAAAATCGCTACCATTGAGTATCGATACGATTCACAGGCACCGAGTATTGGTTGAAATATGAAATGCCCCCATCCCTTATTAGCATTAACGTTATATTTTTTGAAACGTTGCAACTAAATATTTTTCTTTCTGAATTCAATGGTGATCTCAAGCTAAAATCCAGTTGTATGTCTCACATGTTTATCAACAGGACATGGAGAATCAGGCACTAACTGAGGCAGAGACGTGGCGGGAGCAGCAGCTACACTTAGAGGAGCAGCAGACTTTACAGAACAGAGTCAGGATGGAAGTGGAGGCGGAGCTAGAGCGCTGTAAACAGGTAAGGCAAGGCAAATTTATTTGTGTAGCACATTTCATACACAAGGCAAATCAATGTGCTTTGCATGATCAAAAAGTGCAACAGATGCACAACTGACCTTTCCTTATAATAGCGCCACTTTGAAGAGGGAATCTTTAGTTCAACTGAAATATTTGTCTTTTTAATTCCTTCCTTTGTAGGAGCTGCAGTACGTAGAGGACGAGCACCATCGAGCCAAAGCATCCCTGCAGAACCGAATCAAAGACAGGGAGGATGAAATTCAAAAACTCCGCAACCAGGTCAGTCATATGGGTTAGGAGAACGACAAAGGCTCCGCCCTTTGTTATGTCCTAAAAAGCCCTCATTTAATGCAATGTCGCATCTTATTGCAGACACTCTCCTCATGAATTATGAGTTTTAAACAAATAATTAAAGCATTCCTGACATCACGATTGTGTTGAAATGTCTCGAACATTAAAGCCAGACAATGTTTCAGTGCCCTCACTTGAGAAATTAACTTCTACACAATATACTTTGTCTATAGTCATGTTTCATTAAAAGGTACCTGTAGTGATTTTTAATTCAACAACTTGACGCCACATCTGGCCGAACAAAGCTGCGTCCAATGGATTGTAGTTTAAGGAATAATCGTACAAAAAAAGTACTTCAAATGTGTGTTGTTGGTTTTTTTTAAATAAATGTACACAAATATTTTTATTGGTGATAAATGAAACACAATTTATGTTATATACATGACTAGTGCATGTACATTTTAAAGCTTGTACATTTTTTTACACTATTCCAGGAAGTCGAACTGAGGCAGTGAGAATTTTATAATTTCGAGTAAAGGAATCTGCATTTGTCCATGAGGAGAATAATGTTGCAACCGTGTTCCTTATTTTATTTAATATTTTCTCCGAACTAGATATAAATCATCTTATCTTGATTTTGAAGTGTTGCTGTTAATTAGTAAAATAATTATCTTCTCACTTCATTAAACATATGAGAAACATTTAAATTTCAATGAAGGAAACAAGTTGATGTGTTTTTTTTATTAAATTGAGTTGTTTTATTATTACTTGTATTTACTTTTTTACCTTGGGCCTCAGGATGTATAAATATTTGTAAGATCAGGCCTGTATTTGTATAGTATACAATTAAACTCATGGATGTCATCATAGAAGTCTTGAACAAAAGAGTTATTATTTGTTTCAGTTTTTAAGAATCACATTGGGTTTCTGATGTTTGGGCTTTTCCAGTTGACAAACAAAACTCTCAGCAGCAGCAGTGAAACCGAGCTAGAAAATCGCCTCCACCAGCTGACGGAGACGCTGATCCAGAAGCAGACGATGCTGGAAGCTCTGGGAACGGAGAAAAGCTCTCTGGTTTTCCAGCTGGAGCGTTTGGAGCAGCAGCTGAAGAGCGCTCAGGGAGGACAGAGTGGAGGGCCGGCTATCAACATGAGTACCCTCGAAGGAGCAGGTGTGTGTGTGTGTGTGTGTGTGTGTGCGTGTGCGTGTGCGGGTGTGTGTGTGTGTGTGGGTGGGTGGGTGGGTGGCCAGGATAAGTCAAGGAGGGATGAGCATGAATGTGAAGGCGGAGCTTAGAGGGTCTTTGAAAAATGGTTGGAATCTATCCATCTTCTGTACCTGTTTTGCTCGGCTGAGGTTGAATGGCAATAACTGGGCCAAAGCACAGATTCATTCCAGCACTCAACTTAGGTTACATTCACACTGCAGGCAAATGGACCCAAATTTGATCTTTTTACCCATATTTGACCTGTATCCGATCTGTTAAATACAGTCTGAACAGCACAATTTAGATTTTTTAAAATCTGACCCAAGTCACTTATATGTGGTCCTGAATCAAATGCTGATCTGATTTTTTTCAATGCGACCACAGTGTTGTTGTTTGTTTATTTATTTATTTAAGCAACATTAAAAACACATTTCATGTACAGTACAATACATAACACGTGCTTCTCAATTGGGAATTTACAGGGTTTCTGACTGGTTTCAACTGATTTCAACCAGTCAAACCTCGCTCAAAAGGAGTTGGCAGAAGTTCAAGGAACTTATAGGTTCCTACCTGTCCTTCACAAAATAACATTTTAAACTTCACATTTGGTTTATACAAACATACAGTGCATATACATACATATTTTAATTGTTTATGTTCATGTGTAACAAAAAGTAACCAGAATATTTTCTTTTTTATGGTTTGTTTGTTTGTTTGTAACAAATGTAATGTAGAAAAGAACCAGAATATTTTCTTTTTTTATCATTTATGTTCATTTGTAACAAAAAGAAACGGAAAAAATAAACCAGAATATTTTCTTTTTCTTTTTAATATTTTTTTTAGCGTGAACGGCCAAAGTGGATTTGATATGTTGATGTTACTATAGTAACTGCTGTAGCAGTGAGCACTGAAGGCTGCGCCTTGAGGCATCCACTATTCATACAATCCTTTTTCTGCACAAGAAAATTGATTATCCTTATCTTTGATACATGGATTATGTAAATAGATCCACTGTATTTTGCTCGCACTGCGCTGATCTGATGTTGACATTAACAGTTATTTAATAAAAGCGGGCCTATCCACTAAAACAAACGTAAATATGTCATTTGTAGGTGGAAAAAAGGTTCGGATATAAATACAATCTGAATGCCTGTCAGGTTCGGGTTGGACTCAGGTGAAAAAATGCGGCCCAATCCGCACTGCATAGCAAAGCTTGAAGGTCCATACCATAACTGGTCTGTGTTTAAAAGTAAATCATCACTGCAAAAAGCTAAAAACAAAATATTTGTCTCTCTTTTTGTTTTTCCTCGTCCTCCTCTGCACCTGCTCATTCATTCTCCGGCTCCCACTGCACACAAACTTTGAGGCAAACGCGTAAATGCACATGTGGGTCAGTTCGGAGCCGCAAACTGCTCACACGGAATCTGATACAGGTCACATTTTAATGGTAATGTGAACGGACAAACAAAAAAAATCAGATCTGAGCAAAAAAGATCAGAATTGAGTATTTAGGCTTGCAGTGTGAACGTGGCCTTGGAGTAGTGGTTCCCAATCCTTTTCGGGTCATGACCCCATTTTTATCTTACAAATTTCTGGCGACACCAGTGTCTTTTTTTTCTCCTTAAATTTGTTTTTTGATCATATTTGTTTATACTGAGTTAAAAATGCAGAGTAATATGCGCCAGGTTTGACATTTTTATACTACATTTTATTTGAACTACAATTATCATTGGAAAAAAAAGAAAGTATAGAATACAGTTGTTTGAGATTTTTTTTTTGCTCATTTTTTTACTTTTAAAATGTTAACTTAATATTTTTCAAACTATGAACTAAAATTGTTCTTTTTTAAAGACAAAATGAATATGTTGTCAGTGGCTTTTTCAGGAAAATATTTTTTTCAGAATGATATGTTTTGATAATATTAGTTGTGTTGTGTTGCCAGGGGCCCGACAGAGGAACAGTCCTGTGCTGTTCAGTGATCAGGATTCTCCTGGAGTGTATGGAAGAGTTCGTAAAGCAGCCAGCACTATTGACCGCTTTAGGTAAGTATTCTACTGCATCCAGTTTGGAGTTAATCATCATGATGTGCTGTCATATTATTATATTTACAGCATAAGACTGGGCATCTTCCTGAGACGCTACCCCATGGCCCGAGTGTTTGTTATTGTCTACATGGTAAGTATGGACAAAAATACCATATGGCCATAATGGTTTTCCTTTCACCTGTCATATGATAATCAATATTCTGCTGCTAAATAATAATAACACACAGGTATTCTTGTGCTTTTTTGTTGTGTTTTTGTCCACGACAAATCTGCATGTTTGTATTGCAAAAAATAAATTAATAAATCTATTATAATGCCTAAGGAATAGTCAGCTCAACTTTATTAGGGGAGAAGAAGAGAAAAAAAGAAGAGGGTTAGGGTTAGTTAACATCTGAGTAAAGGGGGAAAGTTCAGAGTAAAGGAGTTAGGGAGGACAGGACATTTCTTTATTAAATAAGAAGGCCCTGCTGGTTTGTATCACTTTTAAAAGGAACTAAACTTTGCACTTTTTCAGTGTTTCATTTTAGTTTGTGTTGTTTTTTTGTGAAACTGACACTAAATCACAGTCAATAAACTGATGAATTCTGCATTTGACAGTGTTGCGGTTATTTTATAGTCTTTGAAACTAGGGTTGTGTATTGCCTATGTATCGGGATACATAGGTCACGATACGATACAATATATCCTGATATTAAAGTATAAGGAAATTATTGCAATTTTTTTATGACATAAGAAACAACTAATCTGTAAATGTGTACACCTTCATGAGAACAACATGTATGAAATATATTTTATTGGCATATTTTACACTCAAAACATTGGCTTTAACATGCCATGTGCCAGCAACTTAAAATCAAAACAATAACATACAATCTGCCTGTGGTTTTTTAAACCAACTTTGACTTTAATGCAACTTAACTGAGGTATATGTTTAGAACAACAAATAAATGCAGAAAGTTAGTACTTTCTTTTTAGATTTTATTGAAAAAACACAAGCTGGTCAACATGCCCAGGTTTCAGTGCAGGTCTTTGTGCAGTTACAATGTCTCCTGCAGTGGAAAAGACTTTATTGGTTAAATAAAAGTAAAAACAAAAAAATTAATAATAAATTAAAAAAAAAAATTGAATCGATCCAAGAATCACGCAACGTAATATTGCAATATATCGCCAAATCTATTTTTTTCAACACCTCTATTCAAAAACAGATGTTGCTATTTACTGAGTGATTTTCTTTCAATATATCGTATAATTAGAGTAAATTTCCATTAATTTAATTGATTAACCATTTTTTTTTCTTTTTCCCACAGGCGCTCCTGCACCTGTGGGTCATGATTGTTCTTCTGACTTACACACCAGAGATGCATTCTCATCCTGATGGAAGATAGAAGTGTTGAATACTGCAGTGTGTATGTTTGAAATGTGGAGAAGCTGCTGGATTATGGGCTCTGGGACCTGGTTCTCTGATTTGCACATGTGGACACATTTCTTTGGTTTCTCTTTTTCCATTTTAACCAATGGATGGAAAGCGGGACTGTTGCAATGAGTTAAAATATATTTACAGAGTGAAAGTATGTGTCTGCTGAAAGGAAAAATGATCTTACTTATTCTTCTAATTGTTGGAATTCAGACTTCTGTGAGATTGTATTTAACACTGTAAAAAGAGGAACAAAAGTTTAAATCTTTTAATAAACAATGTAGAAGAATCCACTCAATCTAACATTGTATCTGAACCCCAACTTAGCATACAAAGGAATTCAAAGATTATTTATTATTTATTTGTAAATTATATATTTTTTAGCTTGATGGTCATATTGTTGAACACATTTTCAATCAGTATAAGATATTTTTTACCATAAGTGTAAATTATCTATGTGTAAAATGTAAATAATATAAGATTGTGGCCAGTGACCAGTTCAGCACAGTCAAGTAAGGATAAGCGGTTTATACTGGGTTGAGGTCAATTATAATTGTAATCGTGTAATTGATAATTAATTACAATTATACTATAATTGAGTTCAGATATTTTTTATAAAAACTGCCGATTACAATTTCATCAAATGCAAAACTTTATTGCAGTTCTATGGCTTACACACGGTGGTTAGACTGGGGGGTTTAGGCGGGAGGGGAGCTCAGAAGTCTGTTTTATATATATATGTACGAAAATGCATTTTAAACATTTTTAGATTATTTATATTGGAATGAAAAGGGCCCTGTGTGAAAATAAGCTGGTTGTTAATCACAGTTTTGCTCTAAAATGGATTCATGCTGCATCAGTCCCTATTACCACCCCCTTGAAAACTGTGCAAATGGTGCGACCCACATGTGCTTCTGCTGTGCTGTGGATGTAACAAGGAGCAAGAGCTACACAGATACACAGCATCATGTTTTAACCCAAGAAAGAAAAACCAGGACAAAAACAGAGAGAAGGTGAAATGAGGGAACTCTGCACCTAATTATTTTTTTTTTTTAATACATTAATTAGATTGAAATAAACTACGTGCACTCTTGCACATTTTAACATTCCTTTTTGCACGTCAAATCTTAATTGGAAATTAAAATATTGAAAATAAAAAATATTTTGAAGACTATTTTGCTGCCACCAAATCTTAAATAGGTGTCCAGAGTGTCCCCATGATTTTTCTAATCATTTTATCTTTAGCTTTTATTAACCTTTGTACATGTTGGCTTTTTGTGTGAGTTAGTTATACCCTCGTCCCTCCAAAAAAATAAAATAAAAAATTACCAGCCGCCCCTAAATTGTAGCAAAAATATGTCACAAACACAATATTCAATAAATAACTAAAATATAGTAAAACAGATTTATAAAATACAAGCAATGTATGTTGAGTCATTAGATTATTGCAGTTTTTTTCAACCTTCGGGTCAGGATCCCATGTGGGGTCGCCTGGAATTAAAATGGGGTGGCCTATAATGTCTAGTAAATGTAAAAATAAATTTAAAAAACAGAATAAAATTGTATTTTAAAATGTTTAATTATTTTTCAAATACACATCATACACAATAAATATAAAATAACCGCATCATATACTTTAACTTTATCAAATATAAATCTAGTTTAAATAAAAGGCCGTATAAAAATATCTAAGGTGGCACACTTGTCACTAATCCTGGCTACTGTATTTGTAACACTTCAATAATCATGGTCAAAAACTAATTCTAGAAAAAAAAATGTCTCTGGGGTCACTGGACAATTGTGATATTAAAATGGGGTCATGACTCAAAAAAGGTTGGAAACTTCTGGGTTAATGTGAAAAAAGAAAGCTAGAGAATACTAGTATAGTTTCCGGGCAAAAAAAAAAAAAGTGTACATAACTTAGAGTAGGGGATCAACAAGATGGTTCGTACCCAGGGCCCAAAATGTGGTGCTACGCCCCTGCTTACACATGGGTAGTTAATCATACGTAACAAGTTTTCCCACTACCTGTCAGTTTTGTTGAGGATCATTTTACTATTTAAATTTAAAATCTAGGGGTATACAGACATAATAACAAAACATTAATTCCAATATTTTCATTGATTAGGAAGCCTAACAAGGTAACCACGTGTTGCAAAACAAATTGGATGATGAATAATAATGTATTTTACAGCTGATTTAAGACGTGGGTCTAAACCGACCTGTTATCATAAGAGATGCTAACAGAAAGCTAACACAAGAGGAAGGTTCAGTTTCATTATGTTATTTATTACAGCCACTGTAATTGTGATTAATTAATATTGAATTTTAGTAATTGAGAGCATAATTGTAATTGGCTTTCAGGTGATACAAAATAATAGCAAGTTTTAGTTAACTTGTAATTGGAAACATTACTGGTCACCGTAATCGTAATTGAGTAATAATTAAACATGGATAATTGAAAACGTAATTGTAATTGACCCCAATCATGGGTTTAGATCATAGACTGTAAAAAGAATGGATGGGACAAGCTCCCCGGTGGAGTGAAGCTTTTATTTTTATAGCTCCCCCTGATTGGCTGCTGTATAGGTCATAAACACCGCCTCCTCAATGATAACAAACTGTAAAATTAAAATACTCGTCACATAATTTTTTTTCTCCAAACCTAAACTCTGCTGTGATCATTAGTTATCACCCTACATTGTGTTCAAGTGCTCATTTTTCTGTAAAGTTTGTTTTAAATAAGTTATTAGAGGTTGAAAACCAGTATTTTACATCATGATGAATGACAGCCGCGGATCTTGTGAATAGCAGTTTTGTCGTGAAGGAAAGTCGAGACGTCATTTATTTGAGTTGAAATACATTGTGGTTTTGTGCTAACCTCTATGATCTGAACAAGCCGTTGGTAGAATTTCCAGCGGCAAAGATACGTATGTTCTTGGTGTAGCTGGGCAGCTTAACTCATCAGGGCAGTACGCTAAATGGGCGGGGCTTGTTATCAGGGCTCCTTCCGCCGGACCCTACTGCGCAGCCTCTGGCTCCAAATTATGTCAAACTTGCAAGATGGCAGCGCCCCTAAGTGCTGTATTATGGCTTCAAGAACGTTGAGTGGGAACAGCTACAGTGCACGCCCACTGGTTTAGATGTGTTTGCTCCTATGACAGGAAGAGCTGGTAGCCACTATATTAGCACAAGGTTTTTTTTTTTTCATCAGGCTTTAAGGAAAAGTATTTCTGATTTAAGGCCACAAACATGGACATGATTTGTCCATACAGCTGCTGCTTTGAAAATGCTGGTCAACACAAGAAAAAGTACCTTAACACCTCCCATGATGACACCTTAGGCCTCCATGCATGTTGGAACTCCCTGTGGCATGAACACACTGCTATGGAAAGCTGGTGGAAAAGTGTGGGAACAGTTTGAATACACATTACACAGTCTAATTCTATTAATGACAAGGTTGGGGGAGCTGGAGATGCTTTCAGATCAGTTCCAGTGGCAAAAACATTTCACATTCTATAAATGGGAAAATCACCATCGCACTTGCTCAGAATTTGATACTTCGTTAAAACAGGCTCATTTTGTCCTGCAGTGAAATACTCATTCCTTATAAGCCACTCAAAAACAAAAAGAATCATATGCTTTATCTATCTGTGAAGCAAGAAATCTCTGTCTGTCTGTGGCTAAAATATCTCTGCAGTTCAGGGACAGACAGAGCTGAGACTTTCAACATGGTTGATGCTTGGTTCAAGGTTGTGCAACTTCAGATTGTTTGCATTGCAATTATACCATTAATAAATTATTTCTAACTGATGACATCATCACTGTGGATGGGCCAATGGTCTAATGTTTTAATATTCTTATGTTCCAAAATCACTGCATGCAGCTTCGGTGTGCAGTGATTAGCCAGGTAGAGCCAATGTTCTAATGTTCTAACTGGTGACATCATCAAGGTAGGACTGATGACATCATCACTGAGTCCTTCGACTCAAGAGGTGGGGCGTCCAAACAAAATCTGATGCTGCACACCCTGAACCAAGCAGCAGCCATGTTGAAAGTCTAAGCTCTGTCCATCCCTGAACCGCAGATACACACAGACACACACACAGACAGACAGAGATTTGATGATGTCATCAGTCCTAGCTCTACAGCGATGATTTCATCAGTTAGAAAGGATTTATTAGACAATCACTGCACACCATTGTGCGCCGGAACCAATTACTGGAGAGCCCACCCCCACGCCCCACCCATTTTGGAACATTGGTCCTACTCTACAGTGATGATGCCATCAGTCCTACCTCAACAGTGCCTGTTGCTTGCGGAATGTGCGCATGGCTGCTGCTTGGTTCAAGGGTGTGCGACATCGGATTTTTTTGGACTGCAATGATACCGTTAATAAATTTCATAAATGCTTTACAAATTCTGTGTGCATCTAAACTGACTGTTATGGATTAATGACACTAAAAGAGTCCGGACCGAGTCTTTTCCGGTCTGAGGAGATCCTCATCCGCAAGGTCAACATGCTGGAATCGGAATAGATGGGGATCAACGCCCTACAGTGTCCTTGCTAAAAGCCAAAATATATGAAAACACAATAGTTATCACTCTCCACATTTCATAACAAACCTTAATGTCCCTGATGTCCCACCTTCAAACACAACCTTCATTTAACCATCCATGAAAGGGCTACTTAACCTCCCACTTTTCTATAGCAATACATACTTCGTACCGGCACTGCACTAGTATTATTTATTCAATTTAGACCAAATATAAAAAATCTTAACTGATATTTTAAAAAGAAGTATACATATTGGGCTCACTTGAATGCTTGTTCAAATGTTTTGGGTTTTTTTCTGTGTTTTTTGTACAATGTAAATATATAAATGTAAAATATAAATATATTTACTAAAATAGATTTTTGTGTTATTCTGCTCTCTTTAAAAGTTACATTTGCCAAAAACGAAAAGTTTGCAATAAGTAGAAAACAGATGGCAAATTAACTTATTTAATTAATTTTACAATATCGTCAGCACCCATTCACACAAAAGAGCGGCCATGCAATGCACTAGTCGAGGGGTTCTCAACTGGTCTCATCCTGCGTCCCACATTTTGCCATGGTCATTAAATTGCGATCCACTTTTCTTTTCTTTTTTTTTTTTTTTTTTTAAGAATTCAACTAATTAAATTTTTTTTTTTTTTTAAATAGTTATTGAAAAAACACATTTTTAATCTTTTTGAAAACATAAATCTATATATTTTCCTGTGCAATATGGATTTCATAGCATGCTTGTCAAAAGAAACGTTTCTTTCAAAATAAAAGACAAGTCCAACATGAGAGATAAGTATTTATTTATTTTTGACCTGCTGTCTGCGACCCACCCAATACAGGTTAGGTTCGCGACCCACCAGTTGAGAATCGCTGCACTAGTCTACCATTAGGAACAACTCAGGGTTTAGCATCTTGCCCAAAGACACTTTGATACAGTTATTGTTTAAATAAAAATAAAAATACTTGTTAAAATGGTTTGTGGTCATGTTGTGCTTTCAGTGGAATTCTCACCGTATCCTTTATCCATGTCCTTGAACGCATCACGAGTGTGTTGGTCCTCCAGTATCCCACAATGCACCGCTGCTGCTGCTCGCTGTCCACGTCACTCTGGCTGATAATGGCTGAAGTCGAGGTGGCACTTTTGTGAATCCATGGTGAAAATAAAACCTGACAACTGTTGCTTTTAACGCGTAAATGGACCGTAGGAGACCCAGACTCTGTGATATACTATCCTCTGGAGAAGTTAGCGGTCTGACTTTGTAACAATGTGGCTCAGCTCGGACCGCGTTCCTCTGGCAGAGAGTCAGCTGTTAGCCGGCTGAGGTGTTCCCCGGATGGGCGTCTGTCAGCCCTAAAGTCGGCTCTGTTACAGAGAGAGAAAAGCTTTTTTAATTTCCATCTTCTCGGTGGTTTCCTGTCCTCTGTCTGGTTCGATGAACGGAGGTAGTGCAGTGCACCATCGGTTCAGTCCAAGCTAGGCTAGCCCGTCTGCTTTTGCTGTGTTTGGTTGTTTTTCGCTGCTGAAAATGTCATCGTGGCTGGGAGGACTGGGGTCTGGTCTGGGCCAGTCCCTGGGTCAGGTCGGTGGAAGCCTGTCTACCTTCACCGGACAGATATCTGACTTCACCAAAGATATGCTGCTGGAAGGAGTGGAGGAGGTTGGAGGTGAGTCTGAGTGTATTCACTCTGAAATGCACAATGTTTTCTCCACATCAGTGTTTCCCGAACTGGGGTACATCACGTGTACCCTAGGGCAGTGGTTCAGAAATGTCTCAAAGTCCCGTACCCCTTTAGACATTTAACGTGAAGCCATGTACCCCCTACTCCTGCACACTTAAACATAAAAAAGCTTTGGGTCGTAGCCCTGTTGCGGTCACCTGGGTTTCAAATTGGTTCCTCTGAAAAGTCTAATTTATAACAATAAAAAAATACTGAATAAAAATACATTTTTAAATTTTTTTTAAATTAATATTATTGAAATTATAACACCACACACAAAATCTTAAACAATTGTATTCTTTCTAGGAATGTCCCGATACAACTTTTTCACTTCCGATACAATACTGATATTGCAACCTTGAGTATTTGCCGATACCGATATCAGCATGAATCATACATACTTTTATTACTTATTTCGTAGTGTGGAATGTTAGAAAAGGCTTGATTAATTAAAAAAAAAAAAAAAAAACACACACCCATTTATTATAAACATATAATTAACCTTTTAGAATAAGAATATTCTATGATTGAATTTAAAAAATAAAATAAATAAATAAAAGATATTGTGGAAAAAAAATACAAAAAAACAATATATTTTATATCGGAGATTGTAGTTGCAGTCCGATGAAATCCGATATTTGTTTTCTGGCTGATATCGGACCAATATCAGTATCGGATCAGGACACCCCTAATTCTTTCACTTTCTGAAATATAAATCTAGTTTAAATAAAATGCAGTATAAAAATGTCTGAGCTGGCGCATCTTTTTGTGCACTAACCCTGGCAACAACATTGTTTTTTAATCAAAAGCTAATTCTAGAAAGAAAGAAAAATGTCTTGAGATACCAAATGATATTAAAACTGTGTCACAACCCAAAAAAATTGGTCACGCAGCGCTTGAGACTGCGAGTAAAATGGTCGCATTCGCGAGCATTGACAACATTGGAATTCTCACTCAATTTTGATGTACTTAATAAAATGAGCATTTTAATCAATTTCAATTACTTAAATGTATTGTTAACAGGCCTAGAACCTATTTATCTTGTGTTCTGTATCTATGTTAGTGTGATCTACTGGCTTGTCCTAATTTGTAGGTAAATGGAAATACAAATTAATAAACAACATAATAACAGAATGTAAAAATAAAAGGGCAAAATTGCCCAAACAAACAGGAGTTTATGATGTGACTTTCAGCAGGGGATATATTATATTATTTGTCATTAAAGGGCAATTATATGTTGTTCTCGGCATATACCTCAGTTATGTTGCACTAAAGTCAAAGTTGGTTTAAAAGCCACAGGCAGATTGTTTGTTATTTTTTTATTTTAAGTTGTTGGCACATGGCATGTTAAAGCCAATGTTTTGAGTGTAAAATATGCCAATAAAATATATTTCATACATAATGTTCTCATGAATGTGTACACATTTACAGATTAGTTGTTTCTTAAGTCATATATATATATATATATATATATATATATATATATATATATATATATATATATTGCAGATGAAAATATACGTTTACATCTTAATAAAAGGTAAAAATTATACATCTTTACACCAAAACTAAGTAAAGAATTTAAAAAAAAAAATTTTTTAAACAAGCAAATGGAGGGAAAAAAGGATTACATTAAATAATGACATTTACAAAGTTTCTTGTCACTTCAACATTTTAAAAGTTGTAAAAACTTAGTTTGTTATTCAGTAAAATTATTTTAGAGAAAAACAGAAGAAATTGTGAGGATGTATGTTGGCTGAGTAGGTACTGTAAAGTGTATTTTATTTATACACAGTCAGCGTTCCCTGACCTGCTACAAATTTCTACAGCTATTTAATTACAGAAACAGGAATTTTGTTAGAAGTTGTAACAATTTTACCACCAGGATGACTGAGAATGTGAAAGAGAATGAATATTGAAGTCTGCTCATGTGTTGGCTCCACTAATTGTTCCTTTAACCCGTGAGTTCACTAGAGTAAAAAAACCTAAATTAATCATCTGTCCTTAACACAGGAACACACTCAGATAAAACATCGACACAAAGAGAACTTTGTCCTCAGAGTTCCAACTCACAGCTCCAGTAAAATAAACAAATAATATGGATTCCTATCACTGCTAAGGTTTCTATAATTATACCTCTCTACTAGAGAGTGCAGCAACTGTAACTTTAGGTCATATAGCAGTCACGTGACTTATTAGATTGGCTCTGTTTAGCTATTGATCACATAGTAATGCATAGATACTGTATGCTATATACATGTATGTTTGTCATGTCAGCTGAGATTCAATATGTGTGAGTTGGAGAGGAATAAACATCAAAATCTGATAAAAACAAATAGTTTTTGAAGTTATTAAGTGATTAAATTAATAGTTTTGCCTGGTTTCTTGCTTTCCCATGTTGCCTCTGCCCTTTAACTGACTGTATTTAACTTTAAATATTGCTTTTCATTTATTGTTGTAATGTTTTGTACAGTGCATATTTCCTCCTTACTTTCTTATTATTTCTGTTACTTTTAACCTGTTAAAAGCCGTTCGTGGACAGGTGTTGTAAATTAGCACGTGTGCTAACACAACATCAGGGTAGCTAATGGAATTGTGATGTCCACATCAAATTAGGGCTGGGCAATATATAGAGATTTAAAATATGTCAAGTTTTCTATCACCTATATTGATATATTTTTTTATTTTATTTTGGAGCTAATTTTGTGGAAAAAATACTCATCTTAGGAGTCACTTCTTTTACTACTTCTCAGAACAGCATGACAAGCACATTTGGATGGATTACTGAGTGCGTTTTAACCCAGACCTTCGCCTAAACAAGCCACACTACAGAACTCACTCACACGTGCTGTCCCATATAGGTGAAAAAGCCAAAAGTGGCACATATTGTGTAGCTGTTTGTTAATAAATGTGCCTGTGTGGCATTTTGCGTCAGAAAATTTA
Organism: Gouania willdenowi; assembly: GCF_900634775.1. Lineage (NCBI taxonomy): Eukaryota > Metazoa > Chordata > Actinopteri > Blenniiformes > Gobiesocidae > Gouania > Gouania willdenowi. The sequence continues at coordinate 8,592,064 of NC_041065.1, forward strand.
ACCCAAATTGTCTCTCTGGTCAGACTTTATTTGAATTAAAAACAAATATTTATATTGTATATCGCCATTTTGAGAAAAAATATCAAGATGTGAGTTTTGGTTCATATCGCCCAGCCCTACATCCAGTAAACAAATGAATAAATAAATATGTCTACATTTCTTTACATTGACTGTGATATCTTTGTTGTTTTCACTGCAGATGCTGCCACTGAGCTGCAGGTGTCCAATTCCAAACTGGCAGAAATGGAGATAGCATTTGCCACACAGAAATATGAGGTCAGATCCATTTTTTTGAAATTTTTTCTAGATCAGATCATTTATTGAGTTATAACGTTGTGTGAACTTTCAACTCCTCAACTAATGATCAACACTCACTGCGTGTTTAATATGAACGATGAATACTAATATGCTTTTTATCCACTTTGAACCTTTTTTGAGCATATATTGACCTTTTTTGGGTTCTAATGTGAATACTGTTTGATTGTCTGGTTTTGTGACAATAATTCAGAGCATGTATAAAAACTCTTATCTGAAGCATGTAGATAATTTTTCTCTCTGAAATCGGCAACATTCTTTTACCAAATCATATTGAACAAATAAAAATATACTGCCATTCAGATGTAGGGAGAACATAAAAGCTCCTCTATTTAAAAGATCATATCATCAGCTTTGATGATTTTTTTCCTTCGTGTGTGTTAAGGCTGCACCAGTTTAGCTCAAAACATCCTGATTTTCTTTACTTTGAAAACTTGAATTTCGATTTTGATTTTTTTTCACCCCCTTAAAAAAATAAATAAAAATTAGACACTGGATTAAATTATTTCAAGTATTTTTTTGAAAATTGAAAAGTGAAAAATGTATTTCCATAGTGGGAATAAAGTACAACTGCATAGCTTTAATAAAGAATGTTAAATCCCCTGTATGATTGATAAAATAACAACCTGCCCAACCAAAAATGAATCCCTTGGGATTTTTATAAAGAGAAACTTGCATTAGGAAAAAAGGCTCACAATAAATAACTTCACACAAAATTCACAAGAAAAAAAAAAAAAAAAAAAAAATAGAGGTTCTAGCGGGGGTCTATCACTTTAAAGGAGTTTGAAACCTGTTTTTTGTAGAGGGACCGTGTCCTTAGAAACGTGGAATGCCACCACATCTGTATTCCTTTTCCACGTCACTTGGGTAGCGCTGATTACTACGGTGGCCTGCAGGAGCATAGCCCAAAGACGGCCTGGTTAGAGAGACTCATGCCGTGATTACCATCGTAAATTGGAAAATCGATTTTCTGATTTTAAGTTTTAAAAAAATCGCCCTCAATAAATAATCCAATTTTTTATTAGAGGTCGACCGATCGGCCAGACGTTACATTGGGCCGATATATGGACTTTCCTCAAGATCAGCCATCATCTGATTTTTTTTTTAAGTTATTCAGCACTTTAGAGGAGCCATTAAAGGAAAAAAGAAAGAACATAAACATCAATTCGAATGTATGAATATATATTTAAAAAAAGTAATAATAATAATAGCATGTGCATGAGAGAGGTTGAAGCCACTAGGCTTACAAATAAAAAGCCGATATAATAGGATAAGGATATAATATAATAGTGCCTGATCAAATATCCTTATCCTATTCTATCCTTAATAGGATGGGGATGTGGAAGGATAAGGATATTTGATCAGGCAACCCTGTGGGCAGCTGCAGCCACCGCTTGACTGATGGAAGGACCCCACATTTATATAATATGAGTGTTTCAATTGTCTTTAATAATCTATGTTCTTTAAAAAAAAAAAAAAGTGTATCGGCTTCCAAGATCGGCTTTAGATATCGGCCATTGGCCTTTGAAAATCCCATATCTGTTGACCTCTAATTTACATTTTATGTGGATTAATCATGCAGCTTTAGTGTGTGTGTGTGTGTGTGTAGTTGTCTATATTTATTATGTAATAATGCACTGTTTAAGATTGCTGTTTTTTGTCTTGAGGATGGTGAAATATATTTTTAAATATTTCCTTTAATGTGAACTTCGACCTTCCAGTAAAAGACGTAATCAAATAAACAGGTTTTATCTTAATTTTGACTCGTGTCCTTTCCCTCTTTTGGTTGCAGTATGACAAGCTGAAGAAGCTCCACGCAGAGCTGGAGGAGAAGCTGGAGGCATCAGAAATCCAAATAAAACACCAATCTGAAGAATACCGAGCTCATCTACAACAGAAAGATGTGTGTAAATGCTATTTATTTGTAATATAGGCAACAAGGTTTGCATTGGTCTAAAAAAGGATAAATAAAAAGTATATTCATTAATACGACACTGATACTATGGATGTGTTTTGCTAGATGTCATATTTAAGGGCTTTTATTTCTCAGTCAATGGTTAAGGTAAATTGTGTTCATTTTGTGTTTTTCTAGGTGGATATCAGCCATTTAAAAGCTCGGCAGAGCAACCTGAAAGAAGAAGTGCAGAAGCTGCAGCAAAGCGCTCAGTCCATCTCTACCAGCCCCGCCCTGCTGCCAGTTGTCACTACCTCCTCCAGCACCAGCTCATCTGTGGGATCCCCTTTTCTGTCGCGTCCCTCCATGTCACACCGGGGCTTTCACAGCGACGAGTCGGACTTCAGCGACGTCATCTGGTCCCAGCAAGAGATCAACAGGCTGTCAACAGAAGTCATGCGTCTGGAGGCCGAGGTCGCCCATTGGAGACGCATGTCTCAGGTAAAATGGTGCAGTCGGACTGACCCTGAGCCTTTTTGATCAGAAATGATCATATTCTAGGTTGGGGTCAATTACATTTTTTAGTTACATTTACGTTTTCAGTTACCCATCTTCAATTACGATTACAGTGACCAGCAATTTTTTCAATCACAATAAAATTCCAATTATATTTCACCCTCATTAAGTCAATTCCAATTACTTTCTCAATTACTAAATTTCAATTACAGTTAATCACAATTGCAGAACCTGACGTAAATAACCTAATAAAAATTAACCTTCCTCTTATGTTAGCTTTCTGTTAGCAACTCTTATGATAACTGCTCCTAAAGTAGCTGTAAAATACACTAATACACAAATATCTATCGTGTAATCTATTGGTTACCTTGTTAGGTTTCCTAATTAATGAATATATAGGTTTTAAATATTTTTGGTGTGGGAATATGAGCCTTGTTTTTGTCAGTACACCCCCTGATTTATATATATATTTTTATGGTAAAATGTGAGAAAGCTTGATATGAAACACATTTTAATAGTTTTTAACTACATAATTGATATTAATTTGTTTAGAACTGTAAATGGAGCTGTAACATTGTTCCACAGTTTTACGCTAAATTATAATTGAACATTTTAGGATTTAGGAATTTCATAACAATTACAAATTGCAAAGTCAATAATCTAAACTCAATTACAATTTAATTCGGATTATGACAGCAACAGATTTTTAAAATTACAATTCTAATTGTGACATCATTGTAGTTAATGATTAATTACGCAATTTCAATTATATTGAATAATAATTCGACCAAGAATGAGTCGTGCACTCTGCATAAGTCACTTTGTTTAGGAACATTATTTTTTGATCGGAGCGGTTATTTGTGAAGGAATTTTTTAAAGAGGCATAATTTCTCCTTAATCCAACTACTCACAAATCTGTCAGCTATCATCATATTTTGGTTAAGGGTCTCGCTCCAGGTTTGGGGTCAATTACATTTTTCAAATACAACTACGTCTTCACTTATCCATGTTCAATTACAACTCAATTACAAATATGGTGACAAAATTTCAACTTAACTTAGTTATTTTCCCCCCTGAGAGTAAATTACAATTACGTTCTCAATTCCTAAAGTTCAATTACAATTCATCACAATTACTGATCCTGAAACAAATAAAACCACTCAAAAATTGTATCTATGATCTAAATAGTTTTTCCTCTCTTGGTTACATTGTCAGGCTTCCTTATCCATGAAAATATTGGTTTTAATATTATTTTACAAATAGTAAATTGATCTTCAATATTCATTGATGGGAAAATTTGATTTGTAGTACTTTTTAATAATTTTTAACATGGTTGCACCCAGTTAAATTGGGAGTGACAATTTTTATTATTTTGATTATGTAACAGCACATTATTTGTGTTTACTGCACGAAGCAGAGCTCCAAATTGTGTGTGCAGAAAGTTTGATGTTTTTTAAACTTTGACACTGCAGGCAACAACAACAGCTGGCAATGGCAGCCAAGGAGACACCCTGAAGCTACAGCAGACCATTAAGGTGATCCAGCAGCTTCCTGATGTTTTCACAATATAATATTTCTAATGGTAGAAAATAAACGGGTCGTTATGTTGATGACGTTTGAACAGGAGCTACGGGATGAGGTCAGCCATGAGCAGGATGCACACCAACATGAACTGGCAGCTCTGCAGGACGCCCAACGACAAAAGATTTCTGATATCACGCGGCGGCATCAACTGGAGCTGGCAGAGTACGAGGAGAGGATCGAGGAGCTGGAGGAACAGATTCACAATGGTGAGAACCGTTCTACCAAAACACTTTGGTAGTTGGAAGACAGATATTTAAAGTGCTTTTATTTCTTAAATATGTTGAGGTTTCATTTATTCACACAACTTTTTTCCAGGAAATGTACTTTAATTTCCTGACATGTTTCAACTGCCAACTGTCAGTCTTCCTCAGAGGCCTCTACTGATTGCCTTGATGTATTCCTATGAGTTCTTTCATAAGGAAAGCATCTACTGCTTCCTTCCCAATCTTGATTGATCAATTGATGTTTCTTTATTTAAAAGAACAACAGTTTAGAAAACAAAGAACAAAAAATGATGAATTACAACAGCAGAAATAGACCATTGATATGATCCACCAACATTTAAACTTCTCAACTTAAATGTGCAAAAAGGAGTAGGAAGAAGTGTACATTTATTTAATCCTACCCCTTTAATCACTACCGATTTTTTTTTAAGTACAACTAATAATACAATTAATTAACCATATATCATTAAACATATTCACAAATAGTCCATTGGGTTCTATACAAACTTAAGAATGTGCGATATATCGTCAAAAACATTTTCACCGGTAAGAATATGTCATCCCACTGTAGAAACGATAAATGCCCATGTCGGAAATTAGCGAAAGCCACGGGCCATTTGTCCCTCAATTTAGCCAATAATGCTCTTAAAAACCTTGTATATTTCACGTGTTCACAGACGAAGCTGGTCCCATTAGACTAATGTAACTATTGAGATTATTACACCTAAATATATTAAATCATCAGCTTGATCTGATTTAATTATAGGAAATCAGAGTTATTTATCAATCATGACTTTATGTAACTCATAAGATAAATGAAACAAGATTCAGCAGCAGTAAAAAAAAAATAATGCCGTATTTTTTGCTTTTCATATGCTTTTTAAAAAAATAAATAAATAAATTAAAAAAAAATTCATTTTAAGTGAGGAAATAAATGAATTATATACAATAACACTAATAGTAATCCACATGCACAAATATATTCTATAAAATATCAGCTCAGGAGCTCTTTGAGTCAACAGCCTTTTACTATACTAGACGCCTTTTTAAATGCGTCTAGTATTCAATTTAGTTGTGTTTGTAAGGAACCTGTTTACACTTTAAGTTGGGAATTGTTTTTATTTATTTATAGTTTTTATCGTGATGTTTATTGTTATCGTGATAAATACCAGAAATTATCGGGAATTTGTCTGAACAAATGAAACCGTAACATTATATCAAAAAAGAAGTCAAAATAAATGTGCTGGAATCATGCTTGTATTTTTATTGACCTAAAATTAAAAACAAATACATTCATACAGATGATTGTTCAATTTTCAAAATAATATTGATATTTTGAAGTTCTCCACTTGAGCGCCATACACTTATGAAATTATAATTTACTACAGGTGGTGGTGAAGTTCGTTCCCCTTCTGAGTCTGCTAAACTGCACGAGCTGCAGGAAACCATTCAGACTCTGAAGGAAGCAGCAGAGCAGAGGGAGCAGCAGCTGAGTGAGCTCTCCACCAGTCTGGAAGAGGCAAAAAGGAAACAGGTTTCTTTGCAGCTTGAGAAGGAGGAGACTCAGGAGGAAAACGCTGGGCTTCTGCAGAACTACACCAGACTCCAGGCCTCTGTAACCGAGCTCCAGACAAGAGTGCAAGAGCAGGAAGGAAAAGCTCTGCAAAGAGCTCAGCTGGAAAACGAGATCCAGACTTTAAGGAACAGCCTGAGAGGTAGATTTTAGCAATGTTCCTTTGAATAGTTAAAGATTCTGTTTGCAGGATTTGCAGTGGTAAAAAGTGCTTATTTACGTAATCTTTCAGGAAACCCTATTTGAAAAGCAATAAAAGCTTGTTGGGTAACGCTTGAAGTTTTATACATAAAGGATGTCATTATTATGACATGACACCTGTCATTAGCATGTCAAAATCCTGGAACTAACATAGTATGAAAACACCTGAAATTTTACCAACCATTTGACACATGTTGTTTTAAAGCTGCAGAAAAAGAAATAGATCGACTCAACACTTTACCCCAGGCAAGTGTAAACCTCAAAACTTAATAATGTTGGTACATTGTCATACTTGTGATATTGTTATCTAAAATGTAATGTCTCTTTCCATCAGTCACCAACTGAACCACTAGAAGAAGTCGAGCATGCAGACATCTTGGAGCTGAACACCATCATTGGAACAATGAAAGTAGAAAAGGAACGTCTGGAAGAAGAAAAGGTCTGTTTATGAAATGTAAAATCAACTTAATTTTAGTCACTTAAATGTTCATGTGGATTTCTTTGGTTTTTACTCACAGCATGAACTGCAGGAAAGATTGCAAATTGCAGAAGGAAAATTAGTGAGCAAAGTTGAAACAGAATCGAGTGAAGTAAAGACAGTGGAGGATCTGCGTGTGGAGCTGCAGATGGCAGAAAAAGCTCTGAGAGCCGCTGAGGACGAGCGGGACACCCTGATGTCTGAGCTGGAAGAACTGGACCGACAAAACCAGGAGGCAACACAGGTCTGTTGAACAACAGCAACTTATTATTTAAAGTAGGGTTGGGGTCAATTATAATTGTAATTGATAATTAAATACAATAATTGTGTAATTATAATTCTAACTGTAATTGAAAAATATATGTTGCTGTTGTAATCGTAATTGAATTGAAATTGAGTTCAGATAATTTAGTTTGTAATTGGCATGGAAATTCTATAAAATATGTAATTTACAATTTAATTAAATACAAACTATGGAAACTATGTTATAGTTCTATGGCCTACACATATATCTATAAAAGCAAAAAAGGTCTGTGTGTGTGCGTGGAGCGAATATCTCCCCGACGCGAGTTCGACCTGAAACTTAGTCAACGGTTTCCCACTACCCCAAGTGTGTGTATCCGTTATCTTGGGGTAATTTGGTGTTGCAAAACGTTCAAAACGTTCATTTTAAGGTTACGGAAGTCTGGGTAATGAGCGCGGTATTGAGCAAGCTACTTCCGGTTCATGATGTCACTGTGCCGCAGTTTGTTTGGGTAAAAAAAAAAAAGTCAATATTGAAACTGTTTTTGTACTGCTAAAAGTAATTTAAGTGTTATTTAAAATTATTTCCGTGATTCTAAACTTCCTTTAAATCGCGGGTCACGGACTTCACTTCCTCTTCCGTCTCCATGGCTGTGGGTGGCGGCTGTGCTGACGGCCATTAGCCGACCATATCACAAACATTCTGCTTCTTCAGACAGAAGATTGTAACGTTTCTGTAAGCGGATGCGTTCACAACACGGCTCCACTATGATTATTGTTTGTTCTCCGCTAGGGTGAGTATTTCATGGTTATTTAAATTTATTCCCGTGATCCCAAACTTCCTTTAAATTGTGGGTCACAGACTCCACTTTCTCCGGGGCGGCAGCTGTGCTGAAACACACACACACACACACACACACGGATGATGCGTGTGAGAGTCCTGGGGTGTACATGCGTAGTTTAGGGAGAGGGTTGCGACTTTGGTGTTGCAAAACCTTTATTTTTCGTGCTATATCCGGGTCTCTTTTTTTAATCTCTCAACAACCTGTGACAACATCAACATATTTCTTAACTGCTCAATGTTAAGAAATGTGTTGATGGTGTCACAGGTTCTCTCTAATAAGCTCCTTTGCTGATGATGATGCACAGATAAAGGAGGAGGCTTGGATGTTGTAGCTAGCAATAGATAGAGTAGATTTGCATGACATCACACATCCAGGACATTTGACCTAGTAATAATAATGCATTTGATTTCATATAGCACCCTTTCATAGAGACTCAAAGCACTTTTACATTGATCATGCATTATTCGAATTGTAATTGGAAAAAATGCGGGTCACTGTAATTGTTATTCAGTTGTAATTGAATGATCATGGATAATTGACGACATAATTGTAATTGAAAAATATAAATGACCCCAACCTTGGCTCCCACAATTCATTATTTAAGCAATTGTTTTCTTTCTTTTTTCACTAGCATTTGATTTCAGTGAAGGAGCAGCTTTCTGGGCAGCTGAAGGAGTCCGAGGCAGAGCTGACAAGATTGACCGCTGAGCTCAACACAACCAAAGACCAGAGAAGATCACTGGAGCAAGAACTGGAGACGCAGAAAGAGAAATTAAGCCAGAGTGCTTTTACCCTTAATGATCTGCATATGACTAGACAGCAGTTGGAACAGTTGGCAAAGGAGCTGAAAGAGAAACTAGGCTATGCACTGGAGCAAAACCGTGACGCTCACATAGAAGTCACGGAGTTGAGAAAGATCTTGCTGGATAGAGACGAGCAGTTATCTAAATTTAAAGCTGAGCAAAGCCAGGGAATGGAGAGTGGAGCTGAGGTACAGCTAGCTATAGAGGAGCTAGCAAGGAAAGAAGAAGAACTGTCAGAATTCAGGAGAGAACTCAATGAGATGCGGAGCTCTCATGAAATGATGGAGTCTGAAAACTATGATTTAAAGCTGGAAAATGGAAAGATAAAGATGGAAACTGAGCAGAACCTGGATAAAATAAAAGAACTCAACAAACGGCTGAAGGAAAGCCAGGCTTCCCTGAGCAGGATGGCCAGAGAGAAAGATACTCGCATTGAAGCTTTAAAACTTGAAAAAAATGAGATTGAAGGAGAGTTGGCGCAGGCTGAGAAGAAGCTGACGGACCAAGAGAAACAGTTCCAGCAGACCATTAATGAGTTGACCTGTGCTCGATCCATGGATGCCACTGCTTTGCAAACTGAGCATGAACGCATCATCCATCTGAATCAGGAGAAAGACCTGGAGATAGCTCAGGTGAGGCGGGACCTTGAACAACAGGCATCGGACCACAGAGACACCAACGAGATGCTCTCCATCACAGTGGCAGGACAGAAGCAGCTAACAGATCTGCTACAGGAGAAGGACGTCTTCATTGAGACTTTAAAGCAAAATGCTGCCGATTTACAGGCAGAGATGGAAAACAACTTGTCAGTAATGAAAACGGACACTGAAAATCTTAAACGGACACTTGAAGAGAAGGATAAACAGTTGGGAGGCATGAAGGAAGACAACAGTCATCTGAAGGAAGAGATTGATCGGCTCAGGGACCAACAGAGCAGACCACAGCCTCTAGCTGAGCCCAGGACACTGGACATCATCACCGAGCTGGAGACTGAGATCGGCCAGCTAAAGTCCTCCAGGAGCAGTTTGGAGGATGAGGTCCAAGTCCTGAAAAGAACTCTAGAAGAACAACAAGCCTCTCTACAAGCTCAGCAGAGTGAGCTTGAGCAAGCCTACGCTCGTAACCAGCAAACCACCATCGACTATGACCAATTCATTCACGCCAGAGATGAAGAGATAAGCCGCCTCCAGCAGACTGTGGAGCGGCTCAGTGAGACCCAGGGCCTGCTGCAGGGGGAGATGATCCTGCAGGAGAACAAGACGCACTCCCTGAATCAGGAGAGCGACAACGAGAAACACGACCTCTCCAAGGTAGAAATAGAAAGACTTGTGAAGGGCATCAAGGAGAAGGAGAAAGAGATTAGTCAGCTAAATGAAAAGAACCTGTCCTTGACCAAGCAGCTGGATCAGCTCGTTGTTTCACGCGATGAGGTGGGAAAGCTCTCCCAGATGATCCTGCAAAAAGATCTTGAGATCCAGGCGCTTCATGCTAGAGTGTCAGTGGGTGGAGGACACAACCAAGATGTTTTGTTCTTACAGCAGCAGCTGCAGGCGTACGCTGTGGAGCGGGAGCAAGTACTGGCCGTGCTGAATGAGAAGGCCAGGGAGAACAGCCAACTGCGCTCTGACTACCACCGTCTGATGGACATCATAGCAGGGAAAGAAGCAGCGCTGGTCAAGCTTCAGCAGGAGAACCAGCGCCTCACCAACGTCAGCGATCCTTCTGGAAGCCAAGAAATGTTCAAAGAGACGATCCAAAACTTGTCCCGAATTATCAGAGAGAAGGACATCGAGATTGACGCTCTGACCCAGAAGTGCCAAACGCTGGTGACGGTGCTGCAGGCCTCAGGAGGAGAGCCCGGTGCTGCCCCTGGGGGTGTCAGCAGTAACCAGTTTGAGGAGCTTCTGCAGGAGAGAGACCTGCTGAAGCAGCAGGTGAAGAAGATGGAGGAGTGGAAACAGCAGGTGATCACAACTGTCAAGAACCTGCAGCACGAGTCAGCTCAGCTCCAGGAGGAACTGATGAATCTGCAGAGTCGGGTTTCTGCCGACAGCGACTGCAGCTCCAAACTGTCTGTGGACTACACACGACTGATCCACAGCTATGAGCAAAAAGAAAAGAGGCTGGGCAGTCTGAGTCTGGAGCTGGCACAGGTTCAGCAGACCATTACTCAGCTCAGCTCTACTAAGGATGTCCTGCTGGGTAAACTGGACAGGGTGGGGCAGAGTCCTGAATGCACAGTTGTTCCCTCTTTTGATCCCTCGCTCACAGAAGATGTCCCAAAGTTCCAGGAAGCTACAAATCTGAACAATAACAAACTACAAGAAGAACTCAAAAGGCTGCAGACATGTTTAGCTGAGAAGGAAAATATAATCCAAACACTTAAAGAGAACAACCACAGACTCTCCAACTCAGCATCCGCCTCTGAGAATGAGCAGAGAAGTCAAGCTGAGGAGGTGCGGCAGGTCCGAGAGCGACTGGAGGCCATGCAAAGGTCTGTGAGAGAGAAAGACCTGCTCATCAAAACCAAAGGAGACCAGCTGGCCCAGGTGAGCGAGGCTCTACGCAACCGCGAGAACGACAACGAGGTATTGAAGCAGGCTGTGACTAACCTGAAGGAGAGAGCTCTCATTTTGGAACTGGAAGGAAAAAAGCTTATGGAGCAGAATGAGCTGGTCACGGCTCGCTCTCGAGAAAAAGAATCTGAATTCCGAGCGCTGCAGGAAACCAACATGCAGGTTTCACTTCTGCTGAGAGAACGTGAGTTTGAGCTGGGAGCTGTGAGTGAGAAGGCTGCCACTGTGGAGAGGATGCTCAAAGATAAGGAACAGGTTGGGTTATGGCTTATATTTTCTAATATTACATTCTATCGCCGATAACCAATATTTTAGGTTATTAATCATGGAGGTGTTTTAGTCTAATATCTTTACACTTTAATCCCTGGGCCCAGTTTTTCAAAAGTGATCAGTTTGGATTCTGGTTTACGGATTGGATCAAATCTTGAAAATGGGATTTTCAAAAAGAAAAAACTGATTGGATTACGTAATCAGATTATATCACGTAATCCAATTTTGGTTTTGATCTGGTTCAAACCTTTAGTTTAGGATTTTTTTTTTTTTACTTTTTATAAGGATTGGGATCACGTTGATCCAAAAAATCCTGATTAAACTGATCCCATCAGAAGAGTGGATTTTATGCCCAAAATGTAATTAAACTTTATAAGTCTATCAATAATACTATATTCATCATGCAGTATAGCCTACAAGAATCGTGTACAAGAATCTTGTAGGTCTACAAGAATCTTGTAGGTCTACAAGAATCTTGTAGGCTATACTGCATGATGAATATAGTTTTATCTTGTAACAAGACATACAATTTATTCACAAGGTTTTATTTTGATCTGTCAGGCTACAGTGATTAGATGGGCTATAACATATTCAGCCTTTCAGTTTAGGCCTACAGCAAAGTAGAAAGAATTGTCAGCTGTCAATATTGACCACAGATAATATTGTTCTTTTGTTTTAAGACTATTTTTAGGGATACATGCAATGTTAAAAAAATAAAATAAAATAAATAATAATAATAATAATAATAAAGCAATGGTGGGTTTTTTTTAAATCCAAAACAATTCCAAATCAGAAATAGTGCTTAACTATTGCCTCCCTTGTTGCACATCCTGTTTGCTGGTTTTGGTTTTGGCAGGAGGCTGGTCAGGGTCTTCAAAGGCTTGAAGTGCCCTTCATTAAACAAATATGTGGTTTTCCAGATCCTGAAAAGTTTCTATCCAGATCAGATTGGTCCAATTCAATGTTGCTTTGGAAAAAACGGTTCAAAAGTATTTTGTCTGGGTTGAACCACTTGAAAAACTAGGCCCTGATGATGATTTCACTGATGAATTAATAATTTCAGCCTGGAAACTAACATTCACTTCATGTTTTCAAAAGATTGTCTGTCTTTCTGTGTTCGGGGAACATAGGGCAAATCTGGTGAGCTGAATCAGCTGCTAAATGAAATGAGATCAATGCAGGAGAAGGCTGTGATGTTCCAGCAGGAGAGGGATCAGGTGATGATGGCACTTAAACAGAAACAAATGGAGACCACGGCCGTACAATCAGAGGTGAGAGCATTACTGTACATCATCCGACCAACATTTTATCTTTAAACACAATAATATAGATGTATACATTTAAAGCTGCAATATGTAGAATCGTGAGGCACTCCCCCCTCCTGAAAAATTCAGTCTGTTTGGGAACGCTTGCGTGCACGCGCACAACTGTGGAACTCTTTGTGACTGTTTTCCCCATAAAGACTAGTAACAAATGTAGGGTCTTTATTTTGTGTTATTGGAGATTTTTCTCAAGTTCTAGAGACATGAAAGCACATATTACTCTCTGCTGTGAGGACAGTAAGAAGCTCAGAGCTGCTCCTCACACACAAGCAGCTGATCAGAGCAGACAGACTCAGTCCACACTGCAAATAGATTGGGTCTGTTTTTTCCATGAGATAATTTTAATAAGCTATTTATTCTGTGTTATCACTCTCTCTCTCTGACTCGGGGCGGACTGAAAGCGGATCGTGCGCAGTCCGCCGCATACCGACTCAGAGGAACCTCCGCGGAGTCTGCCGTTCCTCCTGAACACGTTTGTGCCTTTATTCTGTTGCTTTTCTACCTTGGCCTTCCTTTTTCCTCTTGATTTGCCGGTAACCGCTGTGCCAAAAGCCATGTTAGAGACTTCAGCTTGAATATAAAACCATGGGACTCTCCCACTCCCTACTGTCAGATCGAGAACGCGCATTGACTTTTGACGAGCAGCTCGAGCAGCCAATAATAATGCTTAAAACAGCTCATGGGATCACCCTGTCGGTAGAAAGATCTCTGATTGGCTGAAGTCCAGTGTCACGCTCCTGTATTTCTAAAGCTCCTTTACAGAGCTAGGAGAAGGAGCAGAGATTCACTGTCCACTCAGAACACTTTGGATTACAATATGCGCTACAATATAATGGATGATTATGGATTTTTGACCAAAGAAAACCAAATAAAATATTGCAGCTTTAATGTCCATTTTCAAAAAATTAGTTATTAAACCAACAATGTATAGAAATCATTATTCTTTCACACATCAGTTGCATTAGTGGAGGGAACCTGCAGTACATTCCGAGGCCATTGGAATACAGTGTGTTTTGTTGTCAACAGCTGCAGCACATGAGAGATAAAGAGCAGCGCCTTAACTTGGAGTTGGAAAGGTTGCGCAATCACTTGTTGGAGATTGAAGATTCCTACACAAGAGAAGCCCTCACAGCAGAGGACAGAGAGGCAGAACTACGCAGGAGGGTGCTGCAGCTGGATGAGAAACTAGCCAATTCCTCTAGTGCTGTGGAGAATGCCAGGTTAGCATTTTCCTTCAAGGAATGATTGGTGTATTGGGGGATAAACAATAGTTATAGGTGATTTAGTGCCTCACCCTTTCTACACTGTTGCTGATGGGAGACTTTCTCTTGTGATATTTTGGCCTTTAGGCTTTTCTTAAGGGTTTCTAAGTTTTCACATTTTATATTACACCATCCGTCTTCATGCTTCTCATCATTTTATTGAAGCTGAAAATTCCACATCCACTTATACATCTGTTACACACCCGTCTAAGAGGGCGGCATGTAACACAATTGACCTTTTGCAAAACCCCGCCCACAAACCGCCATTGTCCAATCATACGTCCGAGCAACCGTTATTATGTAAACAAGGTCCGACATGCTCATAGCAGGCACAATGGTGAAGCGGTGTGCTCATGGCTTGTGCAAGTCGGACGGCGGTGACGACTGGGGTATACAGTTATCAGCAACCATCATATTACAATAATACTAATTAATCAATATTTCAGTCGACATCCTCCGGAAACATACAAGTCTCCCAATCTATATTAGCAGGCTTTGTTACCACTTAGCAGCGTTAATAGCTGCCATCTTATTAGCCTTGGGTCACCTGTAGGTTCAGCTAGCTAGCTAGCTAGCTAGCTAGCTAATGTAACAGTTTGTTTTATTAAGATCCCCATCAGCTGTGGTAACGCTCTTATAGCTTAAGGAGGATATGAATAATATAATATAAGAAAGCTTACTCAGCAGTGGAGGAGCATGACTTGTCCCGGTATGTTTTCGCTTCGATAGTTGTTCCTTTTGTTGTTTATTTTAATATGTTGAATATATCCCTCCACAGCATATTGTAACCCCTTTTGCCTGGATCTGGAGGATATCAGAATCAGAAATGTTTAATGGCCAAGTACAGTTTTAAGGACAGTACAAGGAATTTGTCTTGGTAGATGGTGCACGAAACAAAACAAAAAAACAAAGAAAACAAGAACAAAGAAACAACCCAACAACAATAATAATAATAGTGATAAATATAAAGGATGGGAGATAAATAAAGGATAGATAGAGAATAAGGATAAATAGGATCTCGCAAGTATTGCTCCAAAAAGTCACTAACACTCACCGGTAGACTTCTCCCAGCCATTACAGACGAGACAAAATCAGAACATGATGGACACCCCAAAAGTAAATAAGGGGAACGGGGCTTTTATGAAAGGTCAGGTGTTTAAAAAAGGTATCTGTCCAAGTCCCCAAACCAATGTTCACAGGACGATGGCACAAAGTCAAAATAAAAGGGTTGGATACAAACTAAATTGGCGATCTGGCATTCAAACATTAAACTAGTGATGTTTTGAGATATGAAGCTTTTGTCGAGTAATGGAGGGGGCGTTTCCGCAAAGCGTGCATCAAGGTTTGCTTCATTTGGGGGAGGAGCCAAAAGGATGATGAGCAAAGTTATTTATGAATAAAATGTATCTTGCTGTATACATCATATTTCCCCTGTCATATACATATACTGTAACTGAGGTAAGTTAAATAAAACATTACACATTAAGAGACTGGTAGCCTCGTGGTTAGAGAACAGAACAGAAAGAATGTTGGAGAACCACAGGGGCTGGGTTCAAATCTAAATCAAACCATTTTTGTGGAAAATTTACTCTCAGATACCTGTGATTATTTATACATTTTTGCGATTCACAGTCATTCAAAAGAGCTACAAAACTTCCAAACACACACATTGACAAAAATCCAATTCTTCACAATTTATGTGGTGAAGATACAACTGCCTGTGATTATAAATCTGATCAGTACATGGTTTCATGTGCACATGAAGCTTCGAGAAATTAACCCTTTCTCGAACTATTTGGCTCAAGTGGTACGATGCCTCATGAAGCTTCACCTCACCATCACTGCATTAAACTATTTAAAAAACACAAGTAAACTAGAGAATTACCAATAAAACTAAACACAAAATCAAAGCTAATCACAGCTAAAAACACAGATCTCAAACCATCTCGCCAGGCTTTGGCGATTGGAAACAAACACAAAGTGCTGCTGTCAGAGGTTCCTCCCTGAAAACTGCAGGCTGTGTTTAATAGATGTGGAGGATCAATCAGCGCTGATTATCAACACCTTTGGACAAACATAGATCCCCTCACACGACAGAGCACTCACTTCACTCCAAAATAACAATACAAAAATGCATGGCATTACAGCCACAGCTGTAATAATCTAGAAATGGAAGGTCAATTTGTTGTCTTTTGAGAATATTTTACATCTGTATTTAATTAATTGACTGTTATTGATTTTTAGATCATTAGTGTTCACTCGTGAGAATCACATGCCTTGTCTATGAATTTGTTTACTTGATTCTACAAAAAAAAGAGCAAATGTCTTGGTCTGGCTATTGTTTTTGTTTGAGAGTAAATGTTTTCATGGAGCTCGTGCAACCCTGCTTCCTCCAGCCAACAGGCCAGCATGCAGGTGGAGTCTCTGCAGGAGCAGCTCAGCGGGACAGTGAAGCAGAGGGACGAAGCACTGATTCAGCTCAGGACGTCCCAGGAGCAGGTCAACCAGTACGCAGTTTCTCTCGCCAACCTTCAGATGGTGCTAGAGCAATTCCAACAAGGCAAGTTGGCACATTTCAAATGAGAATTTCCATGTTCATCAAACGGATCACTGGCATTTAACCCAACCAGTGACGTGCCGTGACCACTAGGGTTGGGTAGGCACGTTGCAAATCGAGACCACCAATGACAATTTCATATGTTTCTGCTGGCAAGTGTAAATTCAATTCAAATCAATTTTATTTGTATAAAGCAATTTCCAACAAAATCATCTCAATGTGCTTATCAAAATATAAAATTCATAATAAGAAAGAAAAAACCCAACAAGATCCACATGAACAAGCATTTAGCCATCTAACAAAATCAACATCGTAAACACCATCAAAGAAACATAAACAATTATTTAATATAGCCTCCATACTCTCCCAACAAGACATATCTCATGACACGTATCTCGTTTTTCCTCAAAAAAAAGTTTCTCTATCATCTCTAGCACTGTCATCCTGACTGTAGCGTTATCCCGCCCACTAGCTAGAGAACGTAGCAGCAGCGGTCACATAGCATCTATTCACTAATGTACTGTGAACTTACGTATAGCATTTAGCATAGCGCAGTTACGTCCAAAGGCAGCTCTCTACACTGCTTTTGGACATAAATGGTTGTCATCTTGGGGACCTGACTGCGCATGCGCAAACACGTAAAAACACGCAATGGGAATGGAGGCAGAGGAGCAACGTGCCTTTGGGAGGGGGCGTGGCCTCCCTCTGCTTTACAGCGGAGTGGAAAAAAAAAAGACTGTGCAGCTGTTCCAGGAAATAGCGCCGTTTATATATATATTTATATTTATCCTATTTATCCTTTATTCTCTATCTATCCTTTATTTATCTCTCATCCTTTATATTTATCATTATTATTATTGTTGCTGGGTTGTTCTTTGTTTTTTATTTTTTTTGTTTGTTTTGTGCACCAACTACCAAGACAAATTCCTTGTACTGTCCCTAAAACTGTACATGGCCATTAAAAACATTTCTGATTCTGATTAGTAATTTGGGCTATGAAACGCACAAAATACGGACACTTTCAAACTTATAGGTACTGTAGGCTATTGAAAATGGAAAAATAAATAATTTATAATTATATTATAATTAAAACAAATAATCAAAATATAAATTCACCCTTGGGTAGGCCCTGCCTACCTTGCCTACCCTGACACCTTCCCTGTCACTGAACACAACATATTAAATATTTACATTTTCAAGGGAATCAAATTCAATACATTGTTACCTTAAGCCAGTGGTTCTCAAATGTATTTTCAAATGTATTAAACTAACAGGGAACAAGTAACATCATATTTCATAATAAATCAAAAACTAAATCAAACTAATCACCTGCATAAAAAAACAAATGTAAAGGTGCAGCAGTCAAAAACTATGAAATAATGGAACATTGTTTGCAATCAATGACAAAAAGCTTCAGAAAATGAAAAAAAGAAATATTTTTTTTAAAATCGGCTATAGAAAATGTGTTTATTTTTGCTTTTTAGTTCAACGTTACATTTTGTTCCTGATCATATCTAATGCGCTCAAATAATTTAATGCTATTTTAATTTCTGCTACATTTTTAGGCTTCTTATTATTACTTTCTTTGTGTGTTTGCATTTTGTTTGGTGTTAATTATCTTTATTGTCAATGGAGAAAGGTTGTTAAAGTCCTCGTGGCATGATAACACAAGTTAATTTTAATATAAAATAGAAAGCCCAACGATCATGTGTGACATGTATGGTCAAATGTTTGTAGTATACAGTAATTCCACTCGGATTTAAGAAAATTGGCATGAAATTGAAGATTTTCTCCTGTTTGTCACGCCCCACCTGTAACACCTCCATTCCCCACTAGGGGGCGCGCCACACACTTTGAGAAGCACTGCTATTAGCAGAGAGATGGTTAACAATACAAGCCTTCAACATGTGAGCGTTAAACATTCAGACAAACATTTGTTGAATCCAAAAGGCAGCTCATCAGTTTCAGAGTGTTTATTGAAGTTGTTAAATACTGTTTGGTATTCTTGAGCTTCTCTTTTTTCCCATCAGAGGAGAAAGCCATGTACTCAACAGAACTTGAGAAACTCAACAAGGAGAAGCAGGAGTGGAAGAGAAAAGCTCTTTTTCTGGAAGACCAAGCCTCTGCTCTCCAGGTAAGGGAAGGTCCCTCTAAGGATCATTATATATTTGGCACTACTAATTCTACTAATCGATACATAAAATCAATCTATTTAAATTTTTAAAATGGTTGCCATGGAGTGAAAATCATCAAAGTTCAGCTTTTAATGCTGTATTTGTTTGTATCAGTTGAATCTGGATGAGGCCAACGCTGCTTTGGAATCTGCATCACGTCTGACTGATCAGCTCGATATTAAAGAGGAGCAAATAGAGGAGCTGAAAAAACAAGGTGAGCACGAAGGACAAAAACAAATATCTTCAACAGGAATGATGATGTCACACCAAGCAGCACGTAACATTTTGCATTTAGCCTTAGACTTTATTTGTACTTTTAATCATACAGTGTATGTGTGTGGTGTCAGCATTTACATCAATTACCAAAAATAATGCAAGAATTAATTAAAATGCTAATGCATAATAATGCATTTCATTTTATTATTTAATAAAATAAGGTATTTATTATTTTTCTCACACATTTTTTTAAATATTTTAAATTTCTGACATGAAATAGTTTTCCCTTTTTCTTTTAAAAACTGATTACATTTTTGAAAACAAATTCACTGTAATCAGTTATTATCCCAACTCTAAAAAATTTAAATAATTTATATTTCATGGTACGATTACGTAGAATATTACAACCATCTGCTCGTGGGGAGGCTGCAGATAGTGGATTACAGTTCCTGCATTTTTTAATAGAATGTATTGAAGCAATACTGAATCTTTCCATAGTCATGGTCAACTTTCCCTGTTTCTGGGTCACTTCTTTTTTTTTTTAAACAAGTTCAGATGAGCTACGGCCCCCGGGACGTCTCTGCGCCGAATAGCACGTACCACGTTCCCGAGAATTCAGTGAAATGACTCGGTTCCACTGAGTTAAAAAAAGACTAGCATTGGATGTGCAACATCGATGTCTCCGAGAGGCTTTTGCCATTCGCTCATAGAAATATCCATGTCAAATTACAGCCCGGTTCAACGGATGAGTAGTCATTTGGCGCCCCTGTGGCACATACGGAGTAATGGGCCCCTTTCATATATTTGTATGTGTCAATGATTCGGTACCACTAATTGTCGCAATATTTGTCTCTCAAATAAATGAGAAAACGACTTTAATGGAAATTGCCGAAAAAAGGGGGGTGGGCTCCCGGGCCCCTAATTGAATTGTGTAATTATTGTAATCTGCTTTTAATTACCTTTGAAACGATATATCACACAACTATGTTCCCATAAATTTGGAAACTTTTTTTTTTTTAAATGGCGCTGGGGGCCCACCCCCCATTTAAAAAAGAAAAAAGAGGCTTAGAGCCTCTCATCATATTCATTGAGAAATCGATTTTTGTTTTTGTTTTTTCTTTTGAAGCCCCAAATCAAAATTGAAAATCAGGCTCTGAGCGTCGATGCGTACACATCCATAGATTATACCTACCAAATTTCAACTAGTGTAAACTCTCAGAGGGCCAAATTTAGTGAAGAAATTTTTGAAGTTTTGTTGTTTTTTATCTTTGTTCCAGCATTACTTTAAAGCTAAAAGTTATTTGTTATTGGTGAAGGTCATGATGAATCTAGTGAGAGAGTTAGGCATGCTTGGTTTTGGTCCTCCACTAATAAATAATCACGAACACTGTCTAGACAAGAAATGACATTTTATTCAAAAGACTGATTCTAAGAAGCACTTTTCAAATTTATATTTTGTATTATATGGGATCTGCATTAATATTGGAACACACACGTGCTGAGGAGGCGCACGCTCACAGTACAGCTTTATTTGGGCCTAAAAAAGAAGACCAGGCCCGAGAGAACAGGGCCCGAACCTGTCTGACTCGAATGAAGCTGATGTCTCTTTAAGCCTCAACACGTTTAAACCGTATTCACATCTGTACGTGCTCATGTAGAATGATCCATTACGAGTTATAAACATGATGAGCAGCTTCATGTGATGCTACACGATACGTCCTGGTTGAAGCACTGTTTATATTGGACAGTTATTACGGATACAAAGCAGAGGATCACACAGGCAGCATTGGGGGCTGCTAAGTGACTTACAGGGGCATCCGAGCAAATCGCCTGTATTTAATAGTGCAACTGATGTATGTGTTTCTCGGCCATGCAGATTCAAAAGAGAGTTTAAAGAACCCGTGCCTGGAAGTGCCTTTTGTGTCCAAATGTGCAACAATTATTACGACGGTACCAATTAAAAAAATGAAAAAACAGAAAATCCCCCCAACGTTGCTGAAAACTGAACGTAGTGGATCAAAATTACAACATCCGAGGCCCCTACACTCAACAGCACTGGCGAGAACCCTGACATCCTAGAGTGATCAGGGCTGTACTGCACCATTATCGTTTAACATAAAATATTTTAAAGATCTCCTTGGTCCCAGAATTATTAAAAAATATTTGAATCAAGCCTCCACAAGGTAGACTGTGGTTTCTCCTTTAAAGCAGATTGACATTTAGGTCAGGCCATGATCTGATATATATATATATATATATATATATATATATATATATATATATATATATATAGTTCTATAGGTTCAATATCACAACGTCCTATTTCGTAGTGGTCTCTACTGAACAAAGAAATGAAAGTGCTTCTTCAGTGCAGACTTTTCAAAAGCCCAATTTCACATGTCAAAAGCTGCAGATGGCATGATATACACTTGAACTTTCATTGTAGGTTAATGTCGGAACTCTTTTCAAACCAGTTTTGACAGCTATTAATCCACAAACGACAGTAGAAATGACTTTCAAAGATGGTGGACTTTCAACCTGGATCAGGATCCAGATCTTGACCAAACTGTATCTTGTGATAGACTTTAGTGGAATGAAGATATCCTGGTGATATCTACAAACTTCAACCTGCTGCCAAATCCACTTTCTGGAGCGGATCCATGCGAAACTCGACATTTTGATAGAGGTCACAACCCGACATCAATCCACCAAATTTGAATAGGAATTTTTGAAAGTCATAAACGGGCTTTCCAATGTTCATTTTTAAAAATCGCTGAGTCAGCAATCTGGATTGGATCCGGATCAAGTTTGGTCAGATGTTGCATGTCATAGCCTTACATCATCCTGCAAAATCTTGAACGAATCGATGAAGATCTGACGGAGATATGAATTTTAGAAAATTAGCCCCATGTTAAAGGAAGGGAATTTTGCGATTTTTGATATTTTTTTGTGACTTTGATCTTTAACCTACCTTCACCAAAATTGAATGGTCTCATCTTTACCCGAGGACACTATCGTGTACACAGACACACATACAAACATGACGACCAATATACTTTTGATAACCGTTTTTGAAAGTAATAATTTAGTCTTTAATAATCTTGATTTGATGCATGCTTTCTCTCCAAATGTCCACAATATTTAGGTTTTTCATAGTCGTGCTTATTTTTGTAATTATAGGTTTGGACCTGGATGTTGAAATCACCTAATTTGATACTTCTTGTGTTTTTGTTGCCATTAGTTCAAATGTTTTTCTTATAGAATGACCGATCATTCCGAGGGGGGCGTATACAATAAAAAGAAAACACTATCCCTACCTTTCTATTTGCCCTATGATCATTATCAATCTGCTTTCTTTATCTTAATCTTAAATATATGTCTGTAGTGCACAGACATGCTAAAAGCCAGACATTTGTATTGTTTTTCACCAGCTGAATACCAATCTAATCACAAGGTTGCTCTGTGTGGTTTATGTCCTACTTGGCAGATATTATTCTTACCAGATAAACCCATTAGATTGCAGTTCATGCTCAGACTTAGTATTTGTTCAGTCCTGATATCAAACTTTATCTTTGCTTTACAATCGGCTACTAATGAGAAAATATGTCGTCAAAGTTTGGGGGGAATATTTGTGAGAATCTGCTCATTCATAGTCACACTATTGAGAAACAGATTTTCTCTTTTAGAAATATTTCAGGTTTATTTGTAAAATTAAAACTCAGACGATCATCTATTCATGTGCATGTAAACCCTGTTAGTTATTTTCTTCAATCAGTTATAATTCTTGAATATTTAAGCAAATCCTCTGATTATCATAGTTAGTTTTCATGATACATTTGGCAGCAGATGAATCTCGTCCTGAAAGTTAATGTTTGTGAAGCAGAATAGTTTGAGCCTGTTTGATGATGGTCAGGCCATTTACCGGTCATGGTGACCATTTGTACACATTAGGATCGAAGAAAGAAGGCGGCCTGGTCTGATCAGTCACATGTTCCAAATCACATGGGTGTGAGAGATCATTGCATCACTAACTACTATTCAAACAAAGCCAATAAACGGAGGACTGTAGGTTTTGATACTGCTTCAGACTTTGTTCTTTCTACAGATGTCATTTTTAAGCTCCATTAACATTTAAGCCATTTTCCAAATTTCAATCCCCTCAGTGCCAGCCATTTTAGAGCATTTTGACTCATTTTTAAAGACCCACAGAATATCCTGTCTTATGACAATCTGAATTCTGACACCAGATTCTGAACGATTAAAGTCTCTAATTTCATCAGAAAAAAATAATTGTGTTTCTGGCTTGTTTTGTTCTTCTGTAATCAGCAGTTGAATAGAGCAAGTTTTCACACAAATCGCCAGTTTGTAACAAAAAGCTGAGAAAAACGGCTTTTTCTGAAAAAATATGTTTGTGACTTTGAAGCATTTTTTTTTGCTTTAGGGACCCCTCAACATTGGTTTCCTTCTATAAAACTACAAAAGCAACACTGAGACCAGGCTTTTGATGGCAAAAGTATTATTATTATTTTGCTATCAATGTCGGAGTTGAATGGATTTCTTACTGTATTTTGGCGTTCCTCCAAGTCTCTCCCCCGTCATTCTCCACACACGCAACTTCCTCCTCATCAAGGACATGCCGAGTGTCATCGCTTGCCCCGTTTTTTTGATTGTTTCATCTCACCATCGCAACACTCTCAATAGTCCACTTAGTTCTACACATGCTATGGTCGAGTGTGAGCTGCTGGGAACTTCAGCATCAACTCTCGTAGCACCATTTTCTGTCTCGCAAACAACTTTCCTCTCCTTCTGACCTCTGCCCATCATGGGTGATCTCTCATTCAAAGGTGCACTGCTGCCACTGACATGCCACCGGATGGTCACTACATCATTGTACAAGTTAGATATTAACCGGAGAGTGTCATCACACTGTCTCCTAGCAGCCCCAGCCAAAAAACACAATTAACATCTATAAACGTGAATGGCACTCAATGAGTTAATGTAATTTTTTGGAATTCACATTTGAAGTTTATAATTTGACAACTTTATTCTACTAGATTTTATGGAAAACACAAAATCAACTTTGTCGCTATCACAAAGTGAAGTTTGCATCGTACTGAGTTTGTATCTGGGCATGCGCACTACTGGAAAATGCTACTTCTGCTTAGCTTTTTGCTACTTCTGTTGTGCTGAGATTGTTCATTCAATTTCAAAGTAAATGTCCAAAGTTAATGTTACTGGAAAATGAATTTTTGCTGCTTCCGTTGTGATTTTTGTGCTTTTAGCTAACTAGAAACATGATTATAATATAACTCAATACTAAAAGGAATAATTTATTTTCCAAAAAAAACATGATTATAATATGCATTGCAATAAATAACAGGTACCCTAATGTAATAAAGTCAAATTCAAAACAGATGCAGATTAATAAGAACATGCTTTACAAAAATAAGATGTTGTATTCATATAAATTAGCATATGATCATGACAATCATATTTTTTAAGCATTTTTTAAAATCAGAACAGTAATCCCTGTATGACAAGTCCAGTACAGCAATCTCAGTATGATCTACAATTTTTGGCAAAAAATGCACTTCACTGACAAATAACTTGCTGAAATATTTAAAATACATTATTACACTTCTTAATACACAATATTAATGTGAATAACAACTAAGATATTATCATTATCTATGACAATTTGTGATGGCTCATGGCAATTACAGCACGGGTACAATTGCAATACATGACTGGTTACAAACTCAAACTGTGACAGTTTACATCCCCACAAAACAAAATACAGACCATCATTTTTAAGAGACACAGTCCATTCCTTCTGTCAGTAGAGTTGGTCAAAAAGTGAAGGGAAATACATTATTAGGCAGGTGCTCATAATGATGTTTTTTCCTGACGTACTAACGGTACTTTGTTGATTGGTAAAACCATGCTTAACCCTTTGGAGTTTAAACAAAAAATAGTTTTGGGGAACCAAAGCAGAAGTTGGGATGGAGCATGTGTCGTGCTACTGGAAAAAGACGACGTTGATGAGGAGAATTTGCTGTTTGAATGTGAGTTTTGACCTTAGACCTAATTCATTTTCTGTCCCTGTGTGTCTTTCCTACAGTGAATGTGAGACAGGAGATGCTGGATGAGGTGCAGAAGAAACTGATTAACGTCTTAAACAGCACAGAGGGAACCATCGACAAGTAGGTTCACCAACGTCCAACTTCAGTCTTATACAGTAATGATTCAAAGGGATTTCTTCTAATATTTACTTTCAATTTAATTCAGTTTTTCAATTTAAAATGTCTGAATCATGATATTTATTTATTTATTTAAAGGAGGTTATTCCTTTTCAATTGTACTGTTCTTCATTGGATTGGATTTACATAATTTTGTTTTAGGTTGAAAAAAGAACAAAATATTTCCGTAATATGTCCTAAATAGGGCTGGGCGATATATTGTGATTCAAGATATATCAAGTTTTCTATTTTGGCGATATAGAAAAATACAAAATCGCTTATATTAAGATGTATCTATATTTTTTTAATTTGTTTTCATTTATGCAGTCACACAGTACAAATGACATCATACAAGTATTTAATATTGTTCATAGAGTGCAGTCAAACAGTGTCCTTCACAATTTTTATATTATTCTGATAAATATTTTTACAGCTTATTTTGTATTAAAAGACGTGCTAGGAGTCACTGCTTTCACTACTTCTCAGAACAGCATGACAAGCACAGTTAGACACGACAGAACTCACTCACTTTGTTAATAATTATGTCTGTGTGGCATTTTTCATCAGCAAATTTAACCAAAAGTTGTCTTTCTGGTCAGAAAGACAACTAACAACAACAATTAAAAATATTAAGATTTACATCATAAATTGTCATTTTGAGAAAACACATCACAAAATGAGTTTTGGTCCATATCGCCCAGCCCTAGTACTAAGACAATTTAAATCCATCCTAAAGCTGCTCTCTGTGTGCAGGGTGTTGGTGCGTAACCTGTTCTTGGGATACTTCCACACGCCTAAAGCCAAGCGTGCTGACGTCCTGCGTCTCATGGGGAGTGTTCTGGGTCTGCCCCGCGAGGAGGTGGATCAGGTGAGGATCAATCACTGTTAACGTACTCTACTGTTATTTATCATGCATACATTTTGCATCATGATTTCACTATGAATGTACAAAGACATATGCACTAGGTATGTGAATCTCCATCACTGACAACGATTTCGATACGCACCTCGATACACTAGCACATTGGCTCCCCTGGCGATACGATGCGATACGATTCACCCCTTTTCACAGTTTGATACGATTTGATATTGATTGGATGGCGATTCAATTCTACACAATACAATATGATTTGTTCAACAAGACGCAAAGAAATTATACCAAAAAAATGTAATCATAAAGAAGTAGTTGCAATTCAGTATGGTACTAGAGGCAGAGGATTTATTGTATTCCTTATAAGCAGCAAATTTATCAAAAAAAGTGCTTCTAATCTTTACTAGTATTTCTTTATGCATCACTTCATGCAACTTCTTTTTGGCCTCTTAAAAAGCACAACAAAAAAATCAGGCCTTTTCACCACTAGGGTTGGGATTTAGTCTTAGAACCAGATTCTCAACCTTGGGGTCGCGAGACACTGGGAGGGTAAGAAACAAAGAATTGTTTCTGAACAATTTGAGACAATTTTATCTCACTTTACCCTTTTTCTGTAACTACACCAAACTATCCATATTTTAACCTATTTTGTCACTTTTTCTTCCAATATTTTTGCTCCTTTTAATGCATTTTTGCTACATTACTCCCATTACTGCCGCTTCCCTATTAAATTTCAATGCCTTTTCTGCACATTTTTCCACTTTTCAGACATTTTGGGCACTTATAAACCCTTTCCACCACTTTTCCCACCTAATGTAGCACGTTGACCCATGATTGTCACTTTTCACCATGTTTTGGCCAATTTAACCACATTCACGAATTGTCATGCCCATTTTTTGCCAGTTTAAACTTGTGTTTTCTACTAATTGTTCCAATATTGACACTTTGATCCCCTTGAATCCTTTTTACCACTTTTTCTGCTCGTTTCTTGCCACTCTAATTTGCAACTTTTAACCAATTTCTGTGGGTTTTAAAATCCCATATCACCACCCTTTCCACCATTTTTTCTCATTTTTAACCCATTTTATTTATGATTGAAACAAGGATTTACGTCTTTAAGATGACTATATAGTATGAAGTAAATAATGATAAACTTCTGTATAACAGTGGATATAATTCAGATAAATAAATAAATAAATAAATGTGGTTATCACTGATTCATAGAACAGTGGTCCATCATTTTACTGACTTTATGGATTGATGGCCCCTAAAAAGCTTTCCCCTTCATCCCCCCTTATAGATGGCCCTGTCTGCACATGACTGTTCTTCAATGGTCGTGTCTGTGTTCAACCACTTTCAGCTACAGTGGGGGTCCCCGGTCTCTGGAACCTTTATTTTGGGGGTCGTGGGCTGAAAAGATTGAGAGCCACTAGGTCAGAGGGAGAATCATTGTTGTTTGTGCACCATCTGCCTTTAGTACGTATACAATCAAGAACCAAACTCGACCAATAGGCTGATTAGAATGTGTGGAGCTTTTTTTTTTTTTATGGTAAATGTTCACAAAGCCTTGAGTCGATCATATTCTCTGAGCTTAGTTCTTATAAAACACAGCTTTTTCTGATCCACGTCTCCTGGCATTAGCTCTGATGGACTCCACGCCAAATATACTGGCCAACTCTCTCAAAGCAAACGGATACAGTATCTGAGACCAACATGATTACAGCGCATCAGATGACCCTTGATTTAACATTGAAGGCTTTTCATTTTCTTTTTTTTTTCCTCCCCCATTCCCTGTTAATATTTTCCACTCTGCTTAGTTTACAGCAGCCAAACGTATCACAGAACCAGACTATTTTTCCAAAAGTGCCTCAGTGGAGCAACTCTCTCACTTCTACTGCCAGTTAAAGGCCAAAGACATGACTCAGAATAAGTAAACTAAATGCTTTCTATTTGGAAAAACTACATTAAATCCTGGTGAATAAATGGGGCTGATGATTTTTTTAAGGTATCAATGAGGGTGAACTATAAAGGGATCGGTTTAACTTGACCATGAGGTCCAGAGAATTGTACTGAAAAGGAAACAAACAAACGGCAAAACTTTACCTGCAGTTTTATACCTAATTCTGAAATTACGCTGTCATTATGATGTCATTAGCATGAATAAAATGTCACGAAGGCTGTCATTAAGGGTCGTTAGCTAAATTATGACACCTTTGGAACCATGTTGGCATTTTTGGGTTAGGTGGAGGGATCTAATGGGGTGAGGGTAGCTAACGACACTTAATGACAGCCTTCATGACATTTTATTCATGCTAATGACAGAAAATGACAGTGTAATGTCAGCTTTATGTATAGAATTTTAAGTAAAGCGTTGCCAAACACACACCCATAACAAATACCATTGGTTTTATTCAAGTTGTTTAATTTGTCTTTCATTCTGTCTTTAGCTGTTGGAGGCGGACACACATCACAGTGTCACTGGGTGGGTGTCGAGCTGGCTGGGAGGACGAGGACCTCAAAGTGTCCCCAACACTCCACAAAGACCCAACAGTGTCCAAAGTCTCAACATGGTAGGACAATCTTATTCATACAGAAATGCACTCGTTTTTATACTTTCATATGAAGAAACTCATCAAGTGTTGTGGTCTTGCTAGACAAACTCAGATATACATTAAGGAATATTAAGTCCAGAGCTGGTGACTGTATTTAAACGTATAGAATCTGTCTTAAAATAAAATGTAAAATATAATCAACTCTGTAACAGTGAAGCAACCCAGAGGCTGTGTTTGAAATGTCACACTTCATACTATGCACTACAAACTCAATGAGTATATACTGTCTACTGTATACTATAAGTATGATTAGGATGATGACCGTTCCCACTCAAGTATACTTCCAAGATTCCCAAAATGCATATCAAATCTATGACGAAAAACCTGAAGCACACTGAGGAAAAATATCTCCGTTAATTCTCCACCTTTGGAAGTTCTGAAAACATTTTAAGTGAGAAAGTGACCAAGTAGAATATCCACATGTGCTCATTTGATCCATAAAACTCACAAAAACACATCTCATGCTGACATTCCTGAGATTTTTGGAGACCTGCCATTGTGCTACTGACTGAACTTCCTGTTAACTTCAAAACAAGAGCCCTATTTACAGAAGCGTTAAAAAACCAATGAAAGACAAGAAGATATGCAGGACGATTTTACGTTACGCACGCAATGCATCATGGGGCGGTTGAGTATGACTCATATGCCCATCGTGTATACTTCAGAAATGTCCCCATATAGTATATATCCGGGTATTTCTTGCGCACTCAATCTTTGCATACTGTCTAATGTGAACATACTACATACTCATTTTGACGTCAAACTTGGTATGAGTGCTACGTTAGTATTAGGGGTGTCCCGATCCGATGTTGACATCGGATATCGATCCGATATCAGCCAGAAAAGGAATTAATATAAACGCTCTGATAAGTTTTTGTTGTTTTTGGCCCTGCCCTCAGTTGTTCCCACCATATACTGACAGTATAAAATAAACTGCAGTGAACTTGAATTGTTGACTATTGTTCTCTGTTTGAGTGACATCGCTTGATCAAGGCTTTTCTAACATTCCACACTACAAAACAAGTAATAAAGGTACGTATGATATCGCATTGGATCGATATCGGCATCGACCAATTCTCAAGGCTGCAATATCGGTATCGTATCGGAAGTGAAAAAGTTGTATCGGGACATCACCAGTTGGTATTACATTTACGACACAGCCCAGATGTTAGGAGACCTCCAGGTTCCCTTTTATCTTCTCTGGATCTAATGTGAGTGTGCTCTTGTGTGGTGTTTATATCCCATATTTCACGCTCTCCTGTTGTTGCAGTCTTTTTCAGAGATGTTTGTAAAGTTCCTGGAGGTGGAGTCGACCCCTTCCCTGCCTGCACCAAAGCTTCCAGTCCATGACATGACGCCTCTTAGCGCTGTTTCTTCAAGAAGAACAAGCGGTGCTGGAAGCAGCAGTACTCCTGGTAAAATAAACTGTTGTGACTCCTGATCATAATCCTACTGTTTACGTTTACCATATGTTTGATTCATTAGTGCAGTGGCTCTCAAACGTTTTTTGACTCAAGTACCCCCTTTGTCCGACAACAATATTTAGCTCAGAATTCTGTGAAAAAACAACTATAGAGCATAATGATCGAATGAATGAGTGATAACACACATGTTAAAGAATCACATTTTTAAATAAGTGGGATTAAACAGTATTTTGTGCCTCCTGAATAGATTTGTTTATTTAGTTTTTATCATTTACAGTTATCTCCCTCCTGGTGTGGGTCAAACACTGACTCTTGTATTTTCAGGTCATGTTCTAATCAAGATCATTTCTATCATCATTTTGTGTGTTTTTGGTGTCATTTTCTATTTTGTTTGTTCTTTTTATTATTCAGTATATTTTTCTCTTATTTTGTGGGTTTTTGTTTGTGTGTTGTGGTATTTTTTCAATTATTCTATCTCAGTGAGTGTGTTTTTGGTGTCGCTTTGCATGTTTCTCTTGTTATTTTTGTGTATTTTGTAGTTTTCTCATGTTTAGTGTGTCTTTGTTGTCATTTTGTGTGTTGCTGGTAATAGAAACCATTATTCTCCATTAGTGTGTGTGTTTTTAATGTAATTTTGTGTATTTTGTTGTTTGTTATTCAGTATATTTTTCTCTTATTTTGTGCGTTTTTGTTGTCGTTTTGTGAGTTGTTGGTAATATTTAGTACTATCATTTTTACATTATAAAACGTCATATTTTAATGCTTTGAATTGTTAATTTTCCTCTCTCTCTCTCAAGTACCCCCTGTAGTGCCATCGCGTACCTTTAGGGGTACATGTACCTCCATTTGAGAAACACTGCATTAGTGCATGAATCCAGTCAAACTGCAGGTGTTGCGTGTTCTTCTTCTGATCTAATGTAATTGTTGTTAATTGTAAAGTCTCTCTGTTGTTTCTCTGTGTAGGAGCAGCAGCAGCCAATAAACGACCTAGTGAGTCCAATCCCTTCCTGGCCCCTCGCTCTGCAGCCGTGCCTCTGCTGTCCGGCTCTGGCGCTGGGGGGTCCTCTGGAGGTCACCTACTGATGAAGCCCATCTCCAGCGCCCTGCCCACCTTCACGCCTGTGCCCGTGTCGGCTGAGTCCAGTGCTGGAGCCGTGCTCAAAGACTTGTTGAAGCAATGATCACGGGTGCCCGAAAATGCTAGTTCAGCATTATTAACCTTCCACGAGCACACGCGAGGCATTTCTCAGCGATGATGCTGTTTTCTTCCCAAAAAATAATAAAAAATCACCACAGAAAAATAGCTTAATATATTATTTTTTACAGGGATGGAGTTGTTGGTTTTACTTTTACTTGCAAAAGCAGCTCTATGCAACAGAACCCCCCCCTTTAATTGTTTTATGTTTTATTAAATATGACACATGAAGGTACTCCACAATCAGTGTATGTATATTTTCCTGAGAACAGTAGGTTTTTATCTTATCCCTTTTTCTTTCTCTTTGTCGTCTCCTTTGTTTTGCACTCATCCCATCACTTCTGATCACAAGTGACCTTGTAGCAGCAGCTTGTGAATATTTGTGGCTCACTACATCTGTTAAAGCCATGCAGGCTTTTTGTGGTGTTTTCGAGACGACCACACTTTCACATGGACTAAGTGTTGGGATTGTGGCTCAGACTATGGCTGCCCACAGGACTCGAATGCATACCTATATTTCTACGATATAGTTCTATATATGTAAATGGGTGCTCTTTTTTATTTATAGGTACTGGGGGCGGAGGATCCTAGGTGTCTGCATTTATTTTCTAATCATTGTATAATCAAGATTGTAAATGATATAATAAGTGTATATATAGTACAAAAACTGCACAGTTTCTAATGCAGTGCAAGTAGTTGTTAAGCTACTCAGCACTTTGTACATACATCAAATGCCGAAGGAATGTTACAGGGATTCTCTTAGTGTGTTGATAAAAAAGGTAAAACAAAGCTGTAAATCCTCAATGGAAGAAAAAAATCTGATTCCTGTTAGAATTGAACTTGACCTCAAAGAATCCTAAAGGAAAAGTTTGAACCACTGTTTTAACAGAGGGATGACATTTGAAATAAAAGTTCTGCTGCTGAACTCTCTTCTTTCCGGTGTGTTTTTCTGTCTCTGGTACACATGTGGAGTACAGCCTCCCCCAGATGTGCAGTGTGGTCTTACAGAGCAGTGGTTTTCAATCTTCTGAAACTAAAGGTGCCAGAGACCTGGGTGAAGAAGGTGGTTGAACACAGAGTGAAGTTTATTATAATTTGTACCATAGTATATAGTCATCTTAAAGATGTAAATCCTTGTTTTAATCAGAAATAAAAATGGGTTAAAAGTCACCAGAAACGGTGGTGAAATGGGATTTTACAAACCACAGAAATTGGTTAAAAGCTGCACCGTTTCTAGTGACTTTTAACCCATTTTTAGTGTGAAAAAATGGTAAAAAAAAAAAAAGCGTTTAAATGTGTCAAAATTGGAACATATAGATAAAACTTGCATGACAAATCATGAATGTGGTTATATTTGCAAAAATAGGTGTGGAATATGGTGAAAATGGGTCAGTAAAAGTGGAAAAAGTTGTGGAAAGGGTTTATAAGTGCCAAAAATGTAATAAAAGTGGAAAAATGTGCAGAAAAAGCATTGAAATTTGATGGAGTAATGTAGGAAAAATGTGGCAAGAAAAAGTGATGAAAATAGCTTAAAATAAAGCAAGTATGGGCTCAAACTATTAAATAATAATAATAATTTAAAAAATCCTAGTTTCTTGAAGGCATCTGGCGACCCCCTCCAAGTGTTTCGCGACCCCAGGGTTGAGAACCATTGTTGCAGAGGGTCTGCTTCTGTGTTCCTGTACAGCCTCTGTCCCCCACGTGTGTGCGCTCGCGCTCAGGGGGGCTGGCGCTGCTGATTGATTCCAGCTGTTGGGAAGGCGCTCAGAGGGGGTCCGTCAATATGCATTTCTAAACAATTTGACAAAGCAGAGACTGCGAACTGCACACTGGAAAAAGGCTTTTTTAGGGCATTTGGTCAAACGGCTTCAGCAGCAGACGGTAAAGCCCGGGTCTTCCTCTGCGTAAAGACTTTAGGGGCAACAGTGAGGGGGGCTTCAACTACGAGGACGTCTAAATCCTGCTGAAAACACACTGGAAACCTAAAGCATTTTTGAAATAGTACCGGCTTCAGGTCAGTATGCTTCTGTATTTTACGCAAATCTGTCTCACATTTACTGGAATATCTCGATACGGCGATATGTCGCGATTTTTCCTCCGCACGATCGATTATCAATATGCTCGCTCTAAGTATCGATTTAAAAAATTTGTAATATATATATTATTTTCAAAACCTTTTCTGCTTTTTCACTAAAATGTGCAGGTAGGTCTTCACAGAAATGTTGTCACTGTTTGTTGAAGGACCCAATATATTGTTTACTGGAATATTGCACTATAATGGTGTCACTGGTAAGAAAGACCCTATGTTTTGTTTACAGAAAACACTATTGGAGACACTTATTCATTTACATTGGTATGTTGACACTTATTTACAGAAATGTTGCACTAATATAGTGTCACTCTTCATAGGACACTTTTTCAATTTATTGTCTTTCAGAGTTATAAAATAAAATCTTTTTTTTTCTTGTTATGTCATAGATTATTGTAGATTAATTTCTGACTAATATATCGATAATCGCAGTATTGTCATGTCATGAGATAATCGATAAGCTTTGTATCGTATCGTATCGTATCGTGAGGTACCCAGAGGTTATTACTTTGCATTGCATATCTATGCACATTTGCTTTTTCTAGGAATCTAAAGCTTTGGAAACCCTTGTTTTGCAGGATGTTGGCAGCTTTGGTATTTATTGCGCTTTGTATGCATCCAGCACATGGACAGGTAATGACAAATCTCAGCAATTTCATTTAATTTTGATGAACTTATGATTGTTATTTATTCTCTGTTTACCCTTCTTCTTTTCTTTTTTTTTTTTACTTGTTTGTAATTGTTTTGACAGCTGTAAAGTGTCTTTGAGTTTTTTAAAAGTGCTTATAAATAAAATGTATTATTATTGGTGTAATTTCAGTCATGATTAAGATTAAGGCTGATATCAGGAAAGTTATTCCTATTAAGAGTCAGAAAGCTCAGTCATACCAGAAAAAAAAAAAAAAACATTTTGAAAACTTTCATACAGCTGAAGAAAGCCTCATATACTGTAGTTTACGGTGTTATTTTTTTAAATGAAAAGTTTTGAATTGATCCCAACAAAACATGAGCTACCTGCTACAGTATATCTCCTATCACATAGGTAGTGGCCCTCGTCATATCTACTGCAGCGCCTCCAGGAATAAGGTGGATAGCACTGCAGTACAACAAGTTTCTTAAAATAAATGTGACCCACAACCCTAAACAGGGGCATTAAAAACAGAACTCAATTTAAAACAGCACCCTTATTTATTAAAATACATACAATAAAGCTAATAGGAACAATACTGATGTTCAATGAGAAATATGTACTCATAACATTATGTTTTTTTAATAAAAAAAATGTAAGCTACACTCAAAGTACAGGTCACATTATTATAGATCGATAAGTACCACATGGAAATGCACAGGTGGCTGAATAATGTAATGTTTATACAAAAATGACTACAGTTAAAATACGGGATGTCTCTTTGTTTCTCTCAGACCTGTACAGAGGGTTTTGCATTTGACCGCAGGATCAGGCAGTGTATCGGTAAGTATGAGCACTTTTAGAGCAGCCAGCAAACATATTGCGCTGATAAAACACACACAATCATGAATTGTTTTGTGTATTTGTACAACTAAGTAGAGATTAAATACTAAAATGGTTTCAGAGGTAAGAATATATGTCCATTTCCTGTATACATTATCCCAATTCAAGATCAAATCATATTTTTGCCCAATCAAATGTCTGCGACCCACTATTGGGTTCTGACCCATCAGTTCAGAACCTATCTAAGATTCCCATGGGTTCCTCTGCTCTGTGTCCCAGATGTGGATGAGTGCCGTTCCATGCCAGATGCTTGCCGTGGAGACATGCGCTGTGTGAACCAGAATGGAGGCTACCTGTGTCTGCCCAGGTCTCTGTACAACCAGCCCTACAGGCCAGAGACCCCGGCCCAGCCAGATCCAGCTTACTCAGACACAGCTCTCGGCTTTGCAGATACGTTCCCAGCATCCCCTCCGAGATCAGTGGAGCCCAGTTACCCCAGAGTGAGGGGCACGGCGCAGTGCATCCTGGGATACGTGGTTGCGGAGGATGGTACCTGTAATGGTGAGTAAGTGACTGCACATGTGCCATAACTGTTGATTTTAGTTCACTTCTTTCCAGTATTTGTTTTATTGCCAGTTTATAATTTTTGTAACAGGACTTTTCTTCATAGAAGAGAATATACTTTAAAATCAAGACTTTTTTTGTTTTTATTTATTGTTAAAGATTTAAAGAGAAAGTATTTCAGGATTCCCCCCCACTCCCTGGCCTCGCCGCCATCATCTGCCCCCTTCCCGGAGGGTTGGCACGACGGCCGAGGTCGGAGCGGACGGGGGACGGGCGACACGGAGTCCACGGGGCGGTGTCCAGCGTCGGGCGGAAGGCGGGTCGATGGAGGGCGTCTTTTTAGCCTCCTCAGAAGCAGTTTTAAACTTTTTGTTTGCCTCGGCCATGACCAGGAGTTGAACAGGCAGAAAAAAAGCCTTAGCCCAATGAGTACATCTGAGCCTGTGGTCACGTGACTGCCGTAAAGTGATACATTCTCCAGGCATTCTCCAGTTCACATGACCTGGCCAAAGTCGGTCCTTCTCTCCAAATTTACTTGGGCAGTATTTCAAGAGGGAAGCCACGCTGTCAAGCGCTTTATATTGGCCTGAGGTATCATTTAAAATAACTCATATGGGTCAACTCTTTAGGTCAAAAAGTCTGCAGTGTGCCTTTAATATAAAAGACATCAATTTCCTGCTCCCTTCAGATGTCTGCTGATCTGGTTCTTCAGCAGTTACCATCCAGCGCTTAGGGGTATCCCAAAGTGTTACCAGGTCAGTCGTCAGATAAAGCTACACTCGGCTTCAAACCATCCAAGGAAGATCTGGAGGTCAGTGTTTGATGGGCCAATAGGACAACATCATCTGCAAACTCCAGAAATAAAGTCATCTGATGCCCAAACTCGACCACCTTCACCATCCGGTTGTCCTAAATATTCTGTCCATGAAGTTAATGAACAGAACCAGCAATTTCTGTCCCAGAGATTGAGTGACCCCACCACACGTGTCCCTGCTCTGGTTCATTGATGGAATACATGTTGGTGGGATTGAGGAGCTCCTCAAAATATTCCTGCTACTGCCCAACTATATCCCCATGATGTCAGCAGCCCCTCGTCCTCACTGTAGACAGTGTGGACAAGTGGTTGCCTCCCTTCCCTGAGGCACTAAAAGGTTTGCCAGAATGGCTTCAAGGCAGATCTTCCATGATCTGTGTAAACTCCTCCAACGCCCCAGGTTTTGCTTCAGTATCTCTGACCGCTCTGTAAGACTCCTTCTTCCATCTCCTCACCGACTCCCTTTATCTCTGCTGTCCACCTGTGAGATTGTCACCATGGCTGGTACCAGTAGCCTTGTGACCACAACTTGCCACAGCCGTTGCCTCGTTCGGAACCGATGGAACCGGGCCCATTCGAGCTCAATATCTCCCTCAACCCGAAGTAGGTGGTTAAGGCTTTGTTGGATGTGGGAGTTAAAGGCCAGTCTGACAGGTAATTCCCTATACATCTTCGTCTGCCAGGTCTGTGTGGGGTTTTCCTCGGCCACCTGACCCAACTCACCAGCAGGTGGTAATAAGTTGACAGCTCTCTCTTCACTCAAGTGTCTTAAACATATGGCCGCAGGTCCGATGAAATGGCAACAAAGTTGATCATCAAGCTGCCGTCTCAGCTGTCCAGGTGCCAAGTGTACTAATGGACAGCCTTATATGCTTGAATATGTTTTTTGTTGTGGACAAACTGCGACAAGATGAGAAAATCAATAAACAAACACTGCTCAGGTTTAGATTGTGAAGAATGCCCCTCCAGGTCACACTATACGGTAGAGTCTCCAGGTGGGGCACTATCCAGTATTCTTCCAAGAAACTCCAAAAAGTGTTGGTACCCTGCATTGCTGTTTGGCGCGTTGGCACAAAGGACATTGAGCACCAGTTTCCCGACCCACATGTACTTGTAGCTGTGGTGGTGTAACTGTTAAGGAAGAAACCTTCTCGTCCACCAGGGCAAACTTTAACATACAGGCAAAGAGTCTGTGGGTCCCACAGAGTGCCATGGGTGCAAGTCCAGCAACTAGGCGGTTCCGTCCTGGCTCCTGGGAAGGACCCCTGTAACCCTCCGGATGGGTTACGAAAGCTCTTGATTTTATCCTTCATCATTCGTACCGTCCTTTGTCTGACCCTTCACTTAGGACCAATGTTCTCACACAATTTGGTGTAGCAACCGTAGTTCAGGTGGTAGAGGTGTCGTCTTCTGATTGAAAGGTTGGGTGCTTGATCCCAGTCTATGCCTGTCAAAGTGTCCTTGGGCAAGACACTGAACCCTAAGTTGCTCCCAGTGGTTGAGGATTTTAATTCAAACTGTATGTACCTTGTATGTACCTTGCATGGCAGCTTTGTCCCATTGGTGTGTGAATGTGAGTGTGTATAAGCTGATATTGTAATGCGCTTTGAGACTACTTCAATGTGGGGATAAAACACTATATAAATCAAGTACATTTACCAGAAGGAGAAAAAAATAATTATGTATGCAGTATAATAAGGTCAGTGCTTTGATTATTCAATATAAACTAAATCGGTGAGGCGACCTGTGGGAGTAAACTGTAGCTAAACTTAATTAAATCACAGACAGATGTGTTCTATTGTATCCTCTTGCTGTGTCACATCTTTAGTAAATCGTCCCATTGTCTTCCCGCTGTTTAATGAGACCATGTCTATTTGTAGGGCTTTTCTGGGCTTCTGGATAAATCCTAAATCATGCACATGCAGGAGGTAGCTCCCCTTCGAGTTTAGAGCCTCAGACTTTGCACAAATATGGAGTGTTTCTCTTTTTAGGGAAAACTTGTCGAGTAAAAAGCCCACAACCTTGTTTGGGTAAACTACTCCGTACAAGTGCCAAAATATGAGGTCATGTTCTGCCATGTCTGTGCCCGAGCCAGGTTTGAGAAACAGACATGTCTCTGTGTGTGTATGCGTGTGTGCCTACTTCCTGTCTCAATGTGTTACAACTTGTCGTAAAACACTGCATCAGTATCACTAATGACACCAGGCTGGTGGAACAGTACAGGACTAGTTACATGACCTTGTTTTTCTTTACCTTTTGGTCTGGTTTAATGTTTTTCTATATGCTGATTTCATGGAGAAGTTACACATACATGACAAGAAGATGAATGTTTAAATGCATCAACGCCAAGAGTCGTACTGATGTTTTCCATGACCAAACGTGTCATGTGTAAACTACTTAAATCATTCCAGAATCCAAACCATAAAAATTTTCTCTAATTTATTATTAAGTAATAACTTTCCCCTCAACGGCATCATAAGTTGATCTGAACTGCGTCATCATTGCTAAAAAAGGGAAACTATGCTATTTTGCTTCTTTCTCTCTGTGTTTTATTGGTTTAGTCTGCATGGATAAATGGACCTTCAATTCTCTGCCAATGATGCACTGATAGCCTTTTTCCAAACTGGGAACAGTATCAAAATGATGGAATCAGTTAAATGGATCAGGGACAGCTATGGGCTATTTTTGGCTTTGTTCATCTGGCTTTGGTAAAAAGTGCTTTACCTACTCTCAATGTAAAATCCTGGGGGGGATTGAAGGGTTGATTGAACTCAGGCACATATATAATTAGTTAATAGGTCTCTAAACTTAACTTGTTGAAATAATAAAAGGGATGACAGTTTGAATTAAAATCCTCAAATAAAAAAGGACAAACTGTCCAAATCCTTCACCATGTCAAAAACAGACCAGTTGGGGAAAACAGGACATGGTTGTTCAATCTTTCATTATTTAAGCACTCTTTAAATAGTGCAGGGATGTACAGGCATTACGCACACCTGGGTGGAGACAGGACCGAAAAGGAAAATCTTGGTCGAACTGAAAACGGAAACTGAGGAAACCAAGGCCAAAAACCGAAACACTAAAATAAATAATTATTCAAATTATTAGTAAAATTGCATTTATGGCTATGACTGTGTACTAACCTCACTAAAATCAAGACATTGTAATAGCATAAATTAATGTGAATCCTTCAAATAATAAATAATTTTAAATTCAAAATAAAATGATGACCCCACTGTACATAAGCCGAGTCAGCATCAGGCAGTATTAAATGGGGGGGCATTAAGAAAAGTGCGGGGGTCACAAAAACACTCTGTTCCGAGTAATTTGTGTGTCGATGACGTTTCGTTAAAGAGTTATTGATGCTGGAAGTCGGAACCTGTGAATATCTGCCAACTTTATACCTAACAGTGTTACGGTCCAAATAGTATCCAGATAATCTAGTGACTTTTGCTCCCGGTCAGGCCATAAAAGAAGCAACGCATAAGTCACATTACTGGTTAATTGAAACATTACTAATACATTAATCAATCAAAACCAAAAAATGGATGTTACATAAAACATGGACATGTGCGGAACCAGATGTGTTGTAATGAATCTACTGGTGCCCCTCGTTTCTTAACTTCCGTGTGTGTTGACGACTGCTGTTAGTGGTTTTTATAAAATGCAAAATATATTTTTTTACTACCCTAAAAAAGAAGCTGTAATTTTTTTTTTGCAAAAGTGCCAAATGGTAGAACTTCTAACATGTATTGTTCATCACACCAGCCTCACAGTTAATAGCCAGTCACCAGTTTATTTAGATACTATGTGGTCCGTAACACAGCAAAACGAAACTACAGCGTGAGCAGCTTTTTTACGAGCTAAAACATCCACACACTGAATGAAAACATGAGCAGGACCAGAAAACTGCTGAAATAAATTCTAAACAGTCCTATTGTGTGAGGAAACCTGGTCCAAGACCTGGGGAGGGAATCAACAGAGCAGGCCATAGACATATACACATTCTATTGGCTGATCCTAACAACAGCTCTAGGGTATGTTCAATAGCACTAATGTTAAACAATTACACCACAGTGTATTATATATGGAACAGACTCCCGTCCACTGTCAGTGAATGGATAGTTGCGATAGCCAATGAGATGTCTTTGATTAATAAAAAGCTCCCCCTGTAGTGGGAAGAGTGGGGGGGGGGCACAGTAGGTCAGCTGGGGGGGGCACTGTCCGCGAATGCCCCCCTATGACTCCGGCACTGAACATAAGTGACTGGGCTGCTGAAAGATAGTTAAATTAAATGTGTTCTCTCATAAACACACAAAATATATTTATGTTCTTGATGAAGAGCAGCTTTTCTGATTTATCACAGTTAAGTCTGTTCCTCTTCTCAATGAGAACATGATCTGCATCACTGAACAGTTTCTCACTGTCTGCGCTCCAAGCGGGTTCTCTGCATCCATGGCGGCGTGGATAATGTAATGCAAGTAAAGATCTTTCTAACGTGGATCAAGTACAGTCGCGATGAAGTGCAGATGATCTAAATAGATAAATAAACTCAAAAGCCTAATTCGCTTTTGATGCGTAGTTTGGATTTCTTTGCACTTCAAACCGTATTTTTCATTGTTTTCACTCCGTGGTCCGTCTCAATCTCTTTGCTTGGAGCTTTACAAAGCACTTTAGTGCTCTAAAATACGTCCACACCGCAGACACGTTGGCTCGTATCTAAAAAAGTGCACGCCGGCCGCGATTTTTGTTTGCGTCATCATAACTAAACTGACTGATTCAGAATAAACACAACTAAAAAGGAACCTATGACCCTAAGACTAATGTACTGACACCCCACCAGTGTTTTTCAACCGGTGGGTCGTGACCCCATGTGGGGTCGCCTGGAATTTAAATGGGGTTTCCCGAAATGTCTAGTAATATATAAGATTAAAACACAAAACAATCTAAAACAACTCCATTCTTTACTTTCACTTAAATATAAATCTAGTTTGAACAAGATGCAGTAAAAAAATATCTGCAACTTGTCACTAATCCTTGCTACTCAGCTGGAGCGAAAAAAAATAATTTTTAGGGTCGCAAGAAATTTGTGATTTCAAAATGGGGTAACGACCTGAAAAAGGTTCGGAACCACTGCACCCACCAACAATTGATCTCAATATTTACCCGATTGCATCTTCATAACTCTGTATTCATCAATTTTTTATAGGCAGTGGCTATATGTACGGTTGCTGTATCAATATACCGACATTCTATCCGTACGCAGCGCCCCTATTTGGCCAGTTTAGGTCACGTGACTAAGACTAAACCTAACCCTAACCCTAAAAATTGTTGCGATGTTGGGTTATAACCTAACCTTAAACCTAAACCTAACCCTAACCCTAAGACGCTACATACGTGTACTTCGGTAACCGTACCAAGCACCGGGGGTTGTCCGTACGGCACCGTATGAATAGACACTTTAATTTTTATATATTTAAAGCAGCATAGGGAAGGATCAAGAAATAAGACTCCATA
Organism: Gouania willdenowi; assembly: GCF_900634775.1. Taxonomy (NCBI): domain Eukaryota; kingdom Metazoa; phylum Chordata; class Actinopteri; order Blenniiformes; family Gobiesocidae; genus Gouania; species Gouania willdenowi. The sequence goes on from NC_041065.1 coordinate 8,633,913, forward strand.
GTGACACGACGGACGGCCATTAGTGTAACTGCAATGATAAGCCATACTATGACATGGTTATTTATTTACTCACTGTTCACTTGACTGTTTACTGCAAGTAGAGGATGGATACCTGACCGAAGCCCAATAGGACCTTATGGTAACTGACGGGTCGGGTTTGGACAGATATTTAGAACTGGTGGTCAGGTTCGATCACATGTTCTTGGCATTCCTGCAGCAGTAGCTGTAGCAGTGAGTGCAGCTTCGGCACTGCAGGCGGGACCATGGAGAAGAGGAGGACCGCCTGGAAGCCACAATTCTTTTTCTGCACAAGAACATGGATTAACCTTAGTTTTCATAATTGATTATGTAAATAGGCCAGCTGGGTCTCTTGTGCGCACTGCACCTGTTTGTGTTTGACGTTCACTTGTTACCCCGTGTGCTGATCTGATGTTGACATTAGTAGTTGTTTGTTAATAAAAGTAGGCTCACCATTAAAACAAACTTAAATATGTCATTTGTATGAGGAAAAAATGAGGTTTTAACTGCGGATTTCAGGTCGGGTTCGGATATAAATATCTGAATACCTGTCGGGTTAGGGTCGAGTTTGGTTTTACTTTGTCTGGTTTGGGTCAGACTCAGATGAAAAAATCCGCACTCTAGTGCAAGATGCACATGCTTCCGCCGAACCAAACAGTGTCATTTGACGTCAAATGCGCAGGACTATGCAAGAAATTTTGGCCCAGAAGTTCAGCACGAAGTCTGTTCAAGGCAGGGTTAAATGTGTGTGGGCTCATTCTCCTTGGTTTTCATCATTTCATCACCCAATAGCATTAAAAGACTTCAAATTAATGTTGTTTTTTTTTTTTTTTTTTTTTTTACAAATCCTGCTCGATGCTCCTTTAAAGTTGCTCTATCCCAGGTTTGCAAAAGTATCTAAATTCAGAGCTTTCCGTCTAAGGAACCAGCAGATGCTGGTGGTGCTTGAACACCATATGTGGTCTGTCTGTGCTCGTCCTCAGATTAGGGTTAGTTTGCTGCCAAAAAGTTAAGAACAGACCTCACTCACGCTGTACCGGTTCATTTTTAGTTCAGTTTGTTTAATGTTTTTTTTTTCTTCTACATTGTCCTTAGATAACTAACATTTAAGACAAATTGTTGCTATGAGCCGTGGGCTCATCTTATGCATATTTTGCTGCCATGTTTTATTAAATTAATACATGTTTTTATTGATAACTAAGTCTTGATTTTGACTCTCTTTAGTTAGCAGAGTACCTTTTAATTAAAAATCACATATTACACCAAGAAGCATGATGAAAGACCAATTTGTTACCTTTTTAATTTATTGGCAATGATGTTTACTCTTGGAAATGTAAGAATCAAACACATTTAACTGCAAATCATAATGTTATTAACACACTAACACATCACATCTGAGAAATGACTCTAACAGCTTGATAATGAGAAATTAAAAACTTTCACTAACACACATTTAAACAACAAAAAAAACCCAAATGTCTCTAATGTAAACACTTTCAGGCCTGAATCGCTGCTGAACCATATGAGCCGTTCACTTACAATGTAATAAACCAAACTATTGTCAGAACGTGCAAGAGTTTCTTTTTACACACAAACTTGATGAAGTATGTGTCATGTTGGGTTAAATGTGGTGAGGGGGAAATATGATGACTAGACTGATAATGATGATGATGATGATGATGGTTGATGAGTAGAGAACTGAGACATTTTGCGAGCATCATGCTCTCTTCATTCAGCCTTAACACACGTGTCATGCATGCTCTTCGAAGGGAATTTCTCACAGTCCTTTCACCGTCTGCAAACATTCAGAGATCTTATCCTCAGGTTAACTCTTCTGGTAGTTGCTTTAAATCACAGGCTGCAGTTCATCCATTGGACGTAATTCAGTCTAAGGGGTTTTGTGTAACCTCCCTCTCCCAAACTTTTATAATTGACATCCATTTACTTTGAGGAAATAAAATGACAGTCCATTACTTTGCAAAGTTAGGTAAGAAATAAGCATACTTCTTATATTTATTACATCCACACTATATGAATTATCAAAACAGTGAATTTTAAACCCTGCCAAACAGTAATGATAAACAACATTTATACTTTATCTAAACACAAACAATACTCATCAAAGAATCAAGGCTTCAATCTTTTTTCATAATCCAAATCTGAATGAATGAACTCCAAACTGCAGTAGCCAAAACATTGTAGATGCCAGTCGGGTTGTTTTCGCTTTAGCTTTAGTCAATCGGCTCATTTTTCAGGCTTCAGTCCCAAGAAGTTGAACTTTGATAGAAAAATATGACATTTTCCATAACAAAACAAAAAATATATGTTCAACTTTAGAATGATCCACCAAAGTTTTTCTTATTTTTTGCTCAAAAAACTGTTCTGTGATTATATTTTGCTTAATAACACTGATCTGTTTGGATAAGCTATAACTATAAACAAGTTTCCAGTTTGGAGAAGTAGAAGCGTTTTATTTTTAATAATTATTTATCATGGTTTATCATTGGTTTAAGTCATTCAAAAGCCTGTTTTATAATCACAGGACTTGGTCCCCTGTTTTTTCTACAGTTTTTGAGATTCTCGTGTTTTTCATTCTGTCATTTTGGATGATTTAAAAAAATATATCCTTAACACCTTTACGAACAAAAGAAATTATAATAATTAAAGTTGCAATGGTAAAAAAAGAATAGCTGTGAGCAACTTTCCCCAATTCAGTGAAATTCAGTAGTTGTAGTAAAGTTTTACATAAAAAGCATTTTAAAACAAGTTCCTATTTTTAGAAGCGCCCTGACAAAAACAATGTGATTATATCATAGATTTATTGAAACACATGAAACTATACCTGCAACATAAAATGAAATGTGCTTCTTTAAATGCTGCCATGAAAACAAATGAAGTTCCCAGCATGACCCATTTTTGAAAATCCCAGGATGTTCTCGTTAGATCACAACAGTGTTTTATTGAATGTGAAAGAGATGGTGCTTTGTTGGTTCAAGTTCTAAATGTACAGCTTTTGCATCAGCCTAAAAATGTGAATTATTACTGGAAACTATAGGATATTACATGACTTTCACCTTTCTTTTACTCAGGCTTTTGTAGGATTACATGGCTTAGTGGTAGAGTGGGTTGTCCAATAACTGAAGGTTTGGAGGTTCGAATCCCATTTTATCCGATTCGTTGTTGTGTCCTTGGGCAAGGCACTTTACCCACATTGCCTTGTACGAATGGGTATGAATTGTGCATGAATGCTGGTAGTGGTCAGAGGGGCCATAGGTGCAAAATGGCATGTCAGTATGCCCCAGGGCAGCTGTGGCTACACTGTAGCTTACCACCATCGGTATGACTGATATGAGTGACTGGTGTGAATGAATAATGGTTTCTGTACGCGCTTTGAGTCTCCTGGAAAAAAGCGCTCTATAAAAATCCAAGCCATTGTTGTCTCTATTGTGTTTTTCTGCTTGTTGATTAAATACATCTCCTGTTAGCCTTCAGGAGCTCATTCTGTGTCAACTGGAGCCCAACATGTTGATCAAGAACAGGCTTGTGAAAGTGCAAACAAAAGGTCAAACCGGTGCCTCGACCCCTGTGAGCACAACATCCATCCATCCATCCATCCATCCATCCATCCATCCATCCATCCATCTATCCAGGGATGGATGCAAAGGCCAATAAGCCAGTCCAAACAAAAAAGAAATAACAGGCTCCTACCCACTTCCCTCCCCACATTTTGGCAGATTGGTGACTTCATGGTCTGAGAACGAGAAGCAGAAGCTGTAATTTGTGGTCGGTCATATCCTCATAAGGAAATCTGCCTGTTAAGATAAGGTGTGGGAGCCGCACCAGGAATTGAGATAGCGATCTAGTTTTTGGCTGGCAGGAAATGTTTTCTGTCATTAATAAATGACACACGATTGTGAAAATGTGTTGGAATAACAGACTTTTGATTCTCCTGTGTAAAGCCTGTTGGAACAATCAAGAAAAACAAAGTAGATATGACACAATATGAGAGCAGCTGTGCTAGAAGCAAATGTACTTTTTTCCTTTCGGCAAAAAAAAGTCTAATCACAATATTTTCATTTTTATTCCAGTCCGTTAACACACTTAATTCACAATTGTGACATTTCTTCTGTGTGCAGCTCTTTAACAAACTGTATTCCTGTCTTCGTTGTACCCTACCTTGTACCAGATATCAGCAGGGACTCCAGCAGATTTTACAACCATCTACAAAATAAAGCATGCATACAAAATAAGAATCATAACATTAACACTACTTTAAAAACATAGTTTATTTGTTTTTTTTAAACAATGTATCAAATTGTATCTGAAATTTAGTGTGACGAAAAGGGTTTTAATTTTTTTTCTAAAGAGATGGAGCCGCTTTTTTTCCGTTACATTGATTAATACATTTTTGATATTGAAAATATTGTTTGGTAAAGACATTTTTTTTAAATGGATTTTTCAACATCGTCATGAAAAAGATTACTATCAGAATGACAATAAATTATTTGAATTCTAATTTGAGAGCAACAATAAAGGATACATTTCAGGGAGTTACACTTTAATAATCAAAAGAACAATTATTAAAGCAGAACTTAATAACTTTTTCACCTTAAGAAATCTTTCTTGTAGTTCCTCTGAGGGTAATACAAGTGTTTATGGGGTGATTGGGGGGTCTTAAATCTCTCCCTGCTGTCTCTGGCCAGAAAACCACACTTGCAACTTTCCCTGCCTCTGACACGGTGGCAAGACGTACTGCTTTACAACAGCCCAATACAAACTAATGCTAGATTATGCACACGGTTGTCTACCAGTTAACTTTTCTCAAACTTATATCGTGTGGGAGCCAGCAACAAAAAAGGCAGAGAAGACCTTTGTCCGAGGAACGGAGCAACTCCACGCAGTGACAGCTCAGCAGCGGCACACTGCAATCACACACACTGTCGTCACAACAACAGGCACACACACACACTCGCAACCCAGCGCTCCATCAGGCAGCACACACAAAAATTACTATCTATCTATCTATCTATCTATCTATCTATCCATCCATCCATCCATCCATCCATCCATCCATCCACCCACCCATCCATCCACTCTCTTCCGTGTCACTCCCACATCATTCATTGATTTTACTTGTCTCTCTTCCTCATACTGTTCACATTGTCACATGGGACTATATGTGTGAAAGCACCCTTAGTGTCACTGTTGTATTAGGATTTTTCAGTGATTGATTGCTACTGTCTTAGGAGAGCAAAGGTGCACATGTAGCTGTTGGGTGGGGCAGGCGGCGGTGGGTGCAGAGTGTTTACGACAGTGACATAACCAAAGGGACCTTTAGGGGGAGCGCTAAGTGCAAGTTACTTAGTTCTGCTTTAAGGCGCTGGGAATAAGAAGTAATTTTGGAACATGAAGAACAATGAAGCAAGAACTCAATCACTTCTTAAAGAGTGAGGGAAGGCAATCTGGGAGATGAGCTTCACCTACTGTATATGGTAACAAGAGGGAAATCTATATAATCTCTGTGCAGTTATACACTGACAGGACAGGGCGTGCCAAACATAAGAAGGTACTAAAACCATTGTGTCAAATGAGCCCGACTGGGTCTTGAACCAACAGATAGGATCTGACAGGTGACAGGAGAGAAACAATATTTAAGGTATAATCCTTTCATTTACTCGGATGATGATCTATAGGAAAGGTATAGATTTTCAACTGATGGACTGACCTTTGGCAGCCGATGGAGGCTGCGTGCGTCGGGCGATTGGGGGTGCAGTGTGTGGTTTGGGTCTCCTTGGCTCCTATTGGTTACTGCCACCCAGGCTGGCTTTGGGAAAAGCTCATATTGAGCTTAACTATCACTTCTATGTGTAAGCACTCTCTCTTCTCCTCTGTTCACGACCACCATCATTACACTTAAGGCGGGTTTTGCGTCACCCTCTTCAATCCTTCCATGTTTGTCACCAGACTGGTTCAATAGATTACACCCCACTACACAATATGCACAATAGTAGTATTGCATTATACTTTCAGCATAACCAAAACAGCTGGGCGTAAACCACACCTTCTATTGTGCCACCCTAACTCTCTTTTCCCTGTTCCTTTCCTCCCACCAAGGTATAACACTGTCCTCTCTTTTTATTTTCTTAGGGAGGGCTGGTGATGGTCACAATTATGAAATAAAATCAATGTGTTTGTTTCATTGCAAGAATAAATTGCAAAAAGATAGCACTACATGTAGTGTTGACCTTCAATAGCATTATGCAGATAAGGTAAAAAAAAATAATTAAAAATTAAAAACACATTTTAAATTGTATAATCTCATGATTTTACGCATTAACAGTGTCGGCAATATTCTGCCAGCATTTCTTCCTTCCTGCCTTTTCTGTGGCAACAGTGTTGCTTTTAGCCTGAACCTCTGCGCACACAGTCAGGTTAAAATCACCTGTCCTAAGTTAACGTGTTGATAACTGAGCTTTGTAGTAGCACTGCCGCTGCTCTGGGATTTTGAATGTTTGGTGAGGTGAAGCCCGCTAACAGAGAGATATCCCAGATATGTTTATAAGCCCCAACTGTATTACCACAAAGAATAAACAAAACATTCTGATGAAAATATAACACAAAAACACACCCAAAGACTCAGAGTTGTGACACTTTTAATAAAGCAGAAATTACAGCATAACCAGTTTGCTTTTAGAGACAATTGGGAAAATATTATGTCATTTCACCACGTAATATAATACAAGGTAATTCTTGTTATGGAATATTTCACAGTATTTATCACTGTGTAATGTCTGTTAAACACTTAAAGCATGTGTCACTTTGATGTTATCAGTTTGAAAAATTATCCTCTGTATTAAATATTAGGGATGTCCCGATACAACGTTTTCATTTCCGATATGATACCGATATTGTCTTGCGTATCGGCCGATATCAATATTGAGCCGATATCAGCATGAATCATACATACATTTTTATAAAAAAATAATAATTAAATATTTTGTAGTGTGGAATGTTAGAAAAGACTTGATCAAGTGATGTCACTCAAACAGAGAACAATAGTCAGCAACAGTAGGTATGAGGAAAACTGACCCATTTATTATTATTAACCAATTGGTTACATAGATTTTAACCTTCAACATAATATCTACAGTATTCTACAATTGAATGAAATGAACAAGAAATACATGTGGGAAAAAAAATTGAAAAATCAGAAAATCCAGATATCTGATATTCATCTTCAGGCTAATATTGGACCGATATCTGGTTCATTCTTCACCTGTGTTTAGTTTTTCTCTGTTTCTCCTCTTGGTTTAGTTGTTTTCTGCCTTCCTCTCGTTTGTTCCAGATATTGACGAATGTGAGACAAACTCTCACCACTGTAACCCCACCCAGGTGTGCATCAACACGTCAGGAGGCTACACCTGCTCGTGTACGGAGGGTTACTGGCTCATTGGGGGACAGTGTCAGGGTGAGTTCTACACTAAACACTGCACTAAAGTCAACAAGTACAACTGAAAATAGTGATTCTCACTGAATTACATGTCAGTCCCTCAGAATGAGAGGATTTTTATAAAAACTGATGAAATTATGACACAGTTTGATATGTTAAATTCATCACAAAATCACAGTTGTTTATCTCAGAAGTAGCTGCATACCTAAATCTGGTCAACCCAAGATTTTAATAAGATTTATTCTTATTTGAACACAGGATTATGGAAAAATGTCAGTGTGGCAATTGTTCTTAAAGCAGAAACTCAAAATACCAAAATATTCAAAAGACTATTTCAAAGAGGTAAAAGTATATCTTAAAATAAAACCTGAAAAGTTTTATTACATAATATTTCCCTTAATTTTATAGAAATCTCAAAATCTAGGAAATTTAAAGTGAAGATCTGGTTGGCACTGGTATCTGTCACTTATTGCTTGATATTGCTGATTTTTTACATAATTTAATATTTTTTGTATACGTAGAAGTACAAACTAGGGCACAATGATGCTGAAATTACTCATTTTTCCACATAAAATCTGTGGCCCACTTGAGATCAAGCTGCTCCGTATTTTTGCCCCTGAACTAAAATGAGGATTATTTAAAAAAAAAATTGTATAAATATTTTTCTTAATTTCACATACACTTTTCTATGATATGTTTTAGGTACCATCCTTTCATTTTTCATTTAAAGAAAAAACATGATTTAAACATTTCTAGATTTTAAGTCTTCATAAGTGTCAAAATGTATGTGTATTTACATAAAAAATTGAAACAACGCATTTGCTTATTTTATTTAATTTCAACTGATAATAGTAGATTTTTCACTTACATTTCTGCTCAACTTTAACTAAGCAGCGCCCCCTGCATCTCTCTGCAGTAGTGCAGCTGAGAGGATCCACTGCTTTCTGATGTGACAATGATTTTTCCTCTTTGTTTCAGACATTGATGAATGTCGCTATGGTTACTGCCAGCAGCTTTGTGCCAACGTTCCTGGTTCGTACTCCTGCTCCTGTAACACAGGCTTCCTCCTCAACCTAGACAGCAGAACCTGCCAAGGTACTACACACACCTGCACAGAAACACACACATCATGATTGTTACATCCATCATGGTAACGGGGCTCTGCTCAGTTTTCACAGTTTTCATCACAGGATTAACACAAAAACTGGTTGTTATCCAAGTAAAACATTTTTTGCATGTTTGAGCTTTTGTTGTGATTTTAACTCCATAAAAGCCTATTTAGGTCCACTATGATCTGTTTCCCCAGATGTGGATGAGTGTGCGGATGAACCCTGCAGTCACGGTTGCTTCAACACCTACGGCTCCTTCATGTGCAACTGTGACGAGGGATTCGAGCTCCAGGAAGACGGGACAAACTGCAAAGGTCCGATTATTTTGCTGATAGCAGATAAAAAGGCTTGATGTCTCTCGCTAAAAACGAACAAATACAGATGAATTTCTTCTTTTTCCTCCTAATGTTTTACAACCTTTTGTCTCACTAAAGCACAAAACCACAATAGTAACAGTTTTTATTGTTTAAGACAAGGCAAAGGTGCATGGGAATCTAGTTTATAGCATGCTCTTAATATAACTGGGAAATATGTCTTATTTTAGTTGGAAATCATTGTGTTAGGTGTTAAGTAGTTTTGACCTAATCCTGCTAACAGACAGACAAAGAAAATAAATATTCCCTCCTTAGCAGAGTTAATAAATGGTCCAAAGAAACAAATGGTCTTGGTGCTGAAGCCAGATGAGACATGAAACATGTAGAACATCTGCTGTGAGTCAACTGAAACCAGTTCTTTAGCAACACAAGCTACTTTTGAATCTACAGATGTTTAATCATAAAACAAAGCTTTCAGAAGAGAAAAACAACATTTATTTATATGCAAGTCAGCAAAACAACTTGTATTTTGCCCTAACCCATCATTCATTCTTGATTTTTTTTCATTCTTGGTGCAGCTTCCAGAGCTCTATCCTAGAATAAACCAGTGTTATTCCATTCCTGTTGTGAAAATGTAGTGTTTTTTCTTCATATAGACTTGGATGAGTGCGGTTTCTCTGACTTCCTCTGCCAGCACAGATGTGTGAACACACCTGGCTCGTTCTCATGCATCTGTCCACCTGGATACTATGTGTACGAGGACGGCAGGAGCTGTGAAGGTAACACATCCATCCATCCATCCATCCATCCATCCAGCTCACCAATGAACTTATTACATGCTTTTTAATCCGTGTTTTCCCTCTAGCTGTGTCAGTAATGCTCTGGATGTTTTTCTGACGATGATGCCTTTACTGACTGTGACTGTTGTGTGTTTGATTTTAAAGATATCAATGAATGTGACACTGGTAACAACACCTGTACAACAGCACAAGTGTGTTTCAATTTCCAGGGAGGCTATACCTGCCTGGATCCGTTACAGTGTCCCCTACCTTACATCGAAGTTAGTGAAAAGTGAGTGTGTGTTATCCAGATCCAGATGTTTTTATGTTATCACCTGCTATGAGGTCTAAAGCCTGCATTATGTGTGCCTCGTCCTCTGCAGTCAGTGCATGTGTTCAGCTGAGAACCCTGCCTGCAGAGACAAGCCCTTCACCATCCTGTACCGACACATGGATCTGTCGTCAGGGCGCAGTGTGCCTGCAGATATTTTCCAAATGCAGGCCACCACGCGTTACCCTGGGGCTTTCTACATCTTCCAGATAAAGTCGGGCAACGATGGACGAGAATTTCACATGAGGGTGAGTGTCTCGTAGGACGGCAAAATACTATTTTGCTGTAAAAGGTTTTTTAAGAGGCATTTTGCAGCGATAAAAGTTTATCCTTTTTGAGAAAAGTCCCAACACTAAACATTCACATTGCAGCTTTATGGTCTTACTACTGACGGCAAGGTTGATATTTCACTTTAATGCTGTGCAAATATTAAAAATACTTAAAGGGCAATTTAAGGCATAGCTTATGGGGCGCAGATTGTAAAGTTGCACATGTTGAAATAAACAGCAACTTTTCACAACATTTAGCAACAAATCACGTTTAAAAAATGCATGTGATTTTTTTCATGTTGCTTTTGACCAGATTTACAGCAATGTTTGAGAAATTCATGATATTTACATTTCTCGCAAAAATATAATCTCAATGTTAAATCTAAATGAAGAGAGCAATCACTCTGAATAGACTGCATTTAGCGCTAGTTTGCATGATATATTTTTTAGGTACCTCCGGTTTAGACTTAGATTTAGATTGAACATTTAGATTTAGATTGAACATTTAGATTTAGATTGAACATTTAGATTTACATTTCACTTTTAGGTTTAGATTAAACATTTAGATTTAGATTGAACATTTAGATTTAGATTGAACATTTAACATTTAGATTTACATTTCACTTTTAGGTTTAGATTTGAAATTTAGATTTAACATTGACATATTATTATTTTTACGAGAAAAGTGAATATCACAAATTTCAGATATATTGACGTAAATCTGGTTTTTAAACGTGGTTTGTTGCTAAATGTTGCAAAACGTTGCCGTTTATTTTTGCATACACAACTTTACAATTGTCAGCCCATACATAGCAGGGCAAATTTATTTCATACACAAGTAAAGCAAAAAAATAAAAAATAGGTGCAACAACAAATTTTAACTGAATGAGTTAAACTATAACATTTGCACATCTGGTTAATAGCTTTTCTTATAAAAATTGGGATACTCACAGACTGTACAAAGACGGCTATAGACTAGAAAATAAATGGGTATATCTTACACTTTATGGAGGGGTTAAAAACTCTTGTTTCCCTGAGGCGATGTTGATAAATCAGCAGTCTGAGAATAAGTTCAGCTTGGAGCCAGCAGATGGCGTAGCAGTGTGTGAGATGTATCTCACTACTAGAGACTTCCACAGTGGGGCCTTACTTCCTCTTATCTGTGAACCCTCTCTGTCTCACAGCAAACCAGCAACGTCAGCGCCACATTGGTTCTGTCTCGGCCAATCACTGGGCCGAGGGAGTTGGTGTTGGACCTGGAGATGGTCACCGTCAACAACGTCATCAACTTCAGAGGCAGCTCCATCATCAGACTCACAATATTTGTGTCAGAGCATCCTTTCTGAACTGAAGACAGAGAACAATGCAGATGTAGCTACACCTGCAGCCGTTGTCGTGTGTGTAATGTTTGAGATACAGTAGATCAATAGACCTCTGTTTGTTTTCTTTAAGCCGTTATGGCATCTTCACTACAGACGTATCCGATAAGGCCATTATCAGCTGACGGGAAAGCCCCTTGTGATGGAATCCCCACCCTTTGTTTAATGAACAGCAGGTTTTTATGGCTGCAATATGAACTGGTGACGTACAGTTGTGACATCCTCAAACAGAGGCTGGAAATGATGTAAGCTTTTTCGTTGAATATCAAAGAGCATTATTGATTTTCTCTTGTTGTCTGTGGATTATTCTCTCCTTAAAATAAACTGTGAAAGCGACTCGTAAGCTATGTTTGTATCAGGCGTGCCATCTTATCCTTGGAGGAGAGCATCTCAAGTGCTTCTACAAAGGCAATATTTCAAGTGTGTAACAGTCGTTAACTGAAATATTGATCACAGTTTTGTCTAGACCAATAAATTCCTCACCACATAAATGTCTCTGGTATGAGGTGGTTCCTGTTCTTCCAACTACAAAACTCTAAGGAATCAATTGTGATGGTTTGGATCAAACTGCTGAAGCATTAACAGCTGTAACTGCTAATAGAAGGAGAAATCTGACACAATTTGAGAAACTATTTTCAACACTAGGTCTAAATAGTTTTCCACAGCCATTAGCATTATATTGATCTGAGTCTGTAATATGATATGATGTACTGGGTCCTACCCAGGGTGACCCCCTTCAATTTGACCTCTATCTTCAGACAGTGTTCAGTGAGGCTGATCATTCTAACTCAGCATTATTAAAGGAAAATACAAACTTGGAAAGGATTTGAGCATTGTAAGATCCTCTTGCTAACACTATTACCTATACATTCTCTACCAGGAAACACTTTATTAAATGTGGGATTATAGGAATCATTCATTTTGGGCACCAGAAAGGGTTCGCGAGCAGCTTTAAGCTAGCATATCTTAAAAAAGTAATGATGTTAAATATTTAGTAATTTCCTGATCCCGATTCCAACCGAATGGACGCATTCCACATAAAACATCATTTGTGCAGCACATATCACTATTTCAATATTGCTAAGAAAATACCTGTGTTGTTTTTTTTAAGTACTGTATTTTCCCCTCAAAGCTTTTCAAGGCAAATCAAATGTATTTGTATAGAGCATTTCATACACCTGGCAACTCAATTGTCAATAAAAGATTGCACTACATGTAATTTATGAAATTTGCAGAATTACTGATGTCAACCAATATCACATTTTATGGTAAATAGCCGATAATAATGCCCGACTCTTAAAAAACATTTCAGGATTACCTGTATCAGCCCTAACTATCAGTGTTCTCATACCTAGTGTCCCGTACTGAAACTGGGAGTTGGTTCTATAAGTGGGAAATCTGAACACACTGTCTCTCATTTTACTTTAGATTCACGAACATCTAAAGCAACAGTCTGGGAATGAAGTGTTGTGCTGGGGCAGGTCTTTAGGATATACTCAAGCTTGATATTTGAGAGCTTTGTATGTAATTACCAGAATCATTTTAAACTCTATTCTAGATTTAACTGGAAGCCAATAGCTAATACTGGAAAAAACACAATTTACCAGGACATGATAACAACCAATATATAAAATATAAAAGGAGCCTTGAAGTTAAAATGGACATTTAATGGAAGCGTTTTTAAGACAGGGGCCATCTGCACAAAATGTCTTTGAAAAAAAGGCTGATTTAGTGATGATCATTCTGATATTAAAGAAAATATATTCATATACAAATATATGGAATGCACACTATATAAAGTAAGTTTTTCTCTATCCATAAATCTGATACTCACCTTGGACATGAAAACACACAAAAAGAAGAAGATACAACTAAATGATTGTAAATACTAGTTGTAACTAAGGTGACACATGAGAATGTTTTTGATTGTAAAAACATTATATATGTCGCCACTGGGCTGTGCTTATTAAAAATGGTAACACCTTGTAATGAATACAGGTAAGCTGGTTGGCAAGGATGTGAAATAAGATGTACTTAGAGTAGTTTTTAGGGTTCTTATAGTGATTGTATGAAAAGAACAGAACACAAGTATCAGATGTTAATTATTGGACGAATCCCATAAGAGACTTTATGGTAACAGGAATGGAAGTGAGCTAATAAAAAGCGGTGAGGATTTGTGAGCATGCTCAGATGTTTGGTCAGAGAGAGAGAGAGAGAGAGATGTGTAACCCAAACCCAAATCTGAGCTGTATTATTTCTCTCTCTCTGAGCTTTCAGAGCACACAGCTGTGTCTGTCCTCTCTTTAATGAAGACATCTCACTGGTAAGTCTGAGTTCTTCTCCATCATAATCAATATAGCTATCACTCTGTTTCATTGGCCTATAATAATTTAAGCATAAAAAAGGTTAAATGAAGAGAGAAACCAGTGCACACATTTGTTTTGATGGAGCTGTAATTCTCAACTAATTAGTTTCTCAGGGCTATTATATGTCTATTAGGGGCGTTACATTTATCCCATTATAACACTTTAGTAGGTTTTTATGGTTTGTCTGTGAAAAGACTCAATGCCTTCAACACATCAATTTAAAAGCTGTGATTCAAAAAGTTTTTTTTTTTTTTTTAATTGACATTTCAAACCATGCATGAGTGAGAATTTGCATTCACAGGTTATAATAACAAAACTCATTTCTCGGGGCCGTATTGATCTTGGTTGTGAATAGTGAACTGTGAAGATGTTTCTAGGGTTTAAAGAGCCTGAAGTTTATTCATCTGGCCCACGTTGTGTCGTTAGGACATTAGGGAAACTTATGGAAAATAAAAACAGGAGAACAAGCTTGTAATTACCGTATTGCGAGAAGCACATGTGATCCACATTTATATTGTATACATTTCATATCAGATCCTGATAAACAATCAAATGTGAATGAAAATAGTGATTAAATGTATGATGGCCGTTGGATAAGTGTCTGCTGAATGAAATGTAATTGTAATCTTGTAAGAAATGTGGTTGTTGGTGGTATGACGGTTATAAAAGCAGGTTTGACTCCAACCTGGGCCATCACTGGAGGATATTGATCAAGTCCCTTAGCCCTAACTGCTCGTGTTCTACGTCACTTTGGATAAAAACGTCTTCTAAATGATATTGTTGTAGAAATTGTATTATATCTAGCGTGTATCTAACAGTGCTGTGTAGTTTGTATTTGGACATTTGACAGATATTCAGCTAAAAATGCAAAGAATTTTACCAAAGCAGTTTGAATATTTTTAAACGTCTTTGGTGATTGGTTTTGCAGTGGGATGATACAATAAAAACATCTATTGTTTTTAATGAAATGCAACCACTTTTGTTAAAAACGTAAAAGCTATTGAGCATTTTCACTTGAATGTCTGAATGTATAATGTTAAACTAACTTCAACATATGCATTACTTTCTATAAGTGCTCTTTGAGGTTAATTTATCCACAAGCTCCGTCACTTTCCTCCACCATTCCTTCAAGAAGATCCCATAGGGATCAGACAGTTTCAGGCCTTTTATTCATGTTTAGCTGCTGACATCTGCTCATGACACTCATGGTCTCAGGCTGCAAAACAAAGTACTACAAGTTCATTCTTTCACTTTCCAAAAAACTCTTAAACCTTGTTGTTGACATTTTTTTTTTTAATTGCTGCATTTTCCAGTGATTCAAATCACCAATATTTTGTATATTTCTCTGTTGTCTGCAGCCATTTACCATGCACGTACTGTAGTTACTGTGACCTTCGACCCAGTCCCACAATGCAACGTGCTGTGAGATGCCAAATACGTCTATGGATGAATCCTAAAAATTAACTATAAATGACCATTACGTACAGTACAACAATTCTCTTTCAAAACAAAAGCACATATAACTTTTTTAAGTTTTTAGTTTTCAAATTAATTAAGGCACCCAATCCTTCTGATCATATCATAGATTTGACCTTTTTAAGGTGACACCTTTAGACCTATCATCTAAAGTGCATTAATGCGTAATATATTTTAAAATGTCAAAAAACTAACAAAAATAGACACTAGCATATCCTGCATGAATATTTTTTTACTTGTTGACAAATAATACATGATGAATAAACAGTGAAAAACAAAACAATAATGAAGTCGTTTCTGTCGATAGGTGAAGAAGTGATGAAGTGTTTCAGCTTATGGTGAAGAATCCACTAACACTCATATGTCAAACTCATGGCCCGAGGGCCAAATATGGCCCTTTGGAGCATCCAATTTGCTGCTGCACAGCTTTTCCGGTGCTTGTATCACATAATTGTAGTCATTTTTAAGGCTAAACTGTTGAAAAAAACTCAAAGTTCTTACAAAATCCTTCCTCAAAAAACTCAAATTATTACATAATGTTTCCCTTAATTGAATAGAAATTGGTCAGAATCTAGGAAATATAAAGTGAACATGCTGTTGGGACTGATATCTGTCACTTTCTGCTTTGATATTATCAGTTTCTTACATATTTAGTATTTTATGTATACGTAGAAGTGCAAACTAAGACACAATAATGTTGAAATCAGTCATTTTCCTGCATATAATCTGTAGCCCACTTGAGATCTGTGAGATCTGCTCTATGGCTCCTGAAGACGTTCATTTGTATGGATCATGGCTAACATCATCTCATGTATGTAACATCAGGTGCAGTCATGGAGTGCCTCAAAAACTGCTGCAAGAACCTCACAAAGAAGAAGGTGGTTGAGCCCGAGGCTCAAGGTAAAGCCCTACATGATGGTCACGTTGCTCTGATCCACTGGTTTCCTCACGTGTTTCCCTCTGGTTCACAGTGATCACCCTGAAGATTCCCACTAAGGCGTCTGAGGCCTGTGGACACCCAGCAGATGAAGGCAGATGTTTGGTCACAGAGGACTACCTGCTTTCCAAACTGCCCCCAGACGGCAGAGAGGTGCCATTTGTCCTGCCAACATTCAGAGCCACATATGTCCAACCCACATCCCCACAGTACCCAAACCTACAGCCTGGACTGCAAAGTAAGTCTCTTTTATTTTTCATTTCAAAAGTAAATGATCTACATCCAGTTATCCTTTCTATGTGATACTGACCTCATGGCTAAGGTTTTTAAACTTACCATCATTCATACATTATTTTCTTCTGAACCAAGGCTTGGTTTTTAATTGCATTGGTAAAGAAAGTATTTAATTAACCAACTACAATAACTCCCAACATGCTGACTGTTGCACTTTTTTACCTTTACCACAAAAAAACATAAAAGAGAGTAAAATTACACAGAGTGTAAAGGAAAACAGGTTGAAAAATAACATAGTTAAATAGTAGGTTCAAGAATAAATTGATAACTTAACTATAATATGAAAAAAATAAAATAAAATAATTAGTGTTATTATTTAATTCTTAAATGTAATTCTTTATTCTTTTTTTTATTTTAATTGTAATTGTGTCCCCTGTCAATGTTTGTGTTTCTTTCCATTTGTCAAAGTGCTAATGTGAAACACTTTGCTTTAACTTGAAAAGTACCTTACTGAAGTTTGGTATCAAAATTTCAAACATATAGCTTTTGAATGCAGCTACTATATTACATATATATTACTCCTCCACAATATACCCTTAAAATATAGTTATTAGAAGATCTATGTCAAACAAAATGCATGATGATAATAATAATAATAATAATAATAATAATAATAATAATAATAATAATAATAATAATAATAATAATAATAATAATAATAATAATAATAAGTGACTGTAAAATAATGAATATTAAAACAAGTATTTAAACAATATTAATAATTCTACACCACACCACTACAACTATTAGGAGTTTGTGGTCCAATGAGGATTATATTCTTTAAATCAACATTATGTTTTGGTAAAGCCACCCCATTAAAGTTTGAGTTTATATTATTTTTTAGAAGTGACGGCACCATGGTGAGACTATATCAACTCCAAACATGATTCAGTGTCACTACATGTTGCCAGGTCTTCTCTATAATCCTTGTCTTGCTGATCCTCATGCATGTTATTTGGGATTTGTCTGTGTGAGATTGTGATTAAGCCAGAAAATCCTCATCAACTGCCTCAAAACAACATTTTGGTTAAGATTATCCCATCTACATGTGATCCACCAAAGCTTTTATTTTGTAAGGTGGCCTAAACGTGTGATGCACAGTAGTCGCCCAATGCAGTGACGGGTTAAATGTGGGGGGAAAAAAAGCACACACAGCACCGTCAGTGTTGTTATATAATATATAATCATGCCTAAGACCAGGTTAAATAATGGAAAAAGATAAGAGTGAGCAAACCAATCCAAGGTCATTTATCAGAGGTCATTAAGATAGGACCAGTTATTTGAGTAGTATGCACTGAACGGAAATCCAGGATGTCCTGTTTTGTTTTGTTTTTATGAGTAAGTTGATTATTGGTTGGGTATTTGCTGTGTAGGTTCAGCTCGCTGCACCTACACAGCCAGGAAGGCAGAGCTCATGACGTCCAATCAGATCCCCTACAGCTCTGAGTCCAGCTTACATCACCATGACATCACAGAGTTTGCCTCGCCGGGTTCGACCCGTAGAGACACGCTGAGAAACAGAACCTCCAGTCCTCAGTGCAGCCCAGGTACTACTACACAATGTAGACAATGTTCTACACAGTCACTACAGCCCAAAGCAGGGTTTCTCAAATGGGGGTACGCGGTGCCACTACAGGGGGTACTATACTTGAGAGACAGACAGTGGAAAATGAACAAATAAAGTGTCAGTCTTGGTTCCACACCAGGCGTGAGACAACTGTAAATGATAAGAAATTACAGGAATAAATATATTCAGTAGCCACTAAATTGTGGTTTTTCTACTTTGGGGTCAGGACCCCGTGTGGGGTCGCCTGGAGTTGAAATGGGGTCGTCTGAAATTTCTGAAAAAGTACATTTTTTAATGATCATTATTTTTTTTTTCATTATTGTTAAAACAACACACAATTTTAAACAACTGTACTTTCACTTTGTGAATTATAAATCTAGTTCTACTAAAATGCGGGAAAAAAATAAATAAAATAGAAATCTGAGCTCAAACATGATCAAAAACTAATTCTTGATATCATAATGAGGTCACGATCCAAAAAAGGTTGGGAACCACTGCACTAAATACTGTTTGTTTTCACTTATTTACAAAATGATTCATTCCATCATTATGCTCTATAGTTATTTTTACATAGTTTTCTAAGCAAAATGTTGTCGTCGGACAAAGGGGGAACTTAGATTCAGAAATAAGAGAAAAAGGAATTGAGTAAAAAAAGTTTGAGAACCACCAACAACAAACATGTGATGCTGTTTAGAAATGAACATGAACATTCAAAGTTTAAGTTTCTCGTTTAATTCACCAAATTAAGAGAGATTTGCCTGATTAACCAATTTTTAAGACCTCTACAATCTGACACACCTGTTTTAAAACTGTTTGTTTAAGTTTTTATATTATAGATGAGGAGTGTCAAACTCATTGTGGGTCAAGGGCCAAATACGGACCAGTTGGATCACAAGTGGGCTGCAGGTTTTAGGGGCCAAAACAAGCAATTTCAACATTAATGTGCCCAAGTTTGCACTTCCACTTATAAATTAGACATAAAGTATGGAAGACATCAACAATATCTTAGCTATAAGTGACAGATACCTAAATGTCTTTTAATTTGTTTATTTTTTGAGTAAGTTTTATTTAATTTGGGGAGATTTTGTTGAATAATTTGAGGAAAATTGCAGGATTTTGTAAAAATTTAGAGTTCTTTCAACAACAATTTACAACTGAATTATTTGGTCATTTATTTACACAGTGATTCATGTTTTCTCTGTCATTTTCACTTTCTCCTGTGGGCTGAATCAAATGCTCTGAAGGGCATTTGGCCCCCAGTGTCATGTACTGAGTTCACATCGTACTGAGATTGTATATGCGCATATATGCGTATCCACGCACATGCGCACCACCGAAAAATGAATTTTTGCTAAAAAAAAAAGTCATTTCTGTTGGTTCACACACAACTTTAATCATGTCAGGTGGAACCAACCAGTTTCTTAGTGATTTAAGATTTTTTTTCTCAGATGTTTTTTGCTTAATTCTTAATGTCACATCACATGTTATTTTCCATTATTTCAACATAGACGCATAAATCCAGGATTCTCGTATTGATTAATGGAATCACATATTATCCAGAATGACCTTTTTTTTCCAGGCTGGAGTCTGAAACCCAGCGGTCAGCAGCGACTGAGCAGCTCCATGTTTGATCTGTCTAGTCCTCAGAGTTATAAACAGGTGGGATTTTTCACTCTCTAATCAGTGTGTACACACACACACACACACACACACCCTCCTCTGTGAACCAGGACTAAATATACTGTTACAGTTTCCACTGTCCTCACCTGCAGACTGGAACATTGCAAAACAACCTTCACCTTAAAGGAACAATTAACCTTTTCTGAACAAGAAGGATTGTATCAGTGACCTATTTACAGATGTTTTTGGCTAACACGAATGACTAATCAGCCAATCACATTACAGCAAATCAGTATAAAAGTATTGGAATGACAAGGTGAATTCCTTTGTTTTTGTTGTATACTGAAAACATTTGGGTTTCAGATCAAAACAAGTGCAGAATTCCAGCTTTTATTTCATGGTATTTACATCTAGATGTGTTAAACAACTCAGGAGGATCGAGCACCTTTTGTTTGAACCCATCCACTTTTTATTCTTTCTGTGTGGAGTTTGCATGTGATCCATGAGAGTTTATAGATTTTTTCCACACAGTCCATGTTGGTTATAAAGCCACTAAAGCAGGGGTTCTCAACTGGTCTCACCCTGTGACACACATTTCGCCACGGTCATTAAATCGCGACCCACTTTTTTTTTCTTTTTTTTTTTGAATTCAACCAACCAACATTAGTTTTTCAAAAATAGCTGTTGGAAACACACACATATATAATCAACATGTATTTCACAGCATGCCTGTCAAAAGAAAAGTTTCTTTCAAAATAAAAGGCAAGTTCAACATATTGTTGACCAGCTGGATGCGAGCCACCCAGTACAGGTCCGGGATCCACTTTTGGGTCCTGACCCACCAGTTGAGAATCACTGCACTAAAGAGTGTGGGAGTAAACGTGTGCTCTAAGTCAAGGTGTGAGCGTCATTGTCCCTTTCATTTGGTGTAATGTATGGGTTTAATTAGTAAATAAGGGATAAACAAAAGGATTTCATGAGTTTTTTTTCCCCTAATGTTATTCATTAAATGTCATATAACTTATCAGTGCTTTTATCTAATAAGACCTCAGAGTGGCTGCTTTGGTTTGGTGTATTTAATGGCCCATAGAGTCAAGTGTGGTAGGAAAATGCATAATAAACAGTTATGGTTTTTAAGAGAAAGAGCAATGACTAATACTAATTCATCTATCTTTCTCCTTTACCTGCTTTCCTGGTTAGGATTGCAGGTTGCCTATGCTAACATACTCAATGTGCAGGATATATAATTTTACATTTGATGCTGTTCTGGTTATTTGTTTCCACCTGCAGCGCCTTGACTCTGATTCGAGCACTATAAGCAGCACATTCTCATCCACCAGGGGCTCAGTGGAGAGCAGCTTGGGTAAATCACATCATGAATTCACCTCTTTTCCATCAACAACCTTAAAACTTTGGATTTGAAAAATAAACATCAGTCTGACTGTATTGCAGACTCCATTACTCTGTCAGGCGATGAGCGGGAGCTGGGAAAGGTGTGTGTACGGCTGAGCTATCAGGAGGCTGTGGAGCAGGTGTGGATCACCCTGGTGCAGGTAAGGTTACCACAATCAGCCATGCCACGACAAAAAGCTCCTTTGTACTGGTCAGAAGCAGCTTTCAAAGACGCTTCTGTCCCCTTTCTGTGACTTAACGCTCTAATAACTTTGGCTCCAACATTTGAGTCAAAAAAGGGTGCTTTTGAAAGAGCTGGTCAATGGTGAACATAGTCAGTTTGTGGAAGAACATCGAATGTAAAGACCATTTTAAATACAGTTTGTCAAAGTAAAACACTTGAAATGCAAGCCCTAGGATTATCTGACCTTTGGACTTTTTAACATTAACAGTGTTCAAACCTCAACCTTCATCTGGATTCCTTGGAGCAACAGAAGATTGGCATTAAAGCAATCATCACCATTCCCAAACCTGTACATTTCAAGAGCTCCATTAAAGAATACAGCCAGGTACTGATGCATGTTGAAATCAAGTCCAGTTCATGTCTAGATGAAGTTTTATTGGGATTTTCTTGATCAAGATTAACACACACGTATGCATGCGTTTCTGTGTTTCTAATTTGATTTCTCTCCCTCTTGGTTTCCCCCCTTTCTAGAATGTGATCTTCATGGAGACCTTTGTGTTTGCGCTGCACCTACAGCAGTTGCATTGTAGTGCCTTGGTGCTACGGCTACAGACTCACAACCCCAAGAAACGTACCGTGGCCGAGTCCATTTTGTCATTGCGGCAACTTAGTTCCCACGAGACAGAGCACTGGCTGGAGCTTCATCCTCCATCCAAATCCTTGGTAAGGATCACATTGAAGAAGTTAATCTAAGAAGGCCGTGGCTATGGATACGTTAAACATCTATGGATACGTTAAATGTATCCATAGACTGCCACTCTATGCATAAGCAGCGCCCCTCATTGGCTAGTTTAGTTCACGTGATAGGTGCACCGCATGACTTAAAGTTCCGTCAGTTTCATATTTATATTTAGCTACCCCGTTAACCCTTTTATTTTAGCCCTAACCCTATCCCTATCTCTATCCCTAACCCGAACCCAGAAAAAACCCTAAAATGTTTATTTTGTCACATATGTATTTTTAAAGGTGGAATTTGCCGTGTTAAATATGTTAAAGTTAAAATATATGTTAAAAGTGAGATTCAAACCCACGACAGCAGAAGAAAGAATCCTTGAGTCAAGCGCCAAGACCACTGGGCCATCCTGACACGGTGAAAACACATTACGCTTATGTAGAAAAGGCTATGGCTACGTTTAACGTATCTCTATACACTTTCATTTAAGAATGGGGCCTCCACAGCTGGAATAAGTTTAATCTGGGAGTAATTAAATGAAAAAGCATGCCAAGCTTTCAAAATAAAAGCCAGTGAAAGACCATTGGACCATTTAGCAATAGTAATAAATAATAAATAAATAATTGTGTGCAAGTTGAAGTAGAAAAATGTCTATTTAGAGTAAAATATAGCTCAATATGTAGTGGAAAACTGGGGAAAAAGCATTATTAAAATGATTAGTAAACATTTCTACTAAAATATTCCATATGATATGAGAAACAGCTCTGAACTGAGTAAATACAATACTTAATTGAGTAAAATAGGGTTCAACAATTGGTATCAGTAATTGGGATTACTTTGTATGGAGTGAAATTGCAGTAGAGTTTGTTTTTTCTTCTTCTTAATGGAGGAAATAATAATCCTTTAGAGTTGTGATAAGACTCAATTTAGAACCAGAGTGAATTTCACTCCATACAGACTACGACCAAATGTTTTCTTTTCCAGAGTAAATATTTTTTCAATTTGAGTAAAATTTACTGGAATTTTACTGGAAAATTTACTCTGGAAATTTAACATTCTCCTCGAGGCGAACATACATGGATTTACTGCTCTGGTTTCTCAGTACAGTCCAAAATAAAGAGGTCATTGAAGTGTCATTGTAGTCAGTTGGTGTATTATGCTATTCACTAGTGACATACCGTGAGCACTAGGGTAGGTTAGGCAGGGCTTTGCATATCGAGACCACCAAAGACAATTTCATATGTTTCTGATATCAAGTGTTAATTCAATTCAATTCATCTTTATTTGTATAGTGCAATTTACAACAAAGTAATCTCAATGTGCTTATCAAAATATAAAATTCACAATAAGAAAGAAAAAACCCAACAAGATCCACATGAACAAGTATTTAGCCATCTAACAAAATCAAAATTGTAAAACACCATAAAAGAAACATCAACAATTATTTAATATAGCCTCCATACTCTCCCAACAAGATATATCTCGTGACACGGCAGTGCATCCGTTGTTTGTGTTGGAAACACAGAAACATGGAGAAAATGACAACAACAACTCAGAACATCCTCAGTGAGGAACATCCACAAAGTCAATCCTACCATTCACTGTGGAAAGTACCAACAATTTTTTAACCTTTCCTTTGCTGAAGGTCTGGTAACTCAGGTGTTGGTCTCCCATCTTTTAAAAGCATCTTTAAAAGCATCGGTCCAAAGGCAGGGTAGAGAGCTGCCTTTGGACGTAAATGGTTTTTATCTTGGGGAACTGACTGAGCATGCACAAACACATAAAAACATGTTATGTGAACAGAGACAGAGCAGCAATGTGCCTTACAGCGGAGAGAGACTGTGCAGAGTCTCTGCCGTACCAGGAAATAGAGATGTTTAGTCATTTGGGCTATGAAAAGCACAAAATGCTGACACTCAAACTTATACTGTAGGTACGGAAATGAAAAAAATAATAATATAAAATTATAATTATAATTAATAATTAAAACAAATAATCAAAATATGAATTCACCCTTGGGTAGGCACTGCCTACCTTGCCTACCCTGACTGTACGTCACTGCTATTCACCCATGTAAGCTGGCATTGGCTTACAAGCAAGGAGATAGTAAATACTCACCAGTTGCTCTGTGTAGGCTGTTGCTGTCTTTATTATATTTATTATGTGAGCACACTAAAAAAAGATAAAGCATTGACGAAGCATCATAAAACTGTCCATATGATGCATGGTGGCCTGTTTGCACGAAACAAGCAGGCTAATGTATCCACACTCATGCAGATTCACTCTTACATAATCTTATTTAAAGGAGGGAGAGCATTTAGTTAGATGGAAAACTGGGAAGTGGCTTGCCAGAAGTAACCGGAGCACAGATCCTGGAAATATAAGACAGGGAAAGTGGGTCAAACTTCAAACTACTTCAAGAGCTGAGAGTGGCTGTGTTGATAAATGCACTTTTGTCTGGCCTCTGGTAGTAAGCCGTGAAAGGTTTCTGTATTGAAGAGATCCGGCAATGAATCATCTTCAGGCTCTCAGCTGGAACATTCACTTCAGTCTGTGATTCCACCCATCAGCTGCACAAAAAGCACTGCATTTGTCCAAATCACTGTTATTCAGCAGACACTCTTATAAAGGAAAGGATAAAACTTGCGAGCCTCTTGAAGATAAAGTAATACTGGAGAGAAAGTTCTGAGTTCTTGATGTAGTTTGTGAATTTTGGTGGCTCTACTGTTCATAATACAGCTGTTCTTGATGTTCCTGCTCTCGACTGCATAAGTGACAACGATTACTGTCATGATCTTAAGCCAATGGTCCACCTCTCCCTTGACTGTGGTCTCCAAGATCTGGCTCACGTCTGCATCAAAATGTGCCCACAGTGCCTGGAGACCACTTAATCC
Organism: Gouania willdenowi; assembly: GCF_900634775.1. Taxonomy (NCBI): domain Eukaryota; kingdom Metazoa; phylum Chordata; class Actinopteri; order Blenniiformes; family Gobiesocidae; genus Gouania; species Gouania willdenowi. The sequence continues at coordinate 8,659,025 of NC_041065.1, forward strand.
GCTTCGTTGGCCTGCACTGTAGGCTTTCAGAGGCTCTACTCCTTGGAGGGACTGGGCTCTATGGGGTAGTTCTTAGCCGGGATGCTTCTGCGTCTCACCACCCCCTTTGAGCTCCCCTGGGGGTATCTCTCAGAGGATTTCATGGGTTTCTCCCTCGTGGAAGATACAAGTTGGGGTGCTAGCCTTCCCTGTCCCAGGTGTCATTTTTCCGGGCTGTTGACTGTCTTTCTAATTGTCACCAGACTTTTCCTGGTTGCCACCCAGTCTGTTTCTGAGCATTTTTGGCAAGACCAGATTGACAGGTGAAAGATACATCTTGCAGATGCCCTGGGACACATCATCAGTGATGTAAGCTGGGGTCATTGGGTGTTTTAGGTCGTACAACATCAGAGAAAGAATATTTAAAGATAGATCCTTTTAATTTGCCAGATGACATCCTATAGACAAGGTGTGGACTGTACTACAGTTGTCAATTTTGTTATTGTTTACCACCTGGAAAGTGACCAAAAATAATATCAACACCTGACCATTTGATGCTGACTTGGTGTAAAGTAGATGCTCCTTCACCTGTTTAATTTTGGACAAAACTATGTTTAATCACTGTAGTTTTGTTTCATTTTAATATCTGGTTTTATTTTCCTGGAGACCAATCAAAGGCACTTTTGGCCTACTTGTATCCTTTACCTGCTAAAACATTTTGGTTATCCTCCCCCAGGTTTGCCACTCTGAGCTGCACCTCACCACCTGCTTTCAACCAGTCAATGGACGCATCCAACTTCAAATCCTTGCTGCTCAAAACCTCCCAGCATGCTCCTCACCACTGACCCAAGGTCTTTATATCCAAGTGGAACCACAGAAATGTATTAATTTTGCAGTTGTTAGTGTTTTACATGTGTTTCCATCTCTTTCTCTTGTGCTCTGAAGTGTTTTACGTCAAAGTGGAGATGTTCCAATCAGGTCAGGTGGTGATGAAGAAAAAGACCCGTGTAATTAAAGCGTCTGGTGGTCGGTGTCAGTGGGCGGAGACGTTTCACTTGCTTCTGTCTGCTTTGGACCAGGACTGCTCGCTTTTGGTCAAGCTTTACAGTCGCAGCTCCATCAGGAGGAAGCGGTGTCTCGGACAGGTGAGATAAATAAATACATAATGATTAGGTCTGGGACTTTATCACCTTAATCGCAATTAATTAATTACAGAAAAATAATGCACTTAAAAAAACAACAGTTCATTGGGGTTTTTTTGTTTTTTAACTCGAAACAGTGCTGAACCTTTCTCATTGCACAAGTTCCCGGTATACTCATAATACTGATGCACAGACTACAATACAAGAAACGGGAAAACCTAAGGAGAAGTTTTTGCTGTGCTTCGTGGGCGTTAACTTTTAGTTAAAAAAAAAAAAAAAAATACAGATGGAAAACAAAAGCCCAGTTGTGTGCAACTGTTACCACCTCAATGCTAACCATGTAGCAGCCACAACGGTCCGTGTCCGAGCACGCAATGTTGCCAGTGCTTGGCTCAGAGCCAAAATGAATAAGTCCATAAGTGACAAATGAACAAACTCACTAAATAAATGATTGTAGTGGATAATCGACCACTCTCGGTGGTAGAGGATGTGGGCGGAGCTAGAAGCGGTGCTCCAGATAGAATGGTTTAACCCAACTTATCAACTACGATGCAGAAAGACAATTTCAAACTAAATTCATCAGCTTCATCAGTTGCATCTGTTTATTTCATACCACAGATATTTTAACTACTGTATTTTGCACCATTTCCACTTATCTGTAATGTTTTTTCCAAGTGCTGTTTTTTATTTTAATAAACAAAAACACATTTGTTTTAGAATTAACAAAAAATCCAGAAAAGCATGAATATAGCTTATTTAAATTTAGGTGCTTTGTGAAAAATGTAATCATAATATTCTTTATTCATTTTGCACATTATGTTATCACTCAGTGTTAGAAATAATAAACACAATTTTGTTAAACTCATTTATTGTTTTCGTTGTTTCGGTCATTTATCAAAATCCATTTAAATTCGAAAAATGTTGCTTTTCGTGTCAAATATTGTTATGCGATTGATTTAGATTAATTGAGAATAATTAAGTACAAAGAGTCCCACCATTATTAATAAAAAAATATAATTTATCATTTACTTTCAGATTAAAGCTTATAAAGAAATTATTCTCTGCGTTATCACTAATTTCCCCAAAGAGAAATAGTGAACTGATGCATGCACAAATAAAAGGGAAAAGCCTGTTGTTGTTTCCTCTTCATTAAAATGGGAGGACATTTTTTTTGTTGTTTGTTTCATATTAAAAATGAAAAACGAAAAATGGAAAAAAAAAAAATCGTAACAAACACATCTACCCTCCCTTACTTTTGGAATGTTTCAGTGAAACTGAGGTGAACACCATCTTGTGTGTGGCAGGTTCAGCTGGGATTGGACAGCCCAGTACCAGAGGCTGTGGAGCAGTGGAAGGACATGATGGCTCATCCTGAGAAACTGGTGACAGCGTGGTACAGACTGAGCTCCTCCTAGCTCAATCTTACCCCACTTCCTGTCAATGCAGTCACGTTGTGAACACTCACGGGGCGCTTGATAACTTTTCCACCTGACCAGCCATGGCTCTGGACTCAAACTGTTTTCCACTCTGACTCTGATTGGGCCAAAGGAGAAAAGCTTTTGACTTCTAGAGAGGTTGGTTATAGATGGTGGTTCTGAACAAACAGCTGGTTTTAGAATATTTGTTTAAATAGTGTAAATAATGCTTTGTTATTTTCTTGTATTATTTGCTGTTTTAGTTGCTTTATTTTTGTACTAACATCCTGTCTCTTTATTGTAAATGTTATGACTACATATCAGTTTAAAGGTTCATGAAGAAAAAGAAAAAAATGTCCTTTTTTTAGCAAATAATTCCTGATTTTTTTGTGAGAACTTAAAGTGTGATTAGTTTACCCCAACATTATGATAAGAGCAGGATCAGGTAACTGTAGGTAAATTTGATGATTTAATACAATTGAATGACAAATATATCAAGCACATTTTAACTTGGCTTCACGGGACCAATTGACTAAACAGTGAAATGGCAGAAAGCAAAGAAGTAAGAAATACATTTAATAAAGGCCAAAAAAGTGACACAAATACCATTAAGTAAAACCTACATTAAAATATATTAAAAACTGGACAATTGGCTTATCATATGGTGGCCATGCTAATTGTGCATCAAGTAAGCAAAAAATATTACAAAATAAACTAAACTAAAATGCCAATTAAAGTTGTTCTAAAATATGTTACACATACTGCAACTGTGGGGTTTGGGTGAGGCTGAATGGGAAGAAGCAATCACAGACAAGCTGGCATTAGTAGCACTCCATTAATAATTAACAAAGTACAAACTAACAAAGCTAACATAGTGACTGAAAATGACTGAATACAGATTATCCAGTGAGAGGAGGCGTCAAACAGACAATGCAATCACATACACACCGAGTCTAAGCACTTCTTTAAAGGCACATTGTGGACTTTTTGCTCTAAAGAGTTGACTCAAATTAGTTATTTTAAATGATTCCTCAGGCCAATATACAGCTTCCCTCTTAAAATACTGACTATGTAAGTTTGGAGAGACAGACCATCATTCACCAGGTCAGACCTGGTGAATGCCTGGAGAACGTTTCACTTTACGGCAGTCACGTGACACAGACCACAGGCTCAGATATACATAGTTCCCACATGATGTTACAACATCCAGGCATTTCTCAACTCGGCGCCATTGTTGTGGGCAGCTGAAACGAGTTTAGCCTCTGTTTACAGCCAAGAGTACAATATGGTAGTTTTTGTCTTGGGTTAATGGTGCACTAATCGCGGTAGTTCAGTTAAATGTGGATTCTTTAGTAAGGGAATTCGGCAGGTCAGATCTGTAACTTCGGGATAAGGATTGGCTCTCAGGGCTGGGTTCGCGTCTCGGCTACAGTCTATGGGCTGGAGGAGCAGCCGCCACCGCCGCACTATTCTCCCCGCCGCCGGAGACCCGCTGCTCAGCCCACCTCACCGCGTCGATGGCCCCCCCCCCCCACTCCCTGGCCTCGCCGCTGTTGTCGGCCACCGGTCAACCCGGTGTGCGCAGGGTCACCCGTCTAAGGGCGCTTGCGTGAAAGTTATCGGTATAGCACCCCTAGTGGCCAAAGGTTACACAGTGTGCCTTTAAATAGTGAGGAGAGGCAATCACGAGGTGATGCACACCTGAGTGGAAACAGTAAGAAGCCTATTCTCTCTCAGCACATACATGCTAATAGGACAGGGTGTGTTGATTTACACAGGAATCCTAAAAAAGGGAAATAAAGTGAACACATACCCACTGACAATAATATAATTAATCTAGGCAAGGAAAATGTCTTAGTTGTAGCTTATTTCATACTCAAGGCAGTTCAATGTAATGTGCTTTACATCAGTAAAAAAAGTGCAACAAACAACATTTATCAGTTAAAATTAGAAGGAAAAACATCAACTTAAAAAAGATATTTTAATTCTAATGCAAAGAAAACTTCAACAAAAATGGAATCAGACTGGAGCTCTAATCTTTATGCAGGTCCACTGTCCACAATGAAACAGCTCCATACACCCATGTGCTGAACAAAGTGCGTAAAAACTTGATGTTTCAGGAGCTCAGAATCTTTACTTAACCTTAACAGCAGAATAATGTCGGAGCGGCACACAGTTTATTTCATATACTGTATATGTGAGAAATGCTTTCAGAAGTCATTACATATATTTGACTAACTTAATATAAGTCTGTAAGATGTCTCAAACAAAACTTTTATTTCAGTCGCGAAAAACTTTTGAGTACTGCCTTCAAGTTTTGTAATAAAATGTATTTTCTGATGTCTGATGTCAAGCTGCTCTATCTTCATAAATATCTAATTCCATCTGAATAAAACTTTTTTATTCTATACATTTTGTGCACTCGAATAATCATTTTGTTGCTCACATTTAAAGGAAATGTAGTTCAAATGAATATTTAGTATTTTCTTTTACCATGAAGGTTTGCTTGTTTTCCCTCACTTTTGTTTGTGCTGTATTTTTTTGTTGTTTTTGTTTCTTTTTAGCTTGTATATTTATACTAAATATATATCTATTTAGCCTGTCAGAGATTTTTTCAACATATCATTTGCAAGTTAATTTGCAATTAACTTCAATTTATTATGAGGTAAATATTCCTCCTTATGTGGGAACACAACAAACACAAACAAGAAAAACAGAAATTGTTGTTTACGTTTTTCTGAACCCACACAAAAATTGCCATATATTATATTCTGTTGCTATTGGTCCGGATCCGGACCTCAGACAAACCTGACTATAGTTCCGGCACTTTCTGTGCACATGCATTCGCATGCACAGTAAGCCAAATGCCGGTAGTTCTGTCACTGCTGGACCGGTGTCCTTCTAGCTATAGTTCCGTCAGTTTTATTTATTTTTTATTCATTAACCCTAACCCAGGAAATTCCCTAAAATGTTTCTTTTTTTCGTATATGTATTTTTAAAGGGGGAAGTTGCCGTGTTAAATATGTTAAAATGAAAAAAAAAAAAACATGTCAGAATTGGGATTCGAACCCACATCAGCTGAAGGAAAAATCAGTGACGAAACTGCGCATGCGCACAGGAAGTGCCGGAACTATAGTCAGATTTGTCTGAGGACTGAGTCCAGAACTATAGACACTTCCTTTGTTAAATTAACAGTTTTCCATTGTTGTCGTTGTTTTTTTTAATTTTTATAGAGTAAAGCAGGAAATACAATTTTTCTTACAATTTACACTCATGGAAAGCATCTCAGATTTACCTTACATTAATACAGTTTGTTAGATTTGGTATTTGTCAAATAAAACAGTTGTATTGATGAATATGACTGAATTAAACTGTTGTTTATTCTGTCAATAATGGTGATTTGGTTGGTTTTCTGTTATTTTTTTGTGTTTTATTTTTCAACAGAACAGAACAAAAATACATTAATATTCTGGTAGTTCATGAAACACCACAATGTTATTAGTTGTACAACAGTTCTATAAACATGTACCTGATTGTGCATCAGTGTTTTTTTATTTGCAATTATGATGATGAAAATTGTGTTGAGATTTTTAATAAATTTCAATACAATTTTTTTTATACAAATACTTTTGTAATTAGACTTAAGTAATATTTTGACAGAGCTAAATGTACTTGTTTTGGAGTCATTTTTGACAAGGAGTATCTGTACTTTAAGTACTAAAGGTACCCTATACTTTATGAATATAGGGCCTGTTGGTTTTTTCAACTTGTGGGAAACAAAAAAATTGAAGTAAAGGTCTATATTACATGCTGCACACATACAATGATGATATCATCCATTTGTGTAAGGCATAGTAAATAGTTACTATACGTTTGGAACATGAGCCATAGCTTATTTATCAAGATTCAAAAAGAAAGACACACAATCATTTCAATGAAAAAACAATTGGAGTAAAGGAAGGGTAAAAGTGGAAACAATGGAACAAAAGAACCCCTGATTTAGTGACATGTAAAATTAAACTTTATATTCCAACAAAATAGTGTCGACAAAACAGCCAATGGTAAAAATCTAACAATTGCTTAAACGAGAGCTGAATGTTTATGCCAAACACACAAATGGAAGTGGCCAGTAATTGTAAATGGGTGCAAATGCTAATAAAGCAAGGTGGTAATAAAAGAATAGTAATGTCAACATACAGTATATTTTGGGAATTTTGAAGCCAGAAGCTTAAATTAAGACAGGTAATCTAGACTTAGAGTAAAACATGTTGTAACAATGATTTTGGAGAAGTATGAAATAGAGTAGGATGTGTTTATTGTTAAAACAACTGCAAATAGTAGTGCTCATACTGTATGTGTGGTATCTTTAGCATTAAAAGAACATCAATGCATTTTTTTTTTTTACAAATAAAACCTCCAAAAAACAAACTAACAGGCAGTGTTTTTTAAGAAATGGAAAACGGAAAACTGTAGCACATGCAGTAGATTACCAGGGTCAACAGTGGCTTATAAAATAGGTCAAAAACCATCAACCACTGTCACCATGTGCTCTTTTATTGAAGAAGCCACTTGATGAGAAATTTCAAACTAAAAAGGCGACATGAAGTTGCCTTGGTGTCAAACCTCCTAACATCCTGTTTTCCTCCACTTTTCCTTTATTACCAGGCAGTCCAATAACCAATAACTCTGCTGTGTAATTTCTTTCAACCACAGAAGAATGACTGTGGAAAATGGCTTGTGAAAAACTGAAGGACAAAAAGCGATTCACAAAGAAAGGAATTCAAAACTACCATAGCTGAAGATCTTTGTTGGACTCGCACAACAGTCAATTCTGTCATTCCTAGTTCCCGTTAAGTTTTATACAGCCTGAACCTAGTTAGGACTGTGTTCTGTGTAACCAGCTGTGGACGTGGTCAAGCAAACACACACCCATTGAACAATGTGTGTGAGGAAACCAGAATCTGGCAAGTGTTTGCATTTGTGTGACCAGGACAACCTCGTAACCTGCGTCATTCCTCTTTACACCCTGGCATGCCAATGCATCATCGTCTATTTCAATAAGATTAATGTTTGATTTAAAGATAATGTTGCACACTTTGGAGTTGACACACCTTCAGCTGTGACTTGGACTTCCTGCTTAGCTCCAAAGCTAGAACAGAATGAATGCTTGGAGGAGCTGAATGCTGATTGAACAAATGTGCTGGAGCATAGAGAAACAGGATTTCAGGGGTTTTGTTCCCTCTGTGTGTTCAGCAGATTCATCTGGCGGGTTGCCAGAGCACATTCCTGCTTTTTGTTTACAGCGCCTCCTCACCGGGGAGACACTTTGGAGGAACCCCTGTGAAGTAGGGGCTTAGTTGGTACAGTGGGTTGCCTTTTATTCAGAAGGTTGGTGGTTAATTCCCAAACTGTTCTTTTTCATGTCCCTAAGAGTCATTGGCCCAATGCAACATGTCGCGCTATATCAGTGAAGTTCTTTTACTGTATCATTTACCAGGAAAAATCCCGTTTCATCAAAACAAACTGGACTCAACATAAAGTAGCTCCACCATCTTAACCCGGGTATACACAGAAAGATTTTCTAAATCTGAAGAAATGTTTTATCTGTTACAAACCCCACACAGTGGGCGCACACTGTAGCTGTCCCCACTCAACGTTCTTGAAGGATTCTTCCATCCTGCAGGTTTGACGTTATTTGGAGCCAGAGTCTGCACACTAGGGTCCGGTAGGAGGAAGCCTGGTAACATGCCCCGCCCATTTAGCGTACTCTCCTGATGATTTACGCAACCCAGCTACGCCACGAACATAATATCTTTCCTGCTGAAAATTCTACCAACAACTTACTACAGAACACCTCATTTTGACAGTTCAAAACAGACGAAAAAACTGAACAGAAAAGTTTAATGGCGTCTCGGCTTTCCTTCACAATGTAACTGCTATTCACAAAGAGAACGACACAAGATTCGCAGCTGTCATTCATTGTCATATCATGTAAAATCCAGTTTTTCAAACTCAAATAACTTGTTTAAAACAAACTACACAGAAAAATTAGCCCTTGATAACAATGTAGGATGATAATAATTAATGATCACAGCAGATCATAGTAACATTGCTAAGAAAGCAAGACAGCGCCTCTTCTTTTTACACAAGCTTCATGACTTCACCCAAAATGCTAAGAGTCTTTTAAACATCTATTATTGCATAATTGAGAGTGTTTTAACCAATTGTATAACTGTGTGGTTTCATAATCTCACTCTGAAAGAGACCATTGGCTGTACTTTGCCACTCCTGGAGGCCACACATAAACCAGACTCTTAAATCGAGCTTTACAAAGAGTGAATGATGCCTCAGGCCACTCTGCCAGTTCCATCTTTGAAATGCTTCCTTCAGGGAAAAGGTATCGCTCCATCAAATGTTCTACTGCTCGCCATTTGAACAGTTTCTTCCCACAAGCTGTGATGACTCTAAACAAGGCACTTTAATTTTGTATGCACTTTTTATTGTACAGAATCGACCCAATAGTATTTTATGTGGTTTTATGTGACTCTTTATTGTACAGTATTTTACCTCGTAGTATTATGAGTGGCATTGATTGACTGAATGACTGTTGGTTGTTTGTTTTTTATTGTGAAATGTCTTTTTAAATGTTAACTGCACTTTGAGCTCCTTGCACATTTTTTTCCAATGTGGTTTTCACACTGCAAATGGCTAATAAACTGAACTGAACTGAGGAGTTTAGGTTTGGAAAAAAATGACGTGACGAGTATTTTAACTTTACAGTTTGATCCACATCCCATCTGTTATCATTGAGGAGGCGGGGTTTATGACCTATACTGCAGCCAGTCAGCAGGGGGAGCGCTAAAAATAAAAGCTTCACTCCACCAGGCAGCTTGTCCTGTCCATTATTTTTACAGTCTATGACCCCACACACAAAGATAAAAAGTCAGGAATAAAACAGTTTTGATTGTGCTGTGTGAGGTGTTCATAATCCCAACCAGGGCCGGCCTTGCCGTAAGGCGACCAAGGCGCCATCTGCTCGAAGGGTGCCAAATTAAATACATAAATTAAAGAAATAGACTCAATTTTGGGCTTTTGTTAAAATTTGCAAATGTAGCCTGAAGTGGAGGTTAACCTGTAAAATTGTATCTCTTCGTGAAGCCAGATCTTTTCTTGAATCATTAATTAATAGAGGAAAACAAGAACACTCTCTGGTAACCAGGTTCATCAAAAGCCATAGCTCTTTACGACCATCTATTCCTGTTAATCTCAGCTCATGAATTTGTTCACAAATAAGATTTCGACAATTAAAGACAACCCTCATGTGCTCCAATGTTTATAATGATTATATATTAGAAAATAAAAAAATCTAGCTTTTATCAACACTTTTTCATGATACTATCCAATAATGGTTGGCATTTGGAAAAATATCCATCGTGATCGCGTGTTTGTTTTTTTCAATCTGACACACCAAACACAAGATTAAGTAGACTTGTTGAATTTGGCGCTATGAATATAAATGTAAATTCATTTTCCATTTGCACTATGAATATATCATTACATTTTATTTGATCTTGTGCTCTGTAGAAAATTGAAGTCCTATTTGTATTGGTTACAGCTGCTGCACAAAAGCAAATCTCAAGGTATCCATTAAATCAAAGTCATTAAAACAAAGTCTCTGTTCTGTGAAAAGGATGCTCCCCACAGCTCCATTTCCAGGAACTGCTGCTGAGTACTTCCCATTCAAACTGATGCAGAGTTCACTCTGGAGCACTTTGGTGTTCATGCTGAAGCTCAGTGCGTCCTCCTGTGGCCTGTAGTAGGAACCACTGAAGCTCAGCAAAGAGTGTGTCAGAGATAACATGTGGGTGTGGAAGTGGTTGTGACGCACACACTTGCATTCAGAAACATGAGCAGGTAAGAACAGGTATTACTCAGTTGCCAATAATACAGTGAAGAACATGGATTCAGGGAGAAAAAGCCTTATCCTGAAAGAGGGGTTCTTGGTGAAAAGGGTGAGACTCATGATGAAACATCTGGTGGAGGACAAATATTAGGAGGCATTTCTCAGAACTTTCTGCTTACAGGGCCATGTTGTGCACAACTGGAAGGCACGCTGGTTTGTGATGATGCCGGACAAGCTGCTGTACTACAAATATGAAGGTGGAAGGAGGAACTCGTGTCAGCGAGGAACAATCCCACTGAAAGACTGTGTGATAACTTGTCCTTTCCTGGAGTACGAAAGTAGACCGGTGAGTTATCTAAAGAAAAGGGGAAACGTGGAGAAGTCAGGGTTCGGTAGGGTTAGGGTTTGGTAAGGTTAGGGTTAGGTAGGGTTAGGGTTACGTAGGGTTAGGGGTTAGGTAGGGTTAAGTAAGGTTAGGGTTAGGGTTAGGTAGGGTTAGTGGTTACGTAGGGTTAGGAGTTAAGGTTAGGGTTATGTAGGGTTAGAAGTTAGGGTTAGGGTTATATAGGGTTCGGGTTAGGGTTAGATAGGGTTAGGGTAACGAACGACACTTAATGACAGCCTTCATTACACATTATTAATTCTAATGACAGATGTCATATCATAATAATGTCAGCGTAATGTATGAGACTTCAAGTAAAGTGTTACAGAGAAGTCTTCATTTTCACAGAGATGACAATTCTCAGTGTGCGTACTGGTCATGAGAGGTTGGCAATGATTCTGCGTTCACATTTATTGTGAAATTACAATACAACCTGAACATATCCGTGGTCGTTTGCAATTTTTTAAGCTGAAGTTTTGGTTTAATTAATAAGAACTTCTTAAAAAGCCAGTATGGGATTCATGCTTTCATAGCCTTAAATTTACATTACATTTTAACCAAGAAGAAGATCATCATATTACTTGTACATTAAATTATCTCACTACATTTGACCCGACCCTGGTGGGCATTTGTTAGCATCTAATGAGCATTTGTGGGCTATAAGCCTTTCCTTTACCATGACTAGTTGTCATCCAATTACAATTTTAGTGAATTGCAGTGAGTATGTGGGAAAAAAACACAACTAAGCCTAACCCAACCACCAGTTAAATTTAGTATGACTTTCTCGACACATTAAAAGCCAATATGCTAAAAGGGCCAAAATGCCAGGATAACATGAATAAATGTCCTGAATTCTCAGTTACCGTTGCTCTTCACATGTTAGAGTTAAGGAGAGTCTGCTGACAGAAGCCACTTGAAATAAATACAAGCGTGTACTTGTGATACAACTCTGTGATCTGGCAAAAAGTTGCATGAACAGACTATCAGTAATAAAAATGACTAACCACAGAGGAGTTGACTCACCAAATCTTTCATTCATTTATCAGTCCAGGTCATGGGGGTGTGGTAGTATATCATAGCTGACTCAGCACACAAGGCAGATATCTACAGCTTGGACAAGACTCCAGTTTATTGTAGTAATGCACACATATTGGCAATTTGGAGGTATTGATCAACCTAGTATCTATTGGGTAACTATGGAAAGAAACTCTACCTGAGGTTGATGAGGCAGCACCAAACAGCATTGTACCAACAACTGGTCCTTTTGTTGTAACTTCCCCAAAGGGAAATGACTAAATGTTCTCTGTTTACATTGACATTTGAACAGTAAAGAGGGATTTCACAAAATCCCTGGGCGGTCAGTGGTAGAGTGGGTCATCCAATAATCAAAGAGTTGGCAGTTCAAATCCCATTTTATCCAGTCACTGTTGTTGTGTCCTTGAGCAAGGCATTTTATACATTGCCTGGTATGAATTGTGCTTGAATGTTGGTGGTGGTCAATGGGTCTGTAGGCATGAATTGGCAGCGGTGGCTACAATGCAGCTTACCACCACCAGTATAAGACGCGTGAATGAATAATGGCAGAGGTGTAAAAAGTACTGATATATTCTAATCAAGTAGAAGTACTGTTACTTGATTAAAATTATACTCAAGTACAAGTACAAGTAAGTCATACATAAAATACTCAAGTACAAGTAAAAAGTAGCTCAATTAAATAGTACTCAAAATAAAAGTTACTAGTTACTTTCACCCCCAAGTTTATTTTTGGTGGTTCTTGCCACAGTTCCCTTGCATACAGTAAACATCTCATGTATAAACTTTAAAAGAAATAGACAAAATCTTGCACAATTGAAACTTAATTTATTTTCCACAAAGGCATCTATATAAAATACAAGGTTTGTCAAAATGAATAAATTCTTTATTTTTTTTTTAAAATAAAATAACACCAATGAATTCAATTCAAAATAGTAATAGTAATTTATGAACCTGAGAAAATAATTAATGCCGTGCATTACGTCTAATCTGGTTGGTCGGCTATCGATTGCTGTCTGGTCATTTCATTTTTTGTAGATTCACAATATTCAATCATTTTAAAACTAAAAAATTGTAATTTACTCAGTAACTGTTGGGTGTAAAAATGTAACAAATTACTTCGTTTAAAACGTACTTAAGTGCAAGTAAGTAAGTAAGAATCTGTTACTTTCACCTCTGAATAATGGTTTCTGTAAAGTGCTTTGAGTGTCATATAAATCTGAGCCACTATTATTAAAATAATTCATCTTATTAAACCAAAATGCAAGTCAGCTCATGATAACCATACAATGTGTGTACGATCACCCAAAATCAAGTCATCACTTTACTTACTTTTTTCTTGGTGCAGCTTGTTTTTAGAGAATCTTTGGCTAAGCTTTATCTTTTATTGACAGACCATACTGAAGGTGTTTGCACTTGTTCAGCCATAACATCTCTCTTTAATAGAAATATGGCCTTAGGTTCAGACTTTGTCCCGACCTGATCTTTTAGTACCTATCAATTAAGAAGAACAGATTGTTTCTTGGATGAAGTTTTTTTAACTAGTAAAATTGAACATAAATATGGTTGAATGTGTTCTAGCTGGTGTTTAAGCTCCAGACAAAGCTGGGGGTGGATCATTTCATGGAGGCTTGTTCCAGAGAGGAGAGGGATGAATGGGCAGCTGTTATCACCGCAACAGTCAATCAGATGCAGACTTCGACTTCTGGTGATAGGGAAGAGAAAAACCAGCAGGACTCTGCTGGATCCCAGTTACATAACATCAACCTAAGGTACTTACACAAAGAATTTCTCTGGTTTGTTTAACGGCAACTTTCCACTGTATGTTTATGATTACCTGAGGCTGAATTCATGCCTCTTCCTGTCTGTCCATCTCTCTCCAAGCAAAGTGCTGGAGTCCATGTATGACAGACACAGTGGGATCAAGACGAGCAACCACGTGGAGCAGGGCACGTCTTACAGCAACTGTTTCTCTGGTGAGCTGATAAATCTCTGCTTTTCTAAATTCTTGCTTTAAAGGTGCAATATGTAGAATTTTCAACTTTCAAATATGTCTGAAATACCTAAAATAAAAATGTGAGTGTTAAGACACATGTCCTTAGCCTTAGCTACACAGACATATATGTACATTAAAAAATATAGTCGGCCCGGCCAACCTGTATTTTCCAGCGGTTGGGTGAGTATAAGCCTATTTACAGCAGAGCAGTCCCTGAACAAGGCCATCTGTGGTAACAAACATCCATCAAACAGATAAACGGTGCGCTACCCATGAGGTTTACAACTAACAAACAACTGTTTAAACGTCTTCACTCATGAACGCATCACACATGTATAACTGACGATATACATCGGCCCGTATGGGCCCGCCAAAAAACATTTGAGGGGTCTAGCAGAGAATATTGTCACCTGTACATTTAGTGGTCAGGACCAGATATGGCAGAAGTGTTGATTTTACTCAGTAATATACCACCTGGTGGTGGCAGGAATTGCTTGCAAATCTTACATGTTGCACCTTTGAGTCTTGGAATGTCTAAAGTTGGTCCTGAAGGACAACAATTCTCTGTATTTTTGATGCTCCAACACCAGATTGAAAACATATCAATTAACTCCAGGTTAGGAATGTTTTGCTTGTACATCTTCTTTCACTAAGGTAATATTTACAGAATACTCCTTCAATTTAAACCAACTGGATTTGCTTCAATCATGGTTTGTATTGGTTTGAGATTAAAAGCCCCTTAGGAGAGCTCTTCTTCTCTGTTTCATTGTCTACTATGAAACCGCAGATTTGGAATTTTTGACCCCTGCGGTCGCCAGTCACAACTGTTTTTAATCCTCTTTTGGTAAACAGAAGAAGTTTACATTGACATCTTTAACTTTTCCCAATTATTTATAGCAATCAAAAGTAGAACAAGTTGGCATTTTGACCAAAAAACTGGCTAAATGATCTACAAAGCAGGCTGAATGCTTCACTCCAATAGAAAACAAAGGGATGTTATACAGGCAGTGAAAACATGTGATTTCTAGATGGTGGAACACAGACTCTAAAACTGTAAAGTAGCCCCATTTTTAAAAGGCAATTAAATGCATATGGTGCATAATATTGCATTTCGTTGGGCATATAAATCTCCAAATAAGCACATTTTAAAGATTTTAGGTCAAACTTGTAAAAACAGTGGAGGATCCCTTTAAAGGTCCCATGTCATTTTTCACCCATTTCCATTTTTTCTAAGAATCCCAAAAACATAGTATTTTAGGTTTATTTTCCCAAACTCACCTGTTTTCCAGAGTTTTAGCCTCTGAAAAGTCACTTTCTGAGCAACTCTACACAAACAGGCTGATTTGCGGCCTACTTATGCATATTCATCAGTGGGCGTGTCTATAGACCTGACACTGACTTCTTCCTCCCCGCACGATGACGCAGGGCCAGAGGACGGCTCGCCCTCCTCCCACCCACTCCGTAGCCAAGCTCATGCTGCTTTATAAACACGAGACAGAGCGTGGGGGCGGGGCATTCACCGGTACATACATAGACTGTAGAAAATACATACATAGCACTGCGTGAAGGATGCTGAAACGCTCACCTTCCTGATCGTGTCTGTTTACATGTCAATCATGGCAGAGAGCTTCCTGGAGGCGTGGCTTCTCCAGCTCAGTGCCGCGTCAAATTAGTCACCAAAGTGGGAACTTGTCATAAGATTGGAGCGAGGTGTTTGGGCTCACTCTGCAGTAAGAAAGGAGCAAATCACCCTCTAACTAACGATTGAGGGAATCAATGAAAAAAAACACAGTTTGGGCATGTGTATGAAGCCCATATAGCACTTTTTGATGTTTAAAGCACAGAAAAGTGGATTTAGTGTAACATGGGCCCTTTAAATTAGGAAGGAAGGATATATTGCGGAATATAGTAGCTGCATTCAAAATGTACAGTATGTTGTTTGAAAATTAGGTTCAATACCAACCTTCAGTAAGGTAACTAAAAGTTTATTTATATAGCACTTTTCAAGTTAAAACAAAGTGCTTCACATGAGCACTTTGACATATGGAGAGAAACAAAAACATTGAGAGGGGACACAGTTCCAATTAAAATGAGAAGGAATAAATAATTGCAGTTAATAATTAAAGAATAATAACTAAATGATTCATTTTAACTAAAGAAATAATTGAGAATATAGTATTAAAACATCTCCAAAGAATGTGGTACAAGTAAAACTGCTGAAAAGAGTTGCTAAACTAATAATGATAATAAAAATATTAAATGTAACAGTAGTTGTCATGTATCCTAAACACAAAAAATATCTACAAAATGTTCAGATGATGTAAAAATGTGAGCACATGCCTTTGAAAAAACAATATTAAGTGTGGAGACATTTGAGTTTGTTTGTGACATGCTGGTGCAGGTTCAGCAGTGGTGGACTGGTTGGTGTTCATGCAGCTGGCTGTGAGCAGGGTGGAGGCTGTGACCCTGGCCTCAGCCCTGATGGAGGAAGGCTTTCTGAGGACTGTGGGTATGAGGAGTCTGGAGGCTCTCCGTACTGGTGGAGAACAGTTCATGGATGATTCCACTGCACTGTACAGCTTTGTAAGTTTCTTTGCTTTGCAGTGACTGCTAGTAATATCTTAAAGGGGACATATCATGCTAAATCCACTTTTTTAGCCCTTAAATGCATTTTGTTGTATATTTAGAGTGCTTAGAAGTACAGAAAAAATCCAATTAGTCTCTTCAGGTGCTCCGTAGATATCTTTATATTCTGTTTTGCTCATATTTTTCAATCTGTTTCGATTTTTCTATTCTATTATGTTTTTTGAACTATTACATCACAGTATTTGCAGCGGAACTGCCAAATTAGGACATCAACTCCAGGCCCAACACTTCGAGCAATCCGCCATTTTTATTTCTCGCTTTTATTTTGTAGTCCACGCTCAAGGATGCAGAAGTTATGAGAGGATAAGTCAAAATGTTCGGTTGTTGGATGTAGTAACCTACACGCTTCATTACACCGTCTTCCAGCATCAGAACCTTTTCAAAGTGTCTGGTTGAGTTTTATTTTTCACGGAAATGTACCCACATCTGTGGGTAAGGTCATTTTTGTGTGCGCGAAGCACTTCAAGGATGACTGCTTCTGCAACCTCCGCCAGTATAAAGAAGGATTTGCCGAAAGACTTTGTCTGATTGAGGGTTCAATTCCTTCTATCTTTGGAGACAACGAACAGAGCACTTCGGTAAGCTGTAAATAACGCTAAAAAGTGTGATGATAAGACGTCCCTGTCATTGTTTTGTTAGCATTAGCAGTTGCACCGTCTTCAGACTTCATATGTTAGCGCTGTGTGCTCGTTTTAGATCCTTGATGATATGGCCTACGTGATTTAATTTAAGTCTAAAGTTTTCATTAGTCATTTCATTTTACCGTTTTTGTCTTTGAAAAGACTGTATTAAAATGCATTTTGTGACGTTAGCTTGGCGCTAGCGTTAGCTCGGTGCTTGTGTTAGCTCACTTGTTAGGGTTCTGCAGGTTCATCATCTTCATTTTCATCTCGCTCCGCTGGGTCAGACTCTGGCTCTAACATGTAAAGCTGGATGGACAAGTCTTCTGTTGTTGACATTTTGTAAATAACCTCTGAATAAAAAGTTTATGTGCCGCTACATAGCCGTATCTCTTCTATCAAACTACAAAAATGGCCGAGCAGGGTGGAGTTGAACCGAGTGTCACCTGAAGAGGGGGCGGGGTATGGAGTGTCTCATTTGCATTTAAAGAGACCGCACCAAAATGAGTTGCTCTCAGAAGCACATCAGAAAAGGGGCCTGTGGAGCTATAATAATGAGGAATTCAGACCCAAGCATTGCAGTTCCGCTTTATATAGACCACAACTGTATGATTTATATGTAAAAAGGAAGGATTTAAAACCATGACATGTCCCCTTTAACTTCCTGAACATACTGTACGTCACTCATTTCTCATTGTTTCTGCTTTGCTGCAGTCCGACAGTTTAAAGAAGAGAGGCTCTGTGAGGGCAGAGACGTCTTTATCTGCAGTGGAGATGAGTGGGACAGTTATAAAGAGGGGATATCTGCTCAAACAGGTACACAGACTATTTGTAGCACATATAATGATCCTACACTCTATGGGGAACAGTTTGAAAATGTTGGGCTTTTATTTGCAGGGACACAGAAGAAAAAACTGGAAGGTGCGACTGTTTGTGCTGCGTTCTGAGCCCGCCTTCCTCCACTATTATGACCCCACTACAGTGAGTGTACAGGACAATAAGCCTTTTCACACTCTCGCACTGGTTCTGTTCTTCCGCATTAGGTCAAAGGTCAAGAGGGATAAACTTGCCATGGCTGACGGTGTAGGAAACGAGTCTGACAGAGATTTAGATTATTTTACCAGTTGGAGGGTTGATTCCTTGAAAGATTTTTTGCTTAAACGTAGTATCGATCTCCGAAGCAGAAAGAATGAGTTAGCTGCTAAAGCTAATGCTGCACACGAGCTGAAAATTCTGTTTTTTCCTGACTTTTCAAACTGTTTCAGCTGATGGCGTCACTTCAGTTCACTTATCGATCTGTCCATCTTGTGCACTTCCTTCAAATTTGTAAATTGAATTAAAATAATAGCTTAATAAAACTAATCATGGACCGGCTTAGTGAATGGTGTACCTCGTAAATTTACCTTTTCAATGTGAAAACCCATTCTGTCCTTTTCACACTCGGAAATCTCGCGTTTTTCAAAAAACTCAAACACTTTACTCAAGTCAGAAAAAGAAACCAACGACAACAACAATGAAGTAAATACAGAAAATACATGACAATCAAAAGTTAAAAGCTTGGGAGAAGGAGTGGATAGCTTTGATACTGTTTCTCTCATCGGTTTTACAAAAGTGCTCGTATACGTGCATCAGAGTCCGAAATCGCCCCCTAGTGGAGACCCAGGTTGTCGGTGTTTTTATTCATCAGGGGTGGAAGCGAGGGGACTGTCCTTGCTTCAATACGGCTGCTGAGGTGCTCTCATTGTTTTTTTAAAAGTACTCGAATCGACCGAAATCTGCATCACCAGAAAACCTTGGACACCTCCTCGAGTCCGAATATGTTTATTATTAATAATATAAACACTATCAAAACACTAACGATCTCTGGAATAGCATTAAAAACGATGTTAGGTTGAAAATATCAACAGAGTGAACAACCTATGACCCCCCCCAGGTTGCACATGTGCAGAGTGTGAAAAGGCTTATACATAATACACACAGTTTAAACCAGGGGTCACATACCTTTCTGAAACTGGGAGCTATACTTCAAAGCTCGTGAATAGTCCCAACGGCTACCAGTCTAAAAAGCACTTATTAAATACTACATTTTCAAGTTTTAAATTCAAGTTTCAGCATTCAACTGTTTGTTTCTCCTGATTTATGCAATCATTTCATTTTCATTATGTTTCACAGGAAATCATCTTTTTCCTATTTTACTAGCTACTAACTAACAACTTTAAATAATCATATTCGTACAATTAACCATGATGTAATATTTTACGAAAATCCACTTTGCATTTTTTAAGAAACATGTCTTATCACAATCCGTGTACCAAATCTGTGACACCTAAAAAGATTTCAGTGAAAATAAACATTTGAAGATATTTAATAGTAAAACCTATAAAGTTCAGCAGGTTTGTAACTTTACTAAGGCTCTGACTACATCTGTGGTTTGAATCCTGGCAAGTAAATCAGATTTTAGATGGAGCTCATTGGTGACTAGAGCTCCTGAGGGCCCCTCACATACAGTAAGTAGTCCATGCTGGACCTGGTGCCCATGCACACGTGTTGGTGACCCCTGGTTTAAACCATGCGATGAATTTAAATACTTCAATTTCATAAGTGAACAAAGTCCAGTTGAGCTATCTTTTTATTTCATCCTCTGCTTTACACAATAGTGACAGTGATTATGGCCTTATCTTTTATATCAGGATGATGTCAATCCTGTGGGTGGTTTCTCACTGCGAGGCTGTCTGGTTTCTTCCCTTAATGATAATGGTGTTCCCTCAGGTAAGTCACTCCATCCTTCTGGCCTTTTTAAACCAAATTTGACCAAGATTAGACTGATGTTACAAAGAAATTGTGCTGTGTGTGTGTGTGTGTGTGTGTGTGTGTGTGTGTGTGTGTGTGTGTGTGTGTGTGTGTGTGTGTGTGTGTGTGTGTGTGTGTGTGTGTGTGTGTGTTCGTTCAAACCAAAGTAACAGAGTTAAAATACAGAAATAATCCATAACCTATGTATAAAACACTTGACAAATGTAGCTAAAAAAAATCTATTTGGTTTTTAAAATCAGTTTGACTTTTGTTGAAGCTATAGTTAAAGCTGCTAGGGATGTTTTTTTTTTAACAGAAATGTATTTTTTCTTCGCCAGACAAAGAGGACAATGATTGCGTGATACAGTTTTTGTGCTCTTTTCAATTTCAACTAGTTTGAGATCTTTCCACGTAAGCTCCAAAATAAACATTCTAAATGGTTTTGTTGCAACTTTCAGTCCATGAAAACAGCAGAAATGTGTTGGAAAGTCAGTGTTTTGGTCCATCTACGGGACTCTACATCCCACAATGCAACGGGCAAAACTTTTCCAGCATTGTCTCTAAGCAAGTGTTTACAGTGATCAAAACAAACTTTCGAGCTGCAATTTTAGCCTTTTACACTTTCTTTGGAGCAAATGATCTTCGATTTATTGATCTATGAGGCCAATACTATGTCTTTATCTGATTAAAAAAAATATTATCCCCAACGACAAAGTAGGATCAAACATTCTGATTGATTTGAAGAATCAATATGCACTGAGGTCTTTCAACTTGTAGGGTAGTACTTGTCTTACTTTTTCATGACCTTGTGCAGGTGGACTTTGGTAACAATATATATTTTTCTTTGTATCCAGGTGTGAAGGGGAATGTCCAAGGTAACTTGTTTAAAATCATCACTCAGTCAGACACACATTTCTTCATCCAGGCTCCAATGCACCAGGACAAGATGGAGTGGATTGAAGCCATCAGAGAGCAGACATAAAGCTGCAGCATGTAGAGTCCACATCTTTACTGTTATACATTGTTCATTTATTTATTCCAGCTGTGAGAAGACTTTACACGTTATGTGAATGCTAATTCTCCTGCTATGTTTTCAGACATAGTGAAAAGGTTTGAAAGCCACACTGTAGCAACATGTCCTTTTTTCAAAGATGATTTTCTGTATTCAATTTTTAATTAATTTTAAAAGTTTAGAAAGTGTTTTTGCACACTCTACTTTTTGTATATTGTTTTTTTTAAAAAAAATTTTATTGCTCATTTAGTTAAGTTTTGTTACTGCTGCAACAGTAAAAAGGTAAATAACGTGAACATAATGTACCTACATGCATACATACATACCCACATACACATATACTGGTACATTTACTTATAAAGACATCTACCTACAGTATCTATACTTATATACCTATATATATTTCATATATACATTAGAGCCGTCAAAAGCACTGCAGATCAGACAACGGTCACTAGCATCAAAGCCAGACACCCGGCTTGGCAAAAACAAATATATATATATATAAATACATTTAAAATAAATAAATTAAAAAATTAAAAAAATAAATAAAATCGTGACCACACAAAAAAAGTACCATTATTTCTTGTGAAGCTCAGAAAGGAGCATATCAAAAACCAGTATGATATAAAAATTAGCATCAAATCCATTCATAGCGTCAAAATCAAGTCTGCAACTCCAATACCAAGACAACTCCAGCATACATACAAACTTACTAGTGGGTCTAAGAAAGAAAAAATAAACAAATAAGTACATAAAAAAAAAAACATAAATTGAAAAATTTAAATTGAAAAAAATAAAAAATAAGTAATACTTTTTTGTATATTGTTTTATATTTTTCGCTTTTTACCATGTTATTGTGTAGAGAATTTAGAGATTTTGTATAGAAGGTGCATTATGAATACAATGTATTATTTTTCCACAATATGTATTATGAATACACTGCAAATCAAAGACTTCAATTAACCAAGCATGTGTGTTTTGAATATTGCATGTGTTTACAGAAAACATACAAACTGTACTCTGAATGATTTTGGCCTCTTGACAATGACATCATTGTATTTCTCTGTTTCTTCCTCTACTCCTGTTTCTGTGAGATCTATCTCCATGGAGATCAGGTGTTCATTACATGAATGTGTCTAACATGAAGTTGACGTAATGTACTGTGCATGTAGAGACTAGAGGAAGTGAAGGTGGAATTTTGTCTCTATTTATTAGCTCACCTTTGTTCAGACTTGCAGCCCAGAAATCACAGAGTGTCAGACACTCTTTAGCCAATGCTTTATCTGTGTGAGTCAGTCTATGCTGTGGAGCTTTAAAGGTCCAGCTCTAGTCATGTTATAGTCAGAGGTGTAAGTAATGGATTACAAGAACTCACGTTACTGTAACTGAGTTGCTTTTATGGGTACTTGTACCCATAAAAGCAACTTTTTTATGGGCAAAAGTACTTTTTTGGGGTATATTCCTAAATCAGTCATTTTACTTGTACTTAAGTAAGTTTTTTAAAGAAGTAAAGTAATTTGTTAGATTTCTACACACAAGTGTTACTGAGTAAACTATTATTTTTTGTGAATATTTTCTTTTTTGTGTGTTCTGATCAAAGCACAGCCACTTTCATGGGTTCAGGTTGAGGTTTCCACCTATTATGTTGTTACCCACATGACACTGTTTTAGAGTTCATAAATGTAGCTATACTTAGAGTTTAAAAAATTTTTTTTTTTTTTTTTTATTTAATTCAATGGTTGTATTTTATTTATTTTTATTTTTTTTAAAGAAATGTACATTTTGACAAACCTTTTATTTTACATAAATAAGATTTGGTCTCTTCCATTTTAAGTTTATACATGAGACGTTTACTGTATGCAACTATGCAAGGGAAGATTTATTACCAAAAATAAATGAAAGTAATTATAGTAACTTTTACTTTGAGCACTAGTTAATTGAGCTACATTTTACTGGTACTTGAGTACAATTTCAATCAAGTAACTGTACTTCTACTTGAGAACATCAGCACTTTACACCTCTGATTAGTGAACAGAGATGCTGGGAACGCCATAAATCCTTCATCTAATCACTGAGTGAGAACAAAGCTGTGACAAACACCAAAGAAAATGATTTATTGTGTTAAAGTTAAGTCAATAATTATCACGACAATAGTGTGTATGGAAAATAAAAAGGAAAACAAAGAAAGAAGGGTTTTAGAGTCAAAGATGACAGTGATTTTACAAATGCAGCAGAAATAACCCGAGTGTGTAACTTAGAAACAAAGTGAATCACATTAACAAGGTTATTGCTGGCATGCACTGGTGGGCTACATTTTTGCCCTCGTTGGATTACACAGTCGGGCTCTGAATGACAATCTTTGCTATTACAATTCGTCTCACAGACATTCATCTTCACACTTGTAAACTCAGGTGCGTTCAGCAGCAGGTACCTCCACGAAATCGGACACAAATGTTTCATAGAGGCACTGTGTTTTAGAGTGACACGTCAGGTGTGCGCAGGAAACAATATTCACGCTTCAGTCACTTTTTCTGAAGTCCTCAGGTAGCCTACTGTAGGTAATCTTCGTGAAGGCACTTTGTCTAAACATGTGAATATACGAGGAAGGTATGACTTTTTAAGATGGGAACTCATAATCCTGCAAAAAAAGTAGGGATATTCTAATGTTCTGCACATACACCGTCCTGGGACAGACTCAGGTACGCCATCAGTGGGTGAACGCTGGTGTCACGCCACTTTGGTGAGCTGCAGGTCACCAAAGACTCTTAAGGCGGTGAGAGAGGCGAGCTGTGAGAGCCGGTGACTGAAACCACACAGAGGCTGTCCGTCCACCAGGATACGAAACTGCTGGTGCTCACACACTATCTCCATCTGAAGGGGAAGAAAAAAGAAATGTGAAGTCAGTCAAAGATGTAAAAAAAACATCTGGTATCATCCTTTATGAAGGTGATTAGTAATGGAGATTGTGACTCATTCATTTATTGAATTTAAATGATTCAGCATAGAAGGTTTGATCACTTCAGCACCCAAAGTTTCAGTTCTGCTTATTGGGCAATGACGATGTCAACATGATTCATTACTATTGGCCAATCAAACCTATGGTCAATCTTGTCCTGTCAGTTGAATTAAAGATATTTTAAAACTAGAGGTGTAAATACTACTGATATATCCTACTCATGTAGAAGTACTGTTAGTTGATTGAACTTGAACTCAAGTACAAGTACAAGTAAGTCATACATAAAATACTCAAGTACAAGAAAAAAGTAGCTCAATTACATAGTACTTAATGTAAAAGTTACAATTTATTTTGGCAGTGGCAATCCTTACGTTTGCCATATCAATATATCGACATTCTATCGGTACGCAGCGCCCTATTTGGCCAGTTTAGATCACGTGATATGTCAGTTTAGGTCGCTTGACTAAGACTAAACCTTACCCTAAACCAAACCCTAACTCTAAACCTAATCCTAACCCTAACCCTAAGACGCTACGTACGCGTACTTCGGTAACTGTACCATTGGTACCGGGGGTTGTCCGTACGGCAACCGTACAAATAGATACTTTCATTTAATTTCACCCCCCACATTTATTTTTGGTAATAAATCTTGCCACGGTTCCCTTGCATACAGTAAACATCTCATGTATGAACTTAAAGAGGAAGAGGGGGAATCCTGCACAATTGGAACTTTCAATTCTTTATTTAAAATAAAATAATACTATTTAAATAATAAAAAATAAATAAATTAATTTAAAAAAAATCAGGCTTTACGTATAGCTAAATTTATGAACTCTAAAATTGTGAAAATAACCAGCATTCATTACGTTTAATCTGATTGGACGTCTATGATGTGATGCATTTGATTGTTGTCTGGTCATTTCATTTTTTGTAGTTTCTCAATGTCTGTTGATCATATTAAAACAAGAACTTATTTTCTCAGTAACGGTTGAATGTAGAAATGTGTTAAACTGCTTTACTTCTTTTAAAAAAAAAATCAAAGGCCTGGAAGGATGCCCCCAAAAAAGTCATAGATCAAAGCATTTGATTCACTTTATCATCCATCTGTCTGAAATGTCTCTTTTAAGTTGAAGTAAATTTTAATACACAACTCCTGAATTCCTTCAAACAGTCTAAATGTTTAATAACAATAAAACCCAGTCACAAGGTTAAAGAGTGGGCATCCATCCTAGAAATGAATGATACTCTCTCCTTATCTCCTACACGTGTATGGGTAACAGTTCCAAATAAAGATATGAACTTTCAACTACACAATGTTCATCTTAATAAGGTGGTGAAATCTCTAGCCAATCAGATTAAACAGAACAAAGAAGAAACCTTAATAATTACCAATAAAGAAGCCCACACACTCACCTGGAGACATCAATAATATTCTCAAATATTACTATTCCAACTACAGTATATTCATCAGACATCAACCCTAATTAGAACGACATTAAGACATTTATTTCTCTATAATATCAACGGGCCTAAACTGACTACCAAACACATTATAACTTCTGTACTCTGCTTTTTCTTTTCTGTTGCTAAATACGGTAAATAAAAACTGCTGTGAACGATGTTGTCCTCCAACATCTAGTTCTTATATTATTATTTTCATATTATTATCTTATCTCTTACTGTAACTGTATAACTCTTGAAAGCACCATTAGAGTTTAAAGCACATCATGATCAGATGATAATGACAAGTCAAAGGAAGATTGATCCTCCATGTTTTCCACTGTTTATCCCTGATGCCTGACTGGGGCAGCCAAACATACAAAGATGCTTACACAGCATTTCTTTTAGGCACATAGTGTAATATCACACAGAACCTCCTTAATTTAAGGATCCTCAAATCTAATTAATTATCAGTACCTTGACATGTGTGTGTCATCTATCTTTTACACAGTTACAAAGGATAACAGTACCTTAAAAGCTTCTCCAGGTGCAAATGGAAAGAAGGAAAGAGTATTTTCACATGATCCCCATTTTCCATCCAATCGGGCATTGCGTTGGACAGCCTTGTCCATGAAGCTGACCTTCAGTTGTAGGCCCACATCGCCCTCAGTCTCCTCCTCTTCAGGCTTACTGGACAGAATCACTTCAATACTGTGAAAAAGATGTTTAAAGTCTCATGAGTTAAATCTATAACTTACATCTTCACATGCACATTTACAGTAAACTTGTAGATATATTATTGAGACAGTTTAAAGCATTTATTGAGTTGTGTTTTTTCCCCCCAAGTGTTAAACCTTATTCTGAGGTTATTTACTTCCTTCCTGTGTGATAAATAGAGAGCCTAGAACAACCAAACCACTAAACATAGGCTGTACACCTGTAATCAACAGATAACTTTCTCTTTAGACCCTTTGATTGTTTGTAAATATTGTGACGTATTTTGTTGGGCGGAGCTTAGCCTGGAGGCAAAACCACAGTTGTCTTTGTTTTTTCTGAGCACGAGTGTCCGCTGGAATCCTACAAAACTTTAATATATACGTCCACTAGCGTTATTCCTTCTATTCTGGCACCCAAATACACAACAAAGCTGTAACATTACAGTCTTTAGCCAGCGGCGTTTCCTGTTTTTGCCTCCAGCCATTTGGGGTCTATATGTTGACTGTAATATCAAGATTAAATGCCTTCTATTTGTAGAATTAAAATACCAACCAAATTTTATTATTCCACGATCACAAATACTTCTGTATCTATCACACAAACGTCTGTGCTTATTCATAAATATAAGGTGTATATCAGAGGCTCTAAATGTCAATAATTGAGCCACATTGATTAAATGTGCTTGATTTTACAGTGAGTAACTGCAGTTTATATCATAATAACACCAAATGCTTTGAGATTGTTGAAAATGATGCAGGTTTCTTTCTTATCACTAGGGTTGGGTATCGATTGGGTTTTATCCGTTATGGATGCCTACTCTGAGTTTACCTCCGTACTGAGATTATAACCCTAACCCTAACCTAATCCAATAAACAAATGAAACACATGTCCGTTCACTTTGAAAACAAAAATAAACACAAGTGAATAATTATTTTTTTAGCAAAAAATTATTTTACAGTAGCGCGCATGTGTGCCTATATGCCCATATACAATCTCAGTATGATGAGCATTCAGTACATGACACCGGTTATTTGTCAAAATACAGCACCGTTTTATTTTTAGGGCCAAATTGAACACAGTATTACCTTAAATAATATATATACAAGTAACATATGGAAATAATAAATAAACAAAAACATTTAAATAATATCAAATAAAACGATATTGTACTAAATTATATAATACCGGAGATGAATATTGTTATCATGATTTTATTTGTCAATAATAATTAATAGCCTCTGAAATTAAATGAGGAACCGAAATGTTTGTTCTTATTCGGTCTGGTTACTACCGTTTACGTCAGAACCGGTGCCATATTGGTATCGCGTTTCGGTACCCAACCCTACTTATCACTGCCTATTTTTGCCAAAAAACATAACAAATCCATCTCACACAGAGTGATCTCACTTTTGTGCTTTGTATATAAGATTTATTCTTCAACACATTGATGCTGATGAAATAGAATGACATATTATTACTGTCTCATGACCTGTGTTGTCCAGTTTAATGAAGTGAAGTCAATGGTTTGCTAATTGACATATTTTAGTAAAAGCAACATGTACAGTAACCTGCTGCTGTCCCTAACAAACTGACAGCAGATGTTCACATTCTAAGAGATTTTAATCTCTCTGGCACACATTCATGGATAAAATCACCCAAAAAAAACAAACAAAAGACATTATGAAAATATTTAGGGACTATCTGGGGTAATTGAGTCTAATCCCAGGGAACAGCTGCAACTTCTGCATCAAAATATGCTCTGAGTGTGTGCAACAGTCCCTATCGCTGTTATTCATGTGTCATTCCTCTTTATGTGTATAACATGGCTCCTGTGTTAGAAAAAGGAGCTTGGACTGACCTTTTGGGTTTTTTGT
Source organism: Gouania willdenowi (assembly GCF_900634775.1). Lineage (NCBI taxonomy): Eukaryota > Metazoa > Chordata > Actinopteri > Blenniiformes > Gobiesocidae > Gouania > Gouania willdenowi. The sequence continues at coordinate 8,686,932 of NC_041065.1, forward strand.
TCACTATTCCCATCACAACCAGTTTCATCGAAGGCCGCATCCCTCCTTTAATCTCCCCGATGTACTCCCCCTGTGGAACAATAGGACACACTCAGGATGAGGCCTATACACTGCAGCAAACAGCCTTTCAGTTTAACACAAAAACAGGTATAGACTTTAAACCCTGGTGTGGATGTCTAAATCTATGCCATGGTGCAATCTGTGGCACCCTGTAGAACAATAGATGCGTTGATCTGACTCAGGAGCATTAGCTACACGTCAGTATTCTGGTTTACCGCACAGAAAACATTCATAAACCTGCAGGTAAATCATAATGCATGCACTAATAAGACAACAAGGGGCCGGTACATACGTTTTCTTCCATTCTTGCAGCGTGGAGGTTTTGACTGATGATGCCAAAGGAGGAATAAAAGGCTGCTGCCTCCAGCTGGCAAACCCCTCCCCTAACACGTTGTCATGGAGACTGGTTCCCAGGTTGGAGGGGTGACTGGTTGAAGAGACAGACTGAGGAGGTAGAGAGATAGCTTTTGCTGTGGGAATGAGACAGAAAGTCGATATGTCATAATGACGCAGGATATGAAAATCGATATGCTGGTGCTAAATATAAATTTATTTAATTTTTAATTTAGACTTTTTTTTAAATGAGAACTTTCCATATATGTACTTATTGTTTTAGGTTAACACTAGTGGAATATTTTTTAAGACAACCATGCTTGTTTTTCCTTGAGAAAATCCATCCATCCATCCATCTTCTCCCGCTTAGCCATTTCCGGGTCGCGGGGGCAGCATCCTCAGTAGGGAGGCCCAGACTTCCCTCTCCCCGGCCACTTCCTCCAGCTCTTCCGGGGGGACCCCGAGACGTTCCCAGACCAGCCGAGAGACATAGTCTCTCCAGCGTGTCCTGGGTCTTCCCCGGGGCCTCCTTCCGGAGGGACGTGCCCTGAACGCCTCACTAGGCTTTGACAAAGGGCAGCCCTGGCGGAGTCCAACCCTCACCGGAAACGATTTCGACTTACTGCCGGCAATGCGGACCAGACTCTGACTCCGGTCATACAGGGAACGAACAGCTCCTATCAGGAGGTTCGATACCCCATACTCCCGGAGGACCCCCCACAGGAATCCCCGAGGGACACGGTCAAATGCCTTTTCCAGGTCCACAAAACACATGTGAACTGGTTGGGCAAATTCCCATGACCCCTCAAGGACCCTGCTGAGGGTGTAGAGCTGGTCCACAGTTCCACGGCCAGGACGAAAACCACAATGCTCCTCCTGAATCCGAGGTTCAACTATCCGGTGGACCCTCCTCTCCAGTACCCCTGAATAGACCTTACCGGGGAGGCTGAGGAGTGTGATCCCTCTATAATTGGAACACACCATCCGGTCCCCCTTCTTAAAAAGGGGGACCACCACCCCGGTCTGCCAATCCACAGGCACTGCCCCCGATGTCCACGCGATGTTGCAGAGTCGTGTCAGCCATGACAGCCCCACAACATCCAGGGCCTTGAGGAACTCCAGGCGGATCTCATCCACCCCCGGAGCCCTGCCACCGAGGAGCTTTTTAACCACCTCGGCAACCTCAGCCCCAGAGATAGGAGAGCCCACTCTCGGGTCCCTGGGCCCTGTGTCCTGATTGGAAGGCGTGTCGGTGGGATTGAGGAGGTCTTCGAAGTATTCCCCCCACCGATCCACAACGTCTCGAGTCGAGGTCAGCAGCGCACCATCCGCACCATACATAGTGTTGACGGTGCACTGCTTCCCCCTCCTGAGACGCCGGATGGTGGTCCAGAATCTCTTCGAAACCGTCCGGAAGTCGTTCTCCATGGCCTCACCAAACTCCTCCCATGTCCAGGCTTTTGCCTCGGCGACCGCCGTGGCTGCACTCCGCTTGGCCCGTCGGTACCTGTCTGCTGCCTCCGGAGTCCCACAGGCCAAAAAGGCCCGGTAGGACTCCTTCTTCAGCTTGACGGCATCCCTCACCCCCGGTGTCCACCAACGGGTTCGGGTATTGCCGCCACGACAGGCACCGACTACCTTGCGGCCACAGCACCAATCAGCCGCCTCAGCAACAGAGGCACGGAACATGGCCCACTCGGACTCAATGTCCCCCGCCTCCTCCGAGACATGGTTGAAGTTTTCCCGGAGGTGGGAGTTGAAGCTCCTTCTGACGGGAGACTCTGCCAGGTGTTCCCAGCAGACCCTCACGATACGTTTGGGTCTGCCAGGTCTAACCGGCATCCTCCCCCGCCATCGGAGCCAACTCACCACCAGGTGGTGAACAGTTGACAGCTCCGCCCCTCTCTTTACCCGAGTGTCCAAGACATGCGGCCGCAAGTCCGATGACACGACTACGAAGTCGATCATCGAACTGCGGCCTAGGGTGTCCTGGTGCCAAGTGCACATATGGACACCCTTATGCTTGAACATGGTGTTTGTTATGGACAATCTGTGACGAGCACAGAAGTCCAACAACAAAACATCGCTCGGGTTCCGATCAGGGGGGCCGTTCCTCCCAATCACACCCCTCCAGGTCTCACTGTCGCTGCCAACGTGAGCGTTGAAGTCCCCCAGCAGAACGAGGGAATCCCCAGAAGGAGCACTCTCCAGTACTCCCTCTAAGGAATCCAAGAAGGGTGGATACTCCGAGCTGCTGTTTGGCCCATAGGCACAAACAACAGTCATAATCCGTCCCCCCACCCGAAGGCGGAGGGAGGCTACCCTCTCGTCTACCGGGGTAAACTCCAACGTACAGGCACTAAGTCGGGGGGCAAGAAGTACAGCCACCCCGGCCTGGCGACTCCAGAGTAGAAGAGAGTCCAACCCCTGTCGAGCAGGCTGGTTCCAGAGCCCTTGATATGTGTCGAGGTGAGACCGACTATATCTAGTACGAACTTCTCCACCTCGCACACAAGCTCAGGCTCCTTCCCCGCCAGAGAGGTGACATTCCACGTCCCTAACGCTAGCTTCTGTAGCCAGGGATCAGATCGCCAAGGCCCCCGCCCTGGACGACTGCCCGGCCTCCTTTTTTTTTTTTTTTTTTTTTTGTCCTTGAAAAAATAATCATTATAAATTAATTTTCTTGCAATATATTGATTATCGTAGAATAGTTGCATCCTGATGATATTGGTGTCATGAACCATGTATTGTGAACAATGTATCGTATCGATCGTCAGGTACCCTTGTGATTCCCAGCTCTTGTCTACTGTTAAGTCTCCTAGTGCCAGGTTTCTCAAAAGGAGAGAATAATACAAAAACAACACTAATATCACCAGACTGAAAGTTAATGTGTTTGTTTGAACAACACTGAATCTATTTGGTTATGTAAAAGGTGGTTCAAATGCAAGTGAGATACCTGGCACAAATATGACAAGATTGATCTATTTAATTTAATTTAATTTAATTTAATTTAATTTCTAACTTTATTTTGAATTTTAATTTAATTTAATTTAATTTAATGTTTAAAAATTTTAAAAAAATACAATATTTTACCAATGTTATTCCATACATTTTCCAAATTAGTTTTCTTCTAATGGGACTCTGCAAAGAAAGGGTAATCAAGGATAGATAAAGTATGTTAAGTAAACAACGAGATTAGTTTTTTTAATGTTTGTTGCGGTTATAGTCAAAGAAACAATATTTACCATACAGAGGAGGCTTCGGGAAACCACGAGGGTATTTTTTCCCACTGATCATGAAGGCAACTTTTCAACTTTTCAACGCATTCCCACCACATGTTCATTTTAGACCAATCAGAGTTGGAGAATCAGCTGATTGAGTCACATGACTTCCTTGAGTCAGCTAGCATAACAGGTCTGGTTAGAGCTGCGGCGGAAAGCGTCATTACAGCCAATTGTTGGGCATAAACAGCAGAAAGCCATGAGTGAGTGAGTGATTTCATTTACTTTTATCTGTATTTAATACACTTAATGCACGTAAGACATGTTTTTTGTGACTTAATGTTTCCAAGTTGTGTCTCTAACAACTGTTTAAAAAGGCTAACGAAGGGCAGCTGTCAAATCAGATACATCAGAGACCTTCATGTACCGTGTTGATCTGTCTGTAAATGCACTGAACAGGAAAAACACCCACACATCTAAATATCACTGAAATCTCCTCTTCGAAAGAAAAACAAGAATTAACCCCATGATCATAACAAAAACATCTATCAACATATTGTCATGATTCTGTGTTGCTTCGTGTGTTCTCAAATAAAGGCTAGAAAGTAGTTTAACAATAAGGTAATAATTCCTTGATACATTAGTGGTTGTAATGGTAATAATAAGCTTGTCTTATCTCTCTCTCTCTCATATACACACACAATATTAACACTATAGAACAATAAGTCAATCAAGCCTCCGAGGCATACTTCACTGTCAATAAATAAATTATTATATTTTAAAGCTGTATAAAACGTCTTACTGTTTTTTTTTTTTATGCATGGTGATTATAACAATCAATGTTCAAATTCTAAGAAGAATTCAGAATTATTTTTGTCTTGTTTATATCATTTTTTAAAGTTATTTTTGAGCCAATGCTGACTTTGCTTGACTCAGTAATGCTGAGTCATGAGTAATCACGCTATGTTGTTGAGATCCTCTTTCTGTTGGTTCTTGTGGTCATTTATCTCCTCCAAGAATAAGAACAATCTGACTTTTGCACTTGTTTTGTACTTTTTCCAGAAAACTTGATTTAAGTTTATTACGTGAAAACCTCTGAAACAGTCATTATTTACTTTGTCATATTTTGTATTTGGGAACAAGATTTTTAAATATTGAAATTGTCAACTTCCTACAATCTATACATTTTCTTTATTAATCTTTAACAAAAAACAGAAACTTTCCACCACATTTGGTGCTTGTAAATAATGTGATTTGGACATTTCAGTTTTGATCTCTAACGACAGTGGAATATTTATTTATACCTGTATAATGTTTTACCACCAACTGGTTCTCTTTTATCAAATTTAATGTTTCTCATCCAAAGCATGTTTGTGCTGTCATTGGTGTTTATTTAAGGCTGTACGATTGCCGTATCAATATACGGACATTCTGTTTGTACACAGTGCCCCTCATTGGCCAGTTTAGGTCACGTGACTTAGACTAAACCTAACCGTAACCTAAACGTAACTCTAACCCTAACAATTGTAGCTATATAGGATTATAACCTAACCCTAACCTTAAGATGCTACGGATGTGTACTTCGGTAACCATACCAATAGACACTTTCTTTATTTAATTAATTTTGTTCACTAATATTAGCCATGTTTAAGACTAAAGTCTTTCACATGGCTAAGGAATGGAATTCTCTATCTCAGTAACCCAGCTCAACTCCAATATGTGCTTAGTATTGTTTTTGTTGTAGATTTTTTCCTTCTTTTTTTGCTTTTTTAATTTCTATTACTACTTGAAACCAATCCAGACTTTGTGCATTTTATTGTAGGTGAAGAAAGCTCAGCTGTGCTCACTGGGTGCCTGGCAGTGATGTGACCTCTGAGCCACAGCAGTCATCATGTATCCCTTTGGCTGCGACCCCGAGACGTCTCTTCAGGAGCTGTTTAAGTACTTCAAGAGATGCGTACAGCGTGGAGAATGGCAGCTGGCGAGCGCCTGCGTGCCTCAGCTGCTAAACTCAGCTGGTGGACTTTCTGAAGACCTGCGGGAGATAATCAAAGCTATCGTTTGCCATCCCTACTTCCTAAAGTACGTCACGTGTAAACCATGTCAGGAGTGACTCGCCGTGTGACTCTTGTTTTTTATTTGCTCATGCGGCAGGGGTTAATGGCGTGTGTTTTTAGAACCTGTTACACATGACATGCAGCAGCACTGCTGACTTTTGATTGTGATTGTTTTTTTGTTTTTTGTTTTTATAGGTGGGACTCTATTGGCAGTCCACACAGACTGGCCTGGTTTTGGCTGCCATTTTTGGAAAAATGGACAGAAGAACAGGTCATTTTTTAATTTTTTTTTTTTGTAATTCATAAACAAAACTGATCATATTTCTGTTTAAAAAGTAGCATAAAGAAATGATTCTTCAGAGGTATGGTGATAATTATTTAAGACAAGGTGCTCGCTTGTTATTTGGAGTAAAACGTAGGATATGGTACATTATTGAAGGAGGTATGGTTAAAAAAACAATTATTACATTATTTCTGTGTGGGTATTATATTGCATTGATTGTTTATTCACATTATATTATAGTTTTCAAAGTGTTAGTAAATTGAGATTTTATCATCATTTACGTTAGGAAATCTAGAACAAAATAAAGGGGTAGGATTAGATAAGTTTATACTTCTTCCTTCCTTTTCGTTCATGTAAACCAAGTTACTGTTTTGTTGTTATTTCTTGATGTTAATTTGTATTATTTTAAGCAGTTTTCAAGTTGTCATTTACATGATCAAAACAAATGAATAAATAAAGAAATCAAATCTGGTCATAACACATCAAATACAGTTTAATAAATTAGTTTGTAAAGCATATTAAATCCCATTGTGTTGCAGTGTAACATTAATGTTTTTATGTCCACTTCAGGCTCCTACCAGCATCCGCAAAGAGCTGGAGTTTATGTTACTTCTGGAACAGCTGGAGTCAGAAGGAATACCAGACACTGCTATCAAGGTTCAATCATATAATTTCAACTTTTATCAGCTATGATTCAGTTCTTTTCTTGGTGCAGTTCATTAAAAATGCTCTGGTTTACTTCCAACAGGAGCTGCAGCAGACTTTCTTGGACTTGCAGTCTGAGCAAAATGGACGAGAAGGAGCAACAGCATCAGCTGCTACCGTCGAATCCTGCTTACAAACGCTGTTGGAGAGAAAAAAGCCAAGGCTCGCTCAGTCTTTAGCCCTCTTTTTAAAGGTAGAATCATAAATTAAAGTAGTCTCAAAGTGTAATGTAATGTCTTGTGAGTCTGTATTATTATGACCTGTAGTCCAAGGACCCACTTGCATTTCTAGGGAAGTGTTAATTTCTTTCTAAATTTTACCTCCTGTTTATGTCATGATTTTTTATCCCCCGCCACAAAGTGTATAGAGGGATATAGGTTTGAGCTCCGTCCGTCCGTCTGTGCGAGTGGAAGGGGACAGCTTTCCTCAGAAACCGCTTAAGATACGATACCCAAATTTAGGGTATCAATACCTTGATGGAGTTCGAAAATGAGAAGTGCGCAATTATTTTTTCCGGAGTTATTGCCCTTGTTCCATTTTTTTTACTCTGTTCGAGGTATCTTCAAAGGAGACAGCTTTTCTCAGAAACCGCTTAAGATAGTTAGTAATTTGATCATATTTCCTTATGTATACATCTAACTTCTGAGATTTAGGATATTTCGGAAAAGGTTGTGAGTTATAATGACAACCAATCTGGTGGGGGATGTTGATGGTTTTAAATGTGGCTTTAACGATCCCTGGAAAATCTTGGGCTCAGTTCAAGTTGTTGGTTCAAAATCTGACCCCCCCCCCTGAAAATACAGTTAAAAAACCCTGCCTTATATCATTTAAAGCAGGGGTGCCAAACTTATTTTAATTCGGAGGCCAAATACAGACCAGTTTAATCTCAAGTGGGCCGCAGATTTTAGGTAAAACGAGCAATTCTATCATTCATGTGCCCTTGTTTGCACATCCACCTATAATAGTATTTAAAGTATGTAAGGCACCGACAATATCCAAGCAATAAGTGACCGATATCAGTCCCTGCAGGCTCTTAAATTTGCTTGATTCTTTGACCAATTTTTATTTAATTTGGGGAATTTTGGGGGAAAAAATTGAGAGTACTTACAACAATTTGAAGTTCAAAATGACTCCCATCATGTAATATAATCATGGTAAAAATGTGCAGTTTCATTGGAATTGTGTATTTGGAGGTACTGAGATATCTACAACTGAATTAGTTGGTGATTTACACAATGAATCATGTTTTTCGCTGTCATTTTTTAACTTTTTCCTGCAGGCCCAATTGGGAGCTTTAAAGTGCTGGATTTGGCCCCTAGGCCTTGAGTTTGACATGTGATTTGAAGGATTGATGTACATTTCTAAAGAAAAGATACCCTGTCTTTTGTTTCTTTTTATCATAACTAGTCTTGCTCAAAGGGCCACAGTCTCCAGCACACGTTTATCCAACACTTGATGAAGAAAATGGGCAAACAGGGCAAGAGACCAGAGAACATGGAAGAGTGGGTGGAGGAAGTTTACGCCGTGTTGGCCCTGATGCCGTGGAGTTCTCATCGAGGCGTGGGACAGCTGGAGGCACTATGTGAGGTGCTGTGGGCGGCGAAGGACGGACCCCTGAGAGAGGAGAGGATCCTCAGCTCCCTGCTTCGCCCTGACAGCGACGCCCTCATCTCCACCTACTGCTCCACCGCTCTGAGGCTGCAGAGAGATCATCTGCTGAGGAACTCACCAGACACTTACGGTAAATAGTGTGTGGATGGCAGACATAGTCAAGTGGCGGCCCGGGAGCCACATGCGACCCTCGGTCTAATTTTGTGCGGCCTCCAAAACAAAATCGAATTTGGAAGTTCTATGGAGAACAACATCATACACAAAACTCCAGAAACACAGAAAACAACAGCAAAATGCACACAGTGTGAAGAAATTTACAAAAAGTAACAAAAAACAACAAAAAGGTAAAAATCAGTACAAAAAAATGAGTCATAAAACACACATACCGACTTGAAAAACACACAAAAAGAAAACCCATACAAAAGCACTACAAGGACAAAACCCTTTGTTTTTTCTATGTTAATGCTCAGATTGGACATTCTTCTAAATGCTGATATTAATTTTCATAATGTGGCTCCCACTGTGATAGAAGTTGCTGATCTCTGGTGTATGGCGTTACTACGTGCTTCCTATTCTGTGTATTTATCATATGCCATAAATACACTTGCAGTTAGTAGTAGTCAGGTTTCTACACTCATTTTCCTACTGCTACCAACTTTCTCATTTGGTCACACCAGCAGCACATGAATTGGACGCACACATTTTTTTTGTCATTTTCTCCTTAATCTGAGAGCCTTTCGGTGTTTTTCAACCTATTTAGAGTGATATTATCAATAAGAAAAACTAAATATAAAAACTTAAAATTTGCCAAAATGTTTGATAAAAAGTCAACGAGACTTGGCCATTGTTTTCTTTATTTCTTTTACTAGTTCTCATAATCTCAGCACACTCACCAGCAACTAAGAATTGAATCCATTTATTAGTGTTTTCCTGACATTTTGGTTAAATATAAAGAAAAACTATTAGAAGTTGTCTTTAAATGACAGAAAATACATCTTTAGTTGTATGAATATATAAAATTAACTATCCTCACTGTCACATTAAAAAAAACCAAAAACATTTACTGTACACAATTGACAACTATTTTTTTTATTGAATTAATTAATTAACATGATACTCAAAATAGCTATGTAGTGGATACACAGCCTCTCAGCCAGAAGGTTGTGGGTTCATATGCCTGTTTTTTTGAGTGCAGGAGACACTGTTTATAACCTAAATAACCCATTCTTTAAGAGGTTTTAATGATATAAGTTACAAATTATCATTAAGGTTCAAAATATTATGATTGGATTTCTTATTTTTTCTAAAATATGGTCCATTATTCAGCCACAGATGGTTTTTAACTTTTTGTATTTTCCCCTCAGTGGAGCTTCCTGAATCAGAGAAGCTCACCCTCAGTTTATGTTGCCACAAGGACCGTCCTTTCATTTGGAAGAACATTTATTTTGAGTGCCTTAGTAGTGGGAAGCACTTCCTGGAGCAGGTCCTGGTAAGTACACCAGTCCACATCTTTGATGTTAAAGTTTTCATAATTGGTGCATTTTATGAAGCACGTATGGAATCTGTTTGATGAGGTGACATGTGTTGCTTCCGTTCTGCAGGTTACCGCTCTAGACCTGGTCAAACATGAGGAGTTTGTTCGGCTGAAGGAATTGTTGCAGCTGGAGTTTAAACCGTTGTCTCGTCTCGTGTTGCTGCTAGGATGGAATCAATGTCGCAGTCTGAGCGCAGCTCAAACGCTGCTGCAGATCCTTCACAAAGAGCAGGTTATACATAAAACCACGGGTGAAATGCATCAGTCTAATTACTTTTAAAACAGGCATGGATATGTTTGTTTTTTTTATTTTATTTCCAGGATGCTGCCAGTGACTTTATTCTGCAGGAATTTGCAAATCATTTGTCATCTCAGCTTCAAATACTTGAATGGTGTAAAAACAACAACCCGTAAAGAAAATCCATCCATCAATTGTTTATTTTTTTGAATTTCAGTGTAGTTTTTGACCTACAAGTCATCTACTTTTGCTCCGTGTGTGCAGAGGGGTTTCCATGGAGGCGTTGCTGGCACAGCTGCTAACCCTGGACAATCACACAGCCCTCTATATGCTGCACTCTCTCACTCCTCTGGCTCAGTTTGAAGAAAGTAGAGTATTGGAGTTACTGCAGAAGGTGCCAAACCTACCAGAAACAGGTTGGAATCCATCATATTGTAGATTTAAAGAAAAAATCGGCACGAAGAGTAATACGTATGATGTTTCGATGTTACACAACAGGTGCCTGGAGGTTAAGTTTTTCATAATAATGTGAATGCAAGAACCTTGATAGAAAGGTCTTGTAGAAGGCAAGGCAAGGCAAGGCAAATTTATTTATATAGCGCATTTCATACTCAAGGCAACTCAATGTGCTTTACATGATAAAACATTCAATTGTTTAAAATCAATAAGAACATTTAAAATCATCAGTAAAATCAATAAGAACACAACCAGCCTTTAGTGTGGTTCCCTCTTACCTTTTTAGAAAGTACTGCTACTAACTACAAAAGCCTACTGATTGTGAAAGTGGGCTTTTATGGGCTTTGGTACCAATAGATCAATCTTATTAATTCATCACATCTTACAGGTCAATACCTAGGGCGAGGAACTGTTGCTCAAACTATTTTTTATTCCAGGGATTCTCAACCTTGGAGTCATGAGACACAGGCAGGAGGTCGCCAGATGCCTTTAAGAAACTAAGAATGTTTTTTGAACATTTTGAGCCCATCTTTGCTTATTTTTACCCTTTTTCTGCAACTACACCAAACTTGCTGTATTTTAACCTATTTTCATCACTTTTACTTTCCTTTTACTGCATTTTTGTGACATTACTCTCATTTCTGCCACTTCTCCATTCAATTTCAATACTTTTTTTGCACATTTTTTTTCCACTTTTGAGTCATTTTTGGCACTTCTAAACCTTTTCCCAGATATTTTTGCACATTTTGACCCATTATTGTCACTTTTAACCTCTTTTCACCATATTTCCTGCTTATTTTTGCCAATTTAACCACATTCACGATTTGTCACACCCATTTTTTGCCAGTTTAAACTAATTGTTCAATTTTTGGTCACTTTTAACCCATTATATTTCTGATTAAAACAAGGATTTACATCTTTAAGATGACTATATACTAGGGTTCAAATAATAATAAACTTCATGGATAACAGTGGCTATTATTCAGATTAATAAATAAATGTGGTTATCACTGATTCATAGAACAATGAACCATCATTTTACTGACTTTATGGATGGGCCCCAAAAATCTCTCCCCTTTATCCCCCCTTATAGATGGCCCTGTCTCCACATGACTGTTCTTCAATGTTCATGTCTGTGTTCAACCACTTTCAGCTACAGTGGGGGTCCCCGCTCTCTGAAAACTCTTTTTTGGGGGGTCGCGGGCTGAGAAGGTTGAGAACCACTGACTTATGCAATTGTTCAGTCTCAGTCATGAACCAACTTTGTTAAAATAAATCTAGTTGCCAATTGTCCTGTTTCTGCTTTATCAACTCCCAGGAAACAATAGTACATTAAATTAATGAATGCTACATGATCGTGAAGGGGCTTTGTTTTTCTATCCCACAGAAGATGTCAACGGAGCAGTTTCTCTCAACCCTGCAGCTCAGAGGAACATTGTTTTATTTCAGGGATTTTGTTCCTTGAAGTATGCCATATATGCACTTTGTGTAAACGCACATAAATACTTGAACTGCACAGAGTGCAATTACACGCAGCAGGATCCAAGTTCAGAGGCAGAAAATGACCAAGACAAAACCTCAGTTTCCTCAGAAGGTACGAGAAATGTCTTTCCCACACATCCAAAAAATAGTTTGAAGATAGAATAAGTGTTATTTTTTGGTTATAAAACTGTAACTTTTTAAACACACATTACTACGGTTATATATTAAAAATAAAAAATATTTTATTTTCATAGAAGCAATTAGGATATTTGTATTATTTATTATTTTGTCATTAGTTTATGTTCATTGTATTTCTTGGTTTGCAATAATTGAAATGTATTTATATTTGCACTTTAAATGCTTTAAAGTAAATGTTTACATCATGTAATTTTAGCAATAAAGCTAAATTAAATTTACCACATGTTTTGATACTGTAAATAGGGCAACAATCCAATACCAATAGAGGGTCATACTGTAGATACTTGCATGGAAGTAGTGAAGGGGAATTGTTATTGATATTAATTGTTCACAGCCAGGAAAATACTTTTTAATCATCATTTCATATTGAACCAGAAATGTGTCATAATTTTAACTAGAATTCATTTCTTCAGCATTTCCTAATCCTGTCTTCTGTGTTGGGTTTTTTAGATTACCATTTGTTGTTTCAACACTACCTGACCGAGTGTCAGCTCTACCTAGAAGCCCTACCCACCATGTTTCGCCTCGAGCTTCTCGAGAACATTTTCTCCCTTCTTTTTCTGTCCACCACAGATTTTTTACACCAAAGTCCAAAAGACAAAAGCTCAAATCCAAGTAGAGAGAACAGCAGTCAGTCTGTTTACTTTTCAGATATAAAAAGCAAAAGTACTGAATCAGAAACCAAAGCACACCAGGATTACCACAAACAGCGCTCAGGTTTACCAAGAGCCTGGCATCTTAATTTGGAACACTACATCCAGGGCTGCAGAGGGTTTCTGGTGGACGTGACGGCCATGGAGGGGTTCCTTAAGCTGCTCAAAGAAGGGCTGGAGGGCATGTGTGTGGTGGGTCAGCAGGATGGAGAGGACGCAGGGAGGGCGCTGCCTCGGGAGGCGGAGGTAGCAGCGAGCCTGGGCTGCTCCATTACTGCTGAGACATTCGGCCACCGCCTGCAGAGATTATCCAAGTACACTGCAGAGGCCCAGTGGAGGCTCCAGATCATCACTAGAAACTACATCATAGGAAACGGTGAGCTCCAGCAATGCCAATCATTCCCTCCCCTGCTATTAGGCAGATATTTATTGATCTCTTGATGGTTGTGATTTTACCTGCAGACATACAAAGTCCTCACCAAATGCCGACAGCGGCCTGTGCCGTCACTTCATCAGGAACCAATAGGAGCTCGAGCTTGAGGAAAAAGAGGAAAACAGGGAGACAGAGTTCATCAGAAAAAAATTCATCTGGTGCATCAGGTGATATGTCGACTAATATAGTATATTTTAATACCATTAAATACATTTTTATTTTATTCCAATAAAATTCCATAAACCGATTGCTTGTTAAAAGCTGGGCTTTTAACAAGAACCAAGAAATGTGACCATATTATCCCTGTTATAGTGTTGTTATACTGGTTCCCAGTATGTTTTAGGATTGATTTTAATGATTACTTTTAAGGTCCGAAATAGTCTTGCCCCAACAGACTTATTTTCTAATGTATAACTGCCTTTGGAAAGCACTTTGTAACATGTGTTTTGAAAAGTACTCTATAAAAAAAAATGCATTATTATGATGAAATTATAATTGTAATTTTTAATTTTATTTCCTTTGAATTGGAACCACATGTTGTTTTGGGACCACTAAATTATTTATTGGATTGTTCTCATGCTGTCCTCACTGATAATCTGAGACATTTATTGATGAACCAGTGTGTTTTTAGTAATCTAAACCCCTCTTTCCCAGGATGTGACAAAGATCCAGGAGCCAGTTGTGTGGAGCAGGAATTTTGTGAATGCGATAGTCCCCACAACTGGCTGGTTCCAGCCATGTTGTCCCCCCCTGAGTCTCTGCTCATGTCCTGCATCCGCAGAGGAAACTTCATGGAGGCTCATCAGGTATGGATCTCATAACCTGTTGATAATTGTGTTTATTATTTTCTTTGTGTTTTGGAGGAGAAACTAATGGAGCATCAACTCTGATCTCCCTGTTTGGTATTTGTGCATGGAGTCTGTAAAGTGTGCATGCAGTTTTCTTATGGTTACCTAGGTTTCCTCCCAAATTAAAAACAATGTTTGATTCATAGGAGTCAAGATGGCTCCTATCCATGGCGTAAATTGTCTTGTGAGTCAGTTCGAAGAGGTCTAGTCAATCTCTCCATATATTGCCTACAGACTAGATTCAACCAGGGATATTTTTTCCATTTGGCCCAAAAATCATTTATAGATTTTTTCAACCTTAGAAAGGCTTAGAAAATGAGCAACAGAAGTTCCCTTTTTTTTGCAAAACCTCATCTGAGAACAGATGTAACGAACCACAGAATATATATTTTTTAATTTACTTTATTTATTTATTTTTGAACATGTAAAAACAAAAATAATACATAAAAAATAAAAGTAATGTAACAAAACTTGTTATTTTCCAAAACAAGTCAAAAACACAGAATAAGAATTAGTAAGTCTCAAACACAGAAAAAAGGAAAAAGAGCTCTCATGAAACAGCTTAAAAATAAGAACTGTATCACAGTCAATTTATACCATCTATTTCACTTATTACTTTGAATTCAAACAGTGACTGTTCTGGCCCTTGGACTAATGTAGTTAATGACCCCAGTTGTACAGGTTAGAGAGGTACACTTGGATCCAAGTCAACATGATATGGATTTACTGACTACTTTTTCTCAAAATAGCAGCACATGTCACATCTATGTTTGTGAGTCATCAACAGTGTATATCATGGCTTTTGCGCAGGTGACAGCGGTCTTTGATTTGGCTTCGTCTGACTGCAGTGGAGAGTTGGCGTTCATGGAGCGTTACAATGAGGTCCTGATGGAGTTGGGGCAAGTAGAGCAGAAGATGGAAAAACAGTCTATGTCTTCATCTTCCTCTTCCTCAGAGGGTTTAAGCTTGACAGGCGTTGGACGGAGTCGGCTGGGCAGCAGTGGGCGATCAACACTGCAGGCCATTGGAAGTGCTGCAGCTGCAGGTTTGACACACAGTGTTTATTTACATATGATCCTTTTAGTATGTTCTTGAACACAGACCGAGTTGTTATTTCAAAGCTGTTGGAGAATATAATATTTGTTAAACACATAATCTTGGCCAGTGGTTCTCAAACTTGTTTGGGTATCCCCCACTTTGAACGAAGGTGAACTTTCAAGCCCCGTCTGCGTTCATTGCCCCCCCCCAAATAATCCTGACAAATAACACATTTTAAAATTTATTGAACTAACAGGGAACAAGTAACATCATATTTCATAAAAAAATCAAAAACTAAATTAAACTAATCACCTGCATAAAATGTAAAAGTGCAGAAGTACAGGAAATAATGGAACATTGTTTGCAATCTGTGCCAAAAAGCTTAAGAAAACAATAAAGAAAATTCATTTTTGAAGTCAACTATCAATCAATCAATCAATCAATCAATTAATCAATCTTTATTCATTTAGCTCAAATTACAACAAAGGTCATCTCATAGCGCTATCAAAATATAAAATTCATAATGATAAGGAAAAAAAACCAACAAGATCCACATGAACAAGCATTTAGCGACAGTGGGAAGAAAAAACTTCCTTTTAACAGGAAGAAATCTCCAGCAGAACCAGGTTCAGAGGTGGCAGCCATCTGCGCGACTGGTTGTGGTCTGCCTGCTTTGGCCTTTGGGCCTCACTCCCAGTGGCCTAGTCAACACTTATTATAAAGGAGACCTACTGAAAGTTTGTTCCGCTCTACTTTACATGCTTACGTAAATCATTATTTTTTCACTTTAGTTTCATGTTATATTTTGTTACCGGTGGCATATCTAATGCCAGTCTAATCATTTAATGCTCCTTTAATTTCTGTTCATTATTATGTTTTGTTTGTTAATGATTTTTATTGTCAGTGAAGAAAGATTTTTAAGAAGATTGGCATGAAATTGAAAATGTCGTCCTGTTTGTCGCTCACCACCTGTCATACCCCGCACACTTTGAGAAGCACTGGTCGAGGCCTTGTAAACCAATAAATGGAAGATAATTTACCCACAAACAAATTTAGAAGGTTAAAATTGCTGCCCAAAACTCTGTTTTATATAAGTATGTATGATTTTATACTATGTTTAACTTGTCTTTTATTAGTTGATGATGTCCAGAAAACAAAGTGAGCAGAAATGTTACATGAAACCTAATAGTGCAGGTGATGCATGTTCTGGGTAATCATCCACTCATTGGTTTTCCATGCTCTCACTGTCTGCAGGAGTAGCTTTTTACACCATCTCAGACATAGCAGATCGTCTCCTCAGCACCCCCGCTCACCCACTGCCGTCACTAGAGAATGGCTACTGGCTGAGCTTATGTCCATCAGACGCCTCATCTCTGCTTTGCATGTTGCTGGAGGAGCTCAGCCCAGCAGCAATGGCTGCATTTGACCTGGCATGCTGCCATTGTCAGCTCTGGAAGACGTCCCGGCAGCTTTTGGATATGGCAGAGCGCAGGCTCAGTAGCAGCCTTGAAGAGCGAGGTATGAAATAAGAATTTAAATGGGGTTTTTTTTTTAAGAAAACATTTTACTGTTGAGTATAATTAACAGTAGTTGCTTTATTTTCTCTGTCCAAATTCCTAGGAATGAACGTTGACACTAAATTGCCTCATCCTGAGGGTATCTGTGGATTCCCCATGGTTTTACAACAGATCAACAAGATCCTGAATCACTCTGCCACTCATAAAACCTCTGTCAAACCAGGTGAATATAAAACAGATTATGATCATTTATGTTTGATCACAACCAGGGTTGGGGTCAATCATAATTATAATTGTGCAATTGATAATTAATTACAATTATGATGTAATTACAATTGTAGATCTAATTGGAAAAAACCTTTTGCTTGTGTAATCATAATTTAATTGTAATTTAGTTCAGATAATTGATTGGAAATTCTATTAACAACTACAATTTAATCAAACACAAACCTGGGTAACCATATAACAGTACAATTATATGGTTTACACATGTAATGTAATGTTATGTAATATATTGTAGTTAACAATTATTAGAATATGTTTCATATCAAGTTTTCTCACTACCTGTCAGTTCTCTTGAGAATTATTTTACCATTAAAAATAATTGAAATCAAGGGTTATACTGACACAAAAAAAGGCTTGGACTCCCACACTAAAAATATTAATACCAATATTTTCTTGGATAAAGAAGCCTATTAAGGTAACCAAGAGATGGAAAACAAATGTGATGATAGATACTATTTTTTTAGTGCATTTTACAGCTGATTTAAGACATGCGTCAAACCTGACTCGTTATCATAAGAGATGCTAACGGTTACGTTTTACGGCTTATTTATGAAAGGCTCAGTAATTGTTGTGATGAATTTTAATAGAACTTTAGTAATTGAGAACGTCATTGTATTTGAGTTTCAGGGGAAAAATAATAATTGTAGTTGGAAAAATTGTTGCCCAGCATAAACGTTATTGAGTTGTAAATGAACATGGATAATTAAAATGTAATTGTAATTAAAAGTTGTAATTGACCCAACCCTAAATTCACAATGCCGTTCCTTAGCAGAGAATCAAATGCATTGTGGGAGAAGGAGAAATCTAATGTTTCTGATCGTCTTTGGTTTGATAGAAGCTGCAGGGGAGGACCCAGTGTTTGCCAGCCCTTTTGGCTGCTGCATCCAGGATGTTCTTCTCTGTTGTCATCCAACACTGACTGAAGAGTGCATCGCTGCTCACCTTAGACTGACTCAGCGCCTGGAGACCACCCTGCACTTACTCAGCACTGCTAATGATGGTGCAGGTCAGCATTGCATCACAGCGTAGTGATGCCGGATTTGAAAAGTTTTCCTTTAGATTTATTCAACCTGTAGCAGAGGGTTTTTCAACCTTGGGGTTGCCTGGAATTTAAATGAGCTCGCCTGAAATGTCTAGTAATTGATTAAAGTAATTACCGAAAAAAAAAAAATATATATATATATATAATTTTTCAAATTAAAGAAGAACTGTGTTCTATACTTTCACTTTGTAAATATAAATCAAGTTAAATAATAAATAAAATAAACATCTGAGCTGGCGTATCTTCTCACTTGGTATGCTAATCCCAGCTACACTGTATTTGTTACATGAGAATCCAAATGTGATCAAAAATTCATTCAAGAAAAAAAAATCACCTGAAATTTTTTGTATCAAAATGGTTTCAAGGTCTAAAAAAGCTTGGGAACCCCTGCTGATCGCATTTTAATGTGTGAACTTAAACACACATGCCTAAATAAGTGTATAATAGAATGGTCATCCATCCTGTTTCTAAATATATTCCAGCAAATGAACAGCGCTAAACTCTGGTCAGGGGGAATGGTGACATTTTAAATGTCCTTTAATTTCTGAGAAGCCTTTCGTCTTCAACAGAGGGCACTGTGGGAAGTGCACTTCTGGCTCTGCTGGTTGAACAGGCCAGCCTGAAGCAGTCAGACCTTGATGCTCACCCGGTTCGCTCCAGCATGAAGCAGCTGCTCCGATCACTGGACCAGCTCTGCCCCTTTGAGCCGGATGGGAATCTGGCCCGGCCCGATTATGTCCGCAGCTTCTTTGATTACATCAACACACTAGCTTCTGTGTTAGTGCTGAGTCTTAATTCAGAAGGTACTGTAATGTTTCAATATATAAACACATGAACAGATCTCATTTTTTTTTTTTGCTAATTTTGCTTGGGTTTTTTTTTTCAGACCAGATCGCTCAAGTGAAGCTGGGAAATCCTTTGCTGGTTTTGCTTCAAACTCCATTTCAGCTTCTCTTCCACCTGCTGTTTGATAGACAGGTGTCTCCTGACAGGTACAGTAACATCTGCCTTCCAATGTGATCTATTATACAGTTGCCAGTATTTTGCACAAAACAATGTGTCGTTCCTAAATGCACACATTCCCTTACCTAACGTATGATTTACGACAGTGTTTCTCAAACTTTTCTAGCTCAAGTACCCCTTTTTTTCTTATTTCTGAATCTAAGTACCTCATTTGTTCAACTACAACATTTTGTTTAGAAAAAAAGAAATATAGAGTATAATAATGGAATGAACAAGTGATAACACACATTTTAAAGAATCTCATTTTGTAAATATATGAAACTGTATTTAGTGCAGTGGTTTGGATGGTGACCCCATTTTGATATCAAAAATTTCTGGCGACAGACCTTTTTTTTCTAGAATTAGTTTTTGATCATGTTTGAGCTCATATATATATATATATATATATTACTGCATTGTAGTTGAAACAGATTTATATTTCACAAAGTTAAAGTATAGAAATACAGTTGTTTAAGATTGGTTTGTTTTAATCTAGAAAAAAAAAAACTAAAACTAAAAAATATTCAAAAATCTATTTTCATTTTTTAGAAATTTCAGGCAACCCCATTTAAATTCCAGGCGACCCCACATGGGGTCCTGACCCCAAGGTTGAAAAACACTGATTTAGTGGCTACGGAATACTTGTATTTCTATAGTTGTATTCATTTCCAGTCATCTCACACCTGGAATGGGACCAAGACTGACACTTTATTTGTTATTTTTCCACACTCTTTCGCTCTCAAGTACCCCCTGTAGTGCCATCTCGTACCCCAATTTGAAAAACACTGATTTAAGAAATAATGCAGGTGAATTTGCTCGGTTGGCAAACATTTAAAATGTAGATTTTGTCACCTTAATCAAACTATACTTTATAGTATGGAATATATACAATACAAATACAACAAAAGTCTATTTTAACATTGAGTAGATTTTAAACATAAAGTAAATAAAGAGCGTATTTTTTGTGGATTGTTGTGAACAACGTTTTGTATGTGTTTTGTCAGAGTTCTGTCCTTGCTGCAGCGGGAAGGTCTGAGGATTAGCATTCAGCAGGTCATTGTCCAACGATGCTGTGAGTCTTTGCCGGTTCAGACTTACAGTTCTGGTAAAGAAAGAGAGAAAAAAGATGATGGGCCATTCAGTGTTGCCAGTTTGTCTGGCCTGCTCCAACAACATGCAACGGAACACATGATAACTCTGGGACTAAAAGAGCCACAGTCGGATGTGAGCTGTGAGTCTGAAGCATTTGTGGAGGAGCGCTGTGCTTCACCCACTAACCTCTCCTCATCCCCACCATCCTCTACTTCATCCATGTCCCCGCCTTCTACCTCAACCTCTTTCCTTCTCACACCGTCAGTGTTGGCGTTTCTAAAATCTCGCTCTCCTTTACTGGCTACGTTGGCATGTCTGAGTGCCAGTAAAAGGGAAACGGTTCGATTGCAATCCACTGGATGGTCAGGTTATTTCCGCAGTGGTCGTAAGGAGGTTGTTCTTGATGATGAGCAGATTTCTCTGGAAGTTGACAACCTGTTGAAGAGGTTTTCCATTCTCGGTGCTTACCTTCAAACAATGGCAGAGCCGGTGCTTGGGACCAAGTTAAGCGAGAGCGAGGACAGCTGTGGTGGACTAGGGGCTGTGATCTGTGGGAAACCCCTTGTTAGCCTCCTGTTTTCTGGACCTCAAGATGAGTTGGCGAAAGCTGTGGCTGCTGAAGCTTTTCAGAAAGCACTTCTCACCAAAGACTTAAACCGAGCGCTTCGTCTGCTTGAACTTTACGGGCAAGGCTGTAAGCAGGAGGAGGCACTGAGAGACCGTCTATTAGCCTGTGCTGCATTAGAAGGTGAGACACTCTACACCAGACATGGGCAACTAGTGGCCCTCGGTCTAATTTTTTGTATCCCCCAAAACTAATTCAAGTTGCAAGGAATGTAAAGCCCGACATAATACACAAATTGACAGCAAAATGCACAACGTACACAAAAAATGCACAAAATGACTCATAAAACACAAAATAAGAACAAAGACAGACACAACAACCACTTAACCAAAATGACTACAAAAACAAACAAAAAAACACATTACAGAAAATCTCCAAAGACACACAAACTGTCAACCAAATTACACAAAATAACAGGAAAATACAGAAAACAACATAAATGCAGAAAGTGACCCCAAAAATGTACAAATCAACAAGAAAAATGCAGAAAATGACTGAAAAATACATTAAATTATAAAAAGAACACGTAAAATAACAAAACACACAAAATGGCGAAAAATTGTCAAAACAACAAGTCCACAATAAGACAAAACCCAGATTGGTCATTATTCTAAATGCTGACATGAATGTTGATAATGTGACCCTCGGATCAGATACAATCACATTTTTGTGGCCCCAGCTGTGATAGAGTTGCCCATCCCTGTTCTAAATGGAAAATCACTCAATCATCCTAAGAATGCTTTTGTTATTTGAGGTTCATATCTAATCACAAAGTTTTAATTTCTTTTTTTACTGATTGAATCTGTTCAGAGGGACATGAAGGTATAGGTCATCTATTTCGAGTGCAGGACGCTAACATGCGAGCGAGTGTTGCGCTCCAAGGTCTGGAGCGATGGCGTCTGTCAGCCTGTCTGGAGCTGTTGGAGTTTTGCCTTAGTGACACAAACACAGACGCCTCACTGAAAACAGAGCTGGAGATCAAGAAGAAAGAATTAGACATCTACTGTTGGGTAATATATGATGACATTTATTTTAATTCATAAAATCAACATTCTAATACTTCTAATCATGGCATCTTAATCCGATAGTTAAGTATGCTTAATCTGTTACTGTTCAGCAGTGACTTAGTTTTCCTAATGCAATTGTAATTATTTTGCTTATGGTAGTTCTTTTTGAATAAAAAGTGCTGTCTGGGGAGATAAATAGATGTTTTGGTTTTTCTCCTTACAATAGATGTTGAAATTAGTGCCTCCACTGCCTTGGAAGATTTGGCAAGAGGTGAGAGCAGAGTCTCAGACAAACTCTGAGTCCATGCTTCATCGGATCTTGGAGACAAAGGTTGGAGCTGCTAACATATGGCAAATTGACTGATTCCCAATGCATTTCTTAGTGACTCAGGCCAGTCTATTAAAAACATATTAATGCCAACATGCTTTTTTTCCTGCAGGAGTTTGCTCTGTGCGCCCAGTGGGTGGAGCTGCACCCTGTATCTGAGCAGCTAAACGTGAAGCTGCAGACTGAGCATTTGCTTTATCTGCTGGAGAAAGGACAGACTGATCAGGCTTTGCAGGTTTGCATCATATGGTTTCAGAATATTGCAATTCTTGTTTGCTGTTTATTCACATTCTTACATACAGGGTCAATGCTACATGATAGATGACTACTATGATACTATGTAGATTTGTGTTGAATTTACCAATTATTTATAGTGTCAATTAAAACAATGAGTAAGAAAGAAAGTAAGAAAATATGAACTGAAGAAAAACCCAACAATTCCACATGAACAAGCATCAGCAACGGTGAATATAAGAGTTAAAGGATAAGTCGGTATCAAAGACACTACCTAGGATTTTCACTGTGGGACTGGGTGACAGAGTAATGCCATCCAGAGACACTATTTGTTCTGATAATTTGTATTTGTGTTTTGGTCCAAATAAAATCACTTTGGTTTAATCCTCTTTAAGAAGGAGGAAGTTGCAGCTTATCCAGGATTTGATGTATTTGCCTGGAGTTTAAATAACTGATGTTTCATCTGATTACATTGACAATTAAAGCTGTGTATCATCTGCATAGCAATGGAAATTTATATTATGGTTTCTAGTAATGTTACCTAGTGGAAGCATATATAATGTAAAGAATATTGGTCCTAAAACTGGACCCTGTGGAACTCCATGACTAACATTAGCTTGCAATGACAAGAGATTATTAAATACCCTGCCTGAGGCTAAAATTAGAAAAATGGTTACTTTTACTAAGGCAGTCTCTGTGTCATAAAGGGCTCAAAAGCCAGACTCTCGTATAAATTGTTCCTATGTAGATGGTCACATAGCTGACCTGCAATTTTTTCAAGGATTTTGGGAAACAAAAGGAATGTTGGATATTGTCTATAATTGGTCACATTACTTAGATCAAGGGTAGGCTTTTTAAAGAGAGGCTTAATTACAGCTGTCTTAAAAGCCTGTGGCACATAACCTGTTATTAGAGATGTGATAATCCCGTTCACCATATTAGTGCTAATCAGTGGAAAAACATCTTTAAACAGTAGCGTTGGGATCGGATCTTAGAGACAGGTTGTTTGTATAGAAGCACTAACTATTCTTGTTGTAATTTCTTTCACTTCACAGCACTTATGCATCCATTTCTTTATCAGTACTGTATCTCATCTGTGACTTCGAACATACAAAAATAATTTAATTATTCTCACATTACACTGCTTTTCCTCATGTTTGGTAGTTATTGGAGAGCTTGTCGGATGTTGCTGTTGGAATAGATGTTTGTGAGAGCGCTTTGGATCAGCGCCCTGGACTGCCTGCATGTTACTTTCTGGCGGATTACCTCACCTTGCATTTTCAGCGACAGGTTTCTCCTGTGCGTCAACAACACATTCATGCCCTACATCTTGGCTCCAAGGTTTGTAAATTTGAACAGTTTCCTTTGAACAAAAGACGCATTCATGTCTATAGTTATGGGAAACAACCCTGATCAAGTGTTAAGCTATCTAACTTTGGATAATCTTAATAGTATTGTCATGAATAGTATGCCAATTCACAAACTATTAAACCAAAAGAATATAAATTGCTTTAAAACAATTAGGAGAAGTTTTCTGATGTTTTACCATTTCTACATTTTGAGCTGTATTAGTTTCCTTCCTTTTATTCAAAGTGACTCTTTTCATTAGGTGTTGCTGACGCTGCCTTTAGAAGCCAGACAGGAGTACTTCCCTCTTTTGTCAGAACCAATGCTGATGCTTGAGCAGTTGCTGATGAACTTGAAGGTGGACTGGGCTGACATGGCAGTGCAATCCCTACGAAAACTAGTAGTGGGCCAGGAAGCTGGTTTTAGTTCTGAAGACATTGATAAACTTCTCACAGTTTACGCAGGGAAGGCTTTGGACTTCTCCTGTGCCCCCAGTAATAGGTCTCGATCAGGTCAGTACCCAGTGGGTAAAGGAATACACAAGTTTGTAAAGTAGGCATAGACGTCAACTATGTGATGACTTTCTTCTTTCTTCTTTCTTCTTTCTTCTTCTTTAAATGGCAATTATAAACCTTAATCACATCAATGAACACTAATATAATCTAAATGCATAAAATGGCATGAGGTACCAGACTTAATCTCACAATCATCTCTCTGTCTTGCTGTGTGTGAATAAATGGTTTTATCTTCAGACTCTGTGATCAGCCTCCATGATGCACTGATGCAGTGTTCCACTCAAGACAACATTTCCATATCTTCTTCTCGAAGGGAATCCCC
Source organism: Gouania willdenowi (assembly GCF_900634775.1). Taxonomy (NCBI): domain Eukaryota; kingdom Metazoa; phylum Chordata; class Actinopteri; order Blenniiformes; family Gobiesocidae; genus Gouania; species Gouania willdenowi. Next base: position 8,711,398 of record NC_041065.1, read on the forward strand.
AGTACCTTCCACTAGTGAGACAGTGCTATGCCGTCATCACGGTTCTATTTATGTTAACATAAAAAATGTTTGTGATATTTTTTTTTTGTGTGCATGCATATTTACAGGCAGCACCCCGACACATACGTCTTCTGCAAGCAGCTCAGATAGAGAGAGGGATCAAGGCATATCTGAAAGAAAACGGCATTCGCCATCCAAGTTCCAGCCTCCAGATCGGCCTCCAGCTCGCAAAGACTGGGTCCCTGACACCCAGCAGGCCGTGTGTATGGTCTGCCGGCGCGAGAGGTTCACAATGGTTTGTTGACTCATAACAACAAATAATTTTTTAAATCTGGTGTTAGAGACAGAGAGACAGACATTAAAGAGGGGGTTTGAAAACTAGAAACGTAATGTTACAAGTATGATTAGACCTGAATCAGTTAAAATTTGATTCCAGAAGATTCTTCCTTTATGTAACATATCTCATTATTTGTTTGTTTTTCAAATTTTTATTTTGTTTAGTCACTACACTTATTTTTCCATAACAAAAAAAGAACTGAAATAAAAGGAAATAATTAAACTAAAGATAAAATAAATCAAGACAATATTTCTCAAAGGGTATATACAAAATAACATGAACAAGGCCTGTGGCCTGTTACTCTATATTTGTTTACTTTATTCTTTCTTGTTTTTATTTGCCAACCATTTTTCCTTGTTTTTATCAAAGCATTTTTCCTTCATTTTTAATTGAAGAATAAGTCTTTTCATCTCAAGAATATCATCCATTGTTTAAGGTTCGGTCTTAAAAAGTATTTTTAATTTTTTTCATGTTTGAATTTTTTAAAAACAAGTTTTCTGCACTTTTGTTTTCCCCTTTCAGTTTAACAGACGACATCACTGTCGGAGATGTGGTCGTCTGGTTTGTCACACTTGTTCAGAGCGGAAGATGCTTGTTGACGGCTGTCCCGGAGAGGAAGTCAGGGTGTGCGACCAGTGTTACTCTTACTTTCACCCAGAGTAAGACCTCACGTTGTTCTCCTCTTTTCTGAAAGTATTTCAGGGAATTTAGAGTTTGATTTCTAGAAGACAGCCACATGTGTAAAGTGAGTGGACACAGAATGTGGCAGGTTTTGTGCTGCCCATTTTCCACCTGTGATCACTGGCTGTGTGGCTAGCTTTTAAGTAAATGTTTTGTCTTGTGTGAGGAGTTTTATGACCAGGTTAAAGTTTCTGTATTTTTTTCTGTATTTACATTTTTTAAATATAGTAGAAAGCTTTATAATGATACAATTTCTTAACACGTGACATTCATTCTTGTCTGTACATAAATATATATATATATATATATATACACACTGTATATATACAGTATATAGTATTATACCTGTGTTACTGTTAGTAAAAATTTAAATTTTCATTTCATTTTTCAGTTTTGATGATGAGCTTGAAGACCCAGAAGGTAAAATAAGTCTTTGTTCTTTTTTATATCTTCATCATAAATCCTTAGCACAAGCCAGATATTTCATTTAGATTTATTTTCCCAGTAAAGAAATATTAATTATGCATGTACAATGCACTCTTGAAGTGGGCTTGTAATTAAAATGCACCGTGTTCATCACTGTGGGGCTTTGAGCAAATCCCTTAAACCTAAGTGTTTCCATGACACTACTGAAAAAGTGGTTAAATGTGGTAAAGGTTAAATAAAGGTTAAAAAATCAAGACGTGTGTAATTGTAGATAATGTGTAGTGATAATAATATAATTCCCTAATGAACAGAAAATAGTTAGTCTGGCTCTGTCCATGTCTCTGAGCTTCTGTATTTGTGTAGATGGTATTGCAGACTCAGACGTCACAGACGATGCCCTGCACGACCTGCTCCATCTGCCTGAAGTCTTCCACAGACAGATCAAACTCAGCACAAACCCCTCAGAGAATCAGCAGCAGCGCAGCGAGTTCTACTATGAACAGGTTTGTACATTCAGCACCAACACAATCCCGTCCGTCACCTTCACTGAGGTATCTGGTTTTAGATGTCCTTCAACCCTTGCAGTTGCAGCTCCCACTCTGTGGAATGCACTGCTGTTAGCTGTGTGGACTGTGGATAGCCTCTCTACTTTTAAAGCGCCTTTGGCAGAGTTTAGTTGCTTTCATTGTATTTTTATTGTGGTGCCATTGTTTTATTTATTTATATATATATATATATATATATATATATATATATATATATATTCTTATTGTAAAGCACTTTGGTATGCTGCTGGCTGTTTTTATGTGCTTTATAAATAAAGCTGACATTGACTTCCATGAATGGGTTTTCAGCTCACCCTGTTCTCATTAAACAAGAACATGTTGTTCTTTCGTCACCAAACAGGTACCGGCACATGCTTGGCACAAGGTACTTGAAATAGGCGGCCAACTGTTTTCGGTTGATGAACTTTAACTCTTTTTTAACCTTAGTATTATAGTGCCCGTCGGAAGTATGTATTCATATAGTGGGAGATTAAGTAGAGTTGTCAATTATAGCTAAATTAGTATGCGTTTGAAGGTTGAATGTACAAAGGTGTACATACTCTGTAGTGGTTTAATTCTATGGGACATGTGCATGATAAATGTTTGTTTTTTTTTATTTTTTTTGTTTGGTGTATATGTTTTGTGTTACCATTCTAGTGTGATTCTGGAGTCATTTTGTGTATATTTGTATCTTTTTTGGTGTAGTTTTGTGCATTTCTGTTTGTCATTTTGAGTCATTTTCATATTTTTGTTGTCATTTGGTGTATTTTTCTGTAATATATGTTTTTTGGAGTCATTTTGTGTGTTTTTTTTTTTTTTTGCCGTTTGCTTTCAACAAGCCACGACCATTGCCCGCCATTAACTTCCTGGTCCTGTCATAGCTTCCGGGTCCCTTCCGTCCAGTCTAAGCAGCGAACAGTCAAGTAATCATGAAAATAAACGTTTTGAAATCACCAAATAATTCCAAAATGACGCATGCACACACTCGGGCTATGTGCAAGCTGTTCATAAAGTTTCAGGTCGAACAAACACCGCGTCGGGGAGAAATTCGCTCCACAAACACACACACGTCGAACTCTCTTGCTTTCATAGAGAGATAAAAGCACTTTGAACTGCATTTTATGTATAAAAAGTGTGTTTTATAAATAAAGATTTAATGATTTAATGATTGATTGATTTCATTTTTAGGCTCCAAGTGCGTACCTCTGCGTGTCCATTCTGTCTCTGCACAGTGACCAGACAGCTTGTGGTCATCAGCTCATCAGCCACTGCCGCTCCCTGTCGTGTAAACTGACCAACCGGGAGGTGGACGCCTGCCTCCTCACAGACATCATGCATCAGCTGCTTTTCAGTGCCAAGCTGATGTTTGTCAAGGTGGGCCGTAACCAGGATCTGGCCTTATGTGACAGGTAGGATCCAATGTGCTGATCAGTCGAACTATCTGACAAAAAAAAAAAGAAATACAAATTAATTTACATAAAGTAGCATCACACAAACTTCAGTCTTGATCAGGTTGTCTTAACCTTAACCATAGGACATCATTATGCAGCTCTCTCTAAAATAGTTTGTGTTGGAGCGAGGAGACGTCTGAAACATCTATGAATGAGTTTGGACACCTGTGGTCTAAAAAACATGTTGCATTTTATATGACATTTGAAGGCATTAAACAGAGGAAGTGTAACAGCAAACGACTGATGACACAGGAATTGGTGACGTCAGGGTTGGTGTCAATTATAATTGTAATTGAAGAAAATCTGTTGCTGTTGTAATCGTAATTGAATTGTAATTGAGTTCATATAATTAACTGTAAATTTTAGGGAAATTCTATAAAAACTGTCAATTACAACTTAAGTAAACACAAACCTGTGGAACCATCTTACACATAATTAATGATTAATGATCATTTTACCATTAAAAAAGATAAATATATATATTCAAATCTGGGGGTATACTGACAGAAAAAAGCCCACACCAATAATATTAATACCAATATTTTCATTGATCAGGGAGCCTAACAAGGTAACCAAGAGATGAACAAATGAGATGATAGATTATATTTTTTTGTGTATTTTATATCAGATTTAAGACATGGGTCAAAACTGACCTGTTATAATAAGAGATGCTAACACAAGAGGAAGGTTACGCTTTATGACTTTATTTATTAAAGGCTCAACAATTGTGATTACATTTAATTTTAGTAATTGATCACATATTTGTAATTGGCTTTCTGGAGAAAAATAACAATTTTAACTTTAATTGTAATGAGAAAAAAATGTTGGTTTTCTTAATCATGATTGAGTTGTAATTGAACATGGATAATTGAAAACAGAATTGTAATTGAAGACTATAATTGTGTACTACTTTACATTCATGAATATTGAAACTTAACTACCATTGCTTGGTTGGGTTTTACATCACTTTTGCGCACTAGTAAGTTGTCAAGTAATTGGTATCATTAGCAGGTGGATCACATGCAAAGCTTTTTGTCTTCTGTGTTCACAGTTACATCAGTAAAGTAGATGTGCTGAAGATTCTGGTGAAAGCCAACTACAAGTACATACCATCCCTGGATGAAATACTAGAGACCTCTGCAGTCACACGTCTTAGAAATCAGCTGCTGGAGTCAGAATACTACCAGCTAGCAGTTGAGGTGGGACTATTCTTTCTTCTTTATCACCTCATTAAAACACAGCATTGAATTGTGTGAGTGATAAGTGGACTTCCAGACACTTGTTATTCAGTCGTCCTGTTTATTTACATGAACAGACGCTGTTTGTTGTGGGGAGTTTGTATAAATGATCCACCCATTTACGAGCACGGACCGAATACTGAAAGTATCAGATCTCAGTTTGCGTGTCTGTGCACTCACGTGCGAGCTAAACCCCTCGCAAAACAACGTTCTTCAACCCAATTTTTATCATCTTAGAAACTGCATCACTACTGTAGCGCTGCCCTTTCATTATTATTTTATTTCCTGATATATAGTTCATCATTTTTACCCCTGTCCTCGCTTTGCCAAGCAAAAATTTAACAACGCAGGTTCTGTGCCGCTCTCGGGATGCTTTTGCGTCTTCTTCGTTGCTGTTTTATAGAGATTGGCTCCACATTCAGGAAGCAGCAGCGGGGTGTTACTGGTCGGCGGCTGCATAGTACTGTGTACAAATTTGGGTGGCAGCAGGAATGGCAAGGCTTTGTTGTCGCGTGGCATTTGCTACGTTATGCCACCATCCCTGTCCAGGAAATGGTGGCACGGACGTACAGACATGTTATGTGAATTACAAAATAAAGGCGTATCTTAAAGATGACGATGTTGATCAATGTTTTCATTGTGCATCGATGTAATTGTATCGTTAATCAATGTATCGATGTTGTTCGATGTATTGTTAAACCACTATTCTCTGATTGATTTGCAATGTTTCCTAGGTGTCAACCAAAAGCAGCTCAGACCCTGGAGGTGTGTGGCAGGCTTGGGCCATGGCGTCGCTGAAGGCAGGAAACCTGACTGGAGCGAGGGAGATGTTTGCCCGCTGCCTTAAAACCCCGTTGGACCGTAATCAGATGAGCCTGGGACCATTGTTGTTGCAGGAGATTGTTCAGCACTTGGAGAACACAGTGCGACCAACTCTGGCCACGGTAGGAAGTCTTTCCACTATTATTCATTCATATATTGAATGTGAACATGTGCACTGTGACGTTGTGTTTGTTGTGCCTTCTGATGTGTAGCAGTCTTCTGGTGAGGACATCCTGGCTTCTCTGAGGGAGCTGGAGGAGGCTCTGACTGAGACCACTCCTCCTCCAGAGAGAGCAGAGGGGCCCACGCTCAGCAACTACCTCCACCAGGAGTGTCTCTACTACCTGAACATGTATGGCACTCACCTGGCACTCATCAGCTTCTACATGCTTCATGACTGTGTAACAGAGGCGCTGACATACATCTTCAACAAGGTGAGCTCCCTCGGAAAAGAGTAAAAGTTTAAGAACCTGCAAAAAATCCATAGAATGTCTTAACGGCCTCATCTGAAAAGTCCTTAACAGGATTAATGATAACATCTAGCAGAAATGTTAGAATATTCTGCACCTTAAGAAAGTTTTATGTACCATACTTTAAATAATTTATGAATTAAAAAAAAGTGTTTTACCTTGCTGCTTTAGTCATTAATCGTTTTCATTTTTCAAATGTTGTTACATTTGACTTTTTTTTCATTTGACCACAGACTTCTTTGTGTGTCTAATTTTGATTATTATTTTAGTCTTTAACATGTTTGTCTACTGTTTGTATCCATTTCCAGAATCCACTAACTTTTTTAAAAAAATAGCATCTGATCCTGATCAAAGCTGTTCAATATGTAACATGACCTGAATTGTTGTAAAAAAAAAAAAAAAAAAAAAGTAATAAAACCCAAAATGTAATTACTGGTCAATAATGTAAGATACTGAGCCCAAAACCTGAAAACTTTTTTGGCTTTTTCATATACCAGTATATAAACTTTTTTTTAAAAGGGGGGGGGGTATTGTGCTTTTTTCAATCACATAGTACCATTCTACAGCACACTACAATGATGATGCAACCTTATGTTGGTCTGTAAATGCAGTAAATTAAAATAACTGCTTTAAATAAATTTGCTCTCGCATCATGGCTGTATCAAACACCTTGAAATAGGCCTCTGTCTCTTTAAGAAGCTCCTACCCGTTCCGACACGCCCCTTCAGCAACACTACTGCATCTCCTCCCCACGCACTGAAACTACTATCAGTCTTTGGTGCATTTTAATTTGACTATTGGAAAGGAGCTACACTTTATCACTGAGTGAACAATGGCCACGCAGGATATTGTGCATCCATAAGAATTTGATCCTGTGTCTGACCCGGAAAGTGACTTTAAAGATGAATCTGAGAGAGTTCAGAGGCTCTTGCAAGACGTGTCTGCTTGGTAATATTCAACCTTCTTGTCATAAATAAATAAATAAATATACAGTATGTTATTTTGAAGCTACATTTTGCACTTCAGTAATATAAAATGAAACTATGTTGCAATGAAATCATAAATATAGCATAAAATGCACATTTTATGTTAAAAGCAACATAAAGAGTTACATTTTGGAGCCGGATGTTTGGCTAAGCACTGTTATGTTACATTATGAAGCTACATGTTGCTATGAAGTCGCATACATCATTATGAAGCTATGTTCAGCAATGGGGGGAGGGGCGCTCTGCTGTGCAGCGGTGGAGGTGACAAAAGGTCTGAGGCGTTTCTAGGAGGTGGGGGCGTTCCTGGGAGGACTCAGGTGAATCTACATCTAAAATGGATGCCATCAGAGTTTTTAAAGATTACTCAAACATACATGAATGAGCCAATGCAACACTCCAGGCATGTTTTTATTACTTTTTTTTATTACACTTCGGGCTCTCACTTGTTACATTATTGACCAGTTATTACATTTGGGGTTTTATTAAACATTTTTATCAATAACAATTCGGGTCTTATTACATTTCAGGTTGCTGTTACATATCGGGCGCTAACATGCTTGGTTTTCTTTTATCTATTCTGTCTGTTTAGTTTTGATTCAGTGGGGAAGATCAATCAGGGAATGGAGCTAAAAGTAATTTTTTTAGCAGCAGCTGATGTGGATCAGCTATACTTTAAATAACTTATTTTGTGTATATAGTAAAAAAGATTAGTTTTGATGCCATGTGTGATACGTTGAAGCAGCATCGTACATACAGTATGTTACAGCTGGTCTTTAAGGTTGTGATAGAGGTGTTCTTTCTCTCCTGTCCCAGGAATGCTCAGAGGAAATCTTTCTAGAAGCCGTGTTGCAGCCCAGTCTGGAGCGAGGACATCTCAGCATGCTGCAAGGAATCCTAGAGAAGCTGGACCCAGGCCTGGAGACGTGCAGCCGCTACCTCATCGCCTCCTGCCAGTTCCTGCAGAGACGTGGATACTACCACTCTCTGTACCAGCTGCAACAGTTCATGACGGTTAGGGTTCTTCTTCTTCTTTTTTTTTTTTTTTTACAGTTAAGGTCCTTTAGCGGTTTGGTCTTTAGCATTAGCTAATCATTCCCTATCATAACATACTGTGATCAAAAATGTGACTAGTGTTTTTTTCCAAAAAATATTACTAGGAGTTGCGTTATGTTTTTATGTCTAACAATTTATTAAAATGAAAAATGTACACAAATATTTGAATATTAGCTCATTCTCATAGGCAGCCTTTTGTGATACCAGGACCTCATAATATGTTTTAGTCATGCAAATTTTTTGTTGCATGCTGCAAAGTAGATGTTGGCGTTGCTCATTGTAAAAGTGATTATAAACTCATTTAAAGAAATTTACAAATGGTATCCAGCAGTTAACCAGACTAGTTAATAGTTTTAGATATTTGAACAGCTAAAGACTTTATTTTGTATTTTATAATGGTGACTGTTACAACGCTGCACTTTTTCTCTGACTTTTTCTTTTTATTAATTATTTTCAATTTAGGGGAAAAAAAACAACTGTTTTATATTAAATAACTTAATATTTTAAAGGACCTTAGGATATTTAACTATTCAAAAGGAAATATATTTTGTGTTTATTGACAAATACTTTTAATAAAAAATAAGTTTTTGAGGATGTCCTTAGCCGTTCTCAATATTTAGCAGGTCTTTTTTCCAATATGTGAAGGAAAAATGGCCTGGTTTATTATCATTTGCAATTTTGCTGTATTTGAAAATTAACATAATCACAATGTAAGAAGTCCAGATAAAGTAGTTGATTGTAATAACTGGCCCAAACGATGGTGTAATCAAAAAGCCCTCCCCTGCAGTAAATGGCAGTAAACAAGCCTTTCACTAGGGGGCAGTAGCAGTTTTTTTTGTAATGCAGCAGGATTAGGGCTTTAGTTCTGCCTCAAAATCAATTGAAACATTTCTGAAGACCAGTACCACTGAAATAATCCATATTACACACAGACATGAAGCCTTATGTGCTTCCTGAAATGTTGGAAGTAATTATTTTTTATTCCCGTTTATTCAAATTACCTTTGCTTCAGTTAATATTTGCAACATTTGAATGGAAAGTATTAAATTAATTAACAGATTATTTGTGCACTATCTCTCATGTGTTAGGACAAGGCAATTTTGATTCTTTTTATTAATCTACTGTTAAAAGTAATGTTTCAACTGCTTCGGGCCTTTAATCTAAATCACTGTTTCCTGCTGTTTGTAGGATCACGTTCGTGCAGCCATGACGTGCATCCGATTTTTCACACATGGAGCCCCCTCCTACCTTCAGCTGGGTGAACAGACGGTTAGAGTCCTTATTTCTTTCTTTGTCGGTAAACTGTGAAAGCTGTAATAAACCCAAAGTGTCCCTCTAATGTGTGACTGTGCAGCGCTGGTTGGTCAGAGCCAAGGAGCACCTGAGGACCTACCTACAGGAGCTGCAGGGTCGGGGTGGTGTGAGGAGGAAGGCTTCAGCCACGCCTTTCAGGAAGATGATGTCGTCCAGTGACATATCCAGGTATTGAGATCCTATGGTGTCTCTCTCTCTCTCTATTTACTGCAAACATATTTAATCTGAGGCTTCATCATCATTCCTGTCTTCACTTAGACACATGAATACAATTGAGCTCCAGTTGGAGGTGACCCGCTTCCTTCATCACTGTGAGAACGCCTCACCCTCCAAAGTCCAACAGAACAATACTGCGCTGTCCACGCCCTCAGGGTCGATTTCACCACCAACGCTGTTTGGAGGCAATGCAATGAAGGCGGAGGTTGCCTGCAAGGTAAGGGTCTGAAAAAAAAATTGTTTCAATGATATATTGTGATATTTCACCGCGCAATTATTGTATAGATCCAAATAATGTCCAAATTGTTTTTTTAATCATGTTTTTTAACAAAAGAAAAAAGCATTTATTGTCGGGATGTCCCGACACTTCCGATATGATACCGATATTGCAGCCTTGCGTATTGGCCGATACCAATATTGATCCGATACGATATCAGCACGAATCATACATACTTGTATAACTTATTTTGTAGTGTGGAATGTTAGAAAAAGCTTGATCAAGTGATGTTACTCAAACAGAGAACAATAGTCAGCAACAGTACGTTGCTTTGTTGGAGTGTGAACCACAGTTTAATTAATATCAAATTTCCCAAACATTGGGTCACTAGCATTTCCTAAAATGTGTTTTTTTGTTGGAACAAATAAATAAAAGTAAAAACATTCTTCTTGTAAATTTTGCAGGTGATGCTTGGAGGAAAAAATGTAGAAGAAGGTTTTGGGATTGCGTACAGAGTCATACAGGTATGTTTATATCTGATAATAAATGGAATGGATTTAGAAAAATATTTAACCATGTTGTCTTTTGTTGTTTTTTTTGTTTGAATCATTAATACAGGCCTAAGACTTTGTCATTTGGCAGATACTCATTTTAAGATCAACCAACAACTTTGTTTTCTCATCAGGACTTCCAGCTGGAGGCTCAGGCCGTCTACATGCGAGCCGGTCAGAGGCTCGTCCGACGGCAACAGTACAAAGCTGTGCGACAGCTGCTCAAATGTGTGAGCGAGTCGGGATCGGCGACCAAGAACGACTGCGACACCCTGATCCTCAACTGTGTGTCCACCGTTGACAAGGGCCCCACTGATGTGAGTGACACACTGTGGTGATACAGCTGCAGATAATGAGACAGTGGCCCTCATTTATCAACCTTGCGTGAAAACGGATACAAATTTGATCGTATGACAGGACCAACATGTGATTTATAAAACATTTGTATTTGATCAATCCCAGCGTACAAATGATCAGGTGTTGATAAATGCGATGGCTGAATTCGAATGTCATTAACATGTTATGCCCTTTTATCTTCCTGGTTCTGAGGCCCCGCCCACTGAGGTTAAACAAACACTGGCAAGAAAAGAAAGGAAAACCTCACATCTGAGGAGGAGCAAAACAAATATGTGCTTTTTGACAGTGTTAAAACTGGACTTAATTGTATAGTTTTGCAGCATTTGGCTGTTTGCTGCGTGTTTTTTCCTGTTGGCCACCATTTAAAGGAGCTCATAGGTGATGTCTGCCCCCCTGTGCACGCTGGCTCAGGTGGTAGTGGGTCGTCTTCTGATCGAGAGGTTGGGGGTTCGATCCCAGTACCTGCTGACTATGTGTCGAAGTGTCCTTGGGCAAGACACTGAACCCTAAGTTGCTCCCAGTGGTCGACTAGCGCCTTGCATGGCAGTCCTGTCCCACTGGTGTGTGAATGCGAGAGTGATTGGGTGAATGAGCTGATATGTAAAGCGCTTTGAGACTGCTTCAGTGTGGTGATAAAGCGCTATATAAAATCAAGTCCATTTTACCATTTACCATATAACTTCACAGCGGAGATCCTGGAGAAACACATGGAAATATATTGTTCATATCAGCATCAGTTGTCCGCATGCTTTAGGGAATAATTAACATGTTAAAAGAAATGAACGAACTCTTATAGAACGCCTTCATATTGACTAAATGTTGTCCCTTGTCTGTTTATGCCAATTTCACCTATACCTCATCATATTAATGATGCAGTTTAAAGTATACTTTACATTTTAAAAGCTTGAATGATACAGAGCAAAAGCAGTGCTGCATGTATGTGCGCGCACTTTTAAACCACTCCTGCTTGGAAGGCAGCAGAGTTTAGCAGCAAGGTTATATAGTATTCCATGGAAGAAAAACCCAAAGAATTGTATCAGTAATGAAGGGGGCTTTTTGGAAATTGTATTTATTTTGTTTGTTTTAGTGATTAGTTTTGATCTGTTCTGAGTGTGTGTCTGCTTATGTTTAAATGACAGCTGAGGTTAGTTTAATACTTTATTTTCAGTCTCAGTCAGATTTGGCTGTTCTGCATCACAAATCCACTCAGATTTGCACACACGAGCTCAGACCTGACGTGAGATCTGATTGTAACGTACACTCACGTCATACACGATAAATACCAAAGTTTGTGTGAATATGGTCGAACACTCAGATCTGAATGTACGAACGGTTGATAAATGAGGGCAAATGTTTCTAGATGCTACAGTGAAAATCCTGCATTGATAGAAAAGAGATGTTTGCATTCAGATGATACAAACCCAGATTTAGTTGTTTTTTGTTTTTAATCTTTGGACTGTTATCCTTTATGTGATGCAGGCCAGAGAGCTGGAGAGTCTCATTCTAGAGATAAAAAGCTCTGAAATCAAGGTAATCTTCCTTTTTCTGATATGATCCACAAACCTACAGTAATCCATGGTTTAGTCTTCTGTGTTTTCTTTACTGCTCCATCAATGAACTTCCCGTTTCGTTGTAACTCTGTCTGCAGATCAAAGCGTTCCTCGTGTGCGGTAAGCTGAGGCCAGCGTACTTGCTGGCGGTCAAACTGGAGCTGAGCCGGGCTCACCCTCTGGTCCAGGAGGTCCTTCAGACTGCCGAAGCTGCTCAGGATGTGGTGATGCAGAACATCTGCCGTCAGTGGCTGTCCGAGCACAACAGTAAATCGTCCCAGTCACGCCAGGGCAGATCTAACGCCAGATAAATGCTGAGTCAGCGTTCCAGCAGGTTACAGGAGCAGAGTCATCACACGTTGTTCTGGTTTTTAATACCTCCGACATATTCCAGGGCCAGATCAGCCTCTTGCACACTGTCACTAATCTGTCACTTCTAAATGTTAATGTGCCTGTTTATCTACACATGATTTTCCCTTTCTCTATAACATCTCATGTTTTCATTACCCACAATGCAGGAAGACAGTTCTCCTTGTGTCTTTGAGACCTTGTTAGTGCACCGTTAACTTTGAGCTGAAGTTGTACTAGAGTAGCTCAACTCTTCAGAAATCAACTAATTGAAGGTCAGTGAACAATGTTTGGTTGGTACCACATTTGCAACTGACAGCGAAATAGGTGAAATGGCCACGCCCCTTTTTAAGCAAAGTGCTACCACCCGCCATTACTGTACATTTCAGTCGTACATTTTCATGTCCAAAAGTCGATAGTTTTTAAGATATTCAAGTATTCCAAAGAATTACTTACCATCAGAAAACACTTTAACACTTCAACACCTAGCGCCTCCTACATCAAAACCAATAATAGCGTTACTTGTAATTCATTATGCAGATCATTGCTCACCTAGACTGTTCAGGAATCAAGTAATTGAACAAGAGAAGCAGGAACAATAACAAATAATTGAAGTCTGAAACATTTTGAAATCAGTTTTTGGCAAATGTCTTAAAAACCATTGATGGTGCATGTATTGTATTACTGAGCCCCCCACAATGTGATCATTGGGCACATGTTGAGTGGTCACCCAACTTTCTTGGTCCAACAGTTCTGGAGATACAGTAATGGCGGTTGATAGTGCTTTACTTAAAAAGGGGCGTGGCTATTTCACCGTCAGTGGCAAACGTGTTACCAACCAAACATTGTTCACTGACATTCAATTAGTTGATTTTTGAAGAGTTTAGATCTGTACAAAGAAGTGCATATAAAACCACCATGAGCTACTAGAGTATTTAGACTTCCCTCAGGTTTTGATATAATGTTCACCACTGACAGGAAGCATCTTCTCAATGATCAGTTTTAGACTTTGTGAAGCACCAGTGTTCAGTTGTTTGTTCCACTAGTTTACTTTGTTTGCACTAAAAGCAAATGCATCTAATTATTCCTTGATTCCCTGTTTACATACAGCGTGAGGCGACGACGAGTGCAATACACACCACTCTGCAGTCCTCTGAGTCGCAGAAGTCTTTTCAATTTTCAGCAGGAATAAATACCAGAGGAAGGATAATTATGGGCTGAGATTTGTGCCACTAGAAACTGAATTAGTAACTTGAAATTGTATTTTTTTTTATCTCTTGAAAACAATTCACCTTAGTTCATTCCAAAAATTCGATACATTTCTGCTTCTCAAATTTCAGGTTCACGGCACGCAATTTAATTTCACTACACGAAGACACACTTCCAGTCTGCAAGGTTGAGCAATCAATCACTAATTCATGGAACTCCTGTTTACGTCTACAAAAACTTCTTTATGTCTTGTTGAGGGTGTGACCTTTATATATATGTATATATATATATATATACACACAAATATATTTTTATTTATTTATTTTTTTTACATTTTCAAAATAACAAACTCTCAATAAGTGGGTACATTAAAGGAAAATAAAAAATAAAATATTGTAAATCAACAAATAAGATGCACCAAGACTCCCATACGAGTTGCCAATACAAATATATATATATATATATGAATATAAAAATATAAATTGGAGCATCAGGAGGAGGTTCGGGTTAAATATAGCAACAAATAATAAATCATGGGCGATGGGATATTTGAGTTAAAGTGTATTTGTGAGCGTTGGCTGAGGGAAAAAAAAGACATGTACATACATACACGGGTGAACATAAACACACAAATTAAAGTAATACATTAGCAAAGTCTAAACATAACGTCCATGCAAATTTACGAGCCTGAAGTGTTTTCACGGCTATATAGATATATATAATAAATGAATAAATAATTATTATAGATATCTTTGGCCACACCCTCAACCAGCCGTAAAGGAGTTTTTGTAGACATAAACAGGAGTTCCATGAATCAGTGATTGATTGCTCAACCTTGCGAACCGGAAGTGAGTCTCTGTGTCGTGAAATTAAATTTGAGAAGCAGAAATGTATTGAATTTTTGGAATGTAAATTGGAATTACAATTTCAAGTTACAAATTCAGTTTTAAAACATGAAATAACATTTCAATTTCTTACTTTTGATTTCAACTAGTCAAGATCAGTTTCTAGTGGCACAAATCTCAGCCCATAAAAGACTCTCATAATAGTGTTTCTTCAACAAAAGCCTCAGCATACGTTGTATTGTACAGACTTTGGTAAAATATTTCACTTTTTTTAAACGCCCATATAAATAGATTTTTTTTAAAAAATATGAATCACAAAATCCACACTGTCATGTTTCTTTTCACCTTGTACCTTTTTCAGCTGTCACTCAACAGTGCATGTGTCGTTGTGTTGGCATAAAGGCACTGGAATCAAATTCTGGCACTGAGGGGGAAATATAAGAATTTAAATAAGTGACCACCCTGATGACCTTCAGCTGTAAAACAGATCACCACTGTGCTTTATTTGGAGAGGGAACAACATTAAAGCACCAGAGCGGAGCAGCTGCCACGAATAAATAACAGCTGAGCTGGTGCTTTGCTGACAGGTACAGTGATGGTTACGTAACACCAGCATACCTGTACACTGGGTTTACACGTGTGACCCGTCCTCTACCTCGGCCTCAAACAGAAACCCTTTCCACTGCCTGGAGACAGAAATGGAAGTTATGTTGCCAAGTAAAATAATAGTCCTAAAATGAAGTGCTATAGTGAAATCCTAATGTTGTGTAAATGTGTAATTTTCCCACTGATTAACAAAAAATTACCTGTAATGACGACTGTATTTGTTAATGTTTCTAAAAGGGATTGTTGTGTTGTTCAGCTGCCTCGTATTGTTGTACAGTTTCCACCCCTCACTGCTCTTTGACTCATTTCTTTAAGATGAAACAAAGCCAGTTTAAAATAAACTATAATTCTCTTTAATTTTGACTAAGTCTAACCACTGCTGCACTTTATGATTAAGAAGGTCAAACATGTAGAATAATAAATTGTACAAAAACAGCTCCTGTTTTATGATGCAGGGGCTAATGATTATGAAATGCATTGTTCTCCCCAATTCTGTGGAAAATAAAATACTTTGATTGTACCAAAGATAATTGTCTTATTATTAAAAATATAATGCAGAATTTTTAGTTAAAATGCAAATGTTTAACATTTGTATCTACATAAGGTGAAGGTGTTATTTCAATCCTGTTGGAGTTATATTATAATAAATGGTACCAATACTGTAAATACATAATGCAAAAGTGAGGAAATCTATAATTATGGATGTATAATGGCTAGAATTTCTGCACCCAAACCAAAAGTAGCACCTTGTCACCCACACACAGAACCTCTTACCGTTCCGTACAAGGTGTAGGATATTCACCTGTAATAACACAGCTTTTAACAATTTAATCTTCTCTGGTTTAACGGAATTGGTCAGTTACACCTCCTGATTCTACATTTGCCAACTACTACTGCTATCACACAGTCATTTTGTAAGTTCATGATAGGCAGCGAGAAGAAGGTTCATATGTCAAGTTTGCCATAAACCTCATTTAAAGCTGCAGTCTGCAACTCTTATAAAAGTGACTTTTTGTCATATTTACTAAAGCTGTCACTATATAAGGACAGCCTTACATGAAACTTGTAGTTTGTGTGAAAAAAACAGACTCATTGAGCCCCCCCCCTGCTGCTCCTGCAGCCTTTGGCAGATTGCCAGAATGCACCACGACCGAGCAAAAAGAACCAATCAGAGTCAGGATTGTGTTTGATGGACTGTCTGACAGCTGTTGCTCACAGTCCCCGCCCCCTTCCTGGACCTGGAATTCCGTCTTTTTTACAGTGTATGGTCTGGAGGAGTAGAAGATGGAATTGGTGACTTTTCTGCTTGAAAGGTAATTACTGCTGCTTGATTTACATTATGTTTGAGTTGTAATTGTTACACTAGAACTCTGTGGTGCATGTGTTCATGTGAGCGCAGCAGCCTCTGTGTGGGTTGCTGTAAGTGACACTGTGTTGTTGCTGCTGCTGAGGTTTGTGCACGCAGAGAGAGAGAAGCGCTGCAGTAATATGCTTTTAACAGAGCATGTTATATTACTGTGATGTTGCTGTCGGGATTATGTTAGCTTGTTAGCTCCTCTGAGGGAGGGACTTTGGAAAGTTTGAGGCAGGGCAAGAGAGCAGCGGGGAGAGAGGGATCTGAGAGTTGCGGACTGCACCTTTAAAGAAGCATAGGATAGGATTTGTGAAAATAGAAACATTCATTTTAAGTCTTCTAATGCTAATGGGTGATAAAGCGCTCACAACCAAAGAGAATGAGAACACATATTTCTACCTTTGCCTTGAACAGATTGCAACCAGCTTAAGTTTTCTTTTTTTTCCCTTTAAAGTTTTCAGTTTGTTTTTCAATTGCATTGTGCAGGTTTTAGGTCACATTAAAGGTGAAAAAAGTTGTGAAATTATTTATCTTGGTGTCATTTGTTTTACATCACAAAAACCTGGCATTTGAACAGAAGTGTGTAGACTTTTTTTAGCCACTGTATATATAGTTTCTAATGCTATCACACAGTTTTTTTTTAAATTTGTATTCATGTACTACTATGACATTTTGCGTACCCCTGATGTATGGTGTGTGTGTATATGTATGTGTGTGTGCGCGCGCACGGCCGCACGCACATGCAGTTCCATTGAAAAGGATTCATATCAGCACACCAACTTTATAGTAATATTCTTATTTATTTACATTAAATGTAAACATTCAACTCTTCACATGAATGTACATAGTAGTAAAAGGCATATTTCACTTTTTATAAAACACCAAATATAAACTTTTGGCCACCTGGCATGGGAATGCTGTGAATAGAATATGAGACGTTAGGGAGGATGTTCCTCCTGTGGCTGTGCTGATGAGAATGAAGAAAAAATACTGTGTTCAGTGTTACATTATATAGAAAGCCCTCCTTCTCTTCACTGGCACTTTTATCAAAAATATGTTTATGAATGCAACATGGGCAGTAATTCTGGCTCAGACACACAATGGGGTTGTATGACCCTGTAAATGCTAGATGAAGCCCTGCAGTTGTTTTAAAAGTCCGGCACTAAAGTCAAGCAAGTTGACTAGAAATTCTGGAGAAATAAAAACGCACCATCAGTTTGAGATGCTGGTTGTTTACCCTGCGTTCAGCCCTGACTGCATCCTTTTTTTTTGCCTACACTGTTTTCACATTGTGTCACAAAAATATAGATAAAAAGAAGGTATTTGTGGTTACATAATAATACAGTTGAGTGGGTTGGTTGAAGGAGAACTCCTCAAACCCATGTTACTATGATTGAACGATATCATAATACAAAAATCCATTCACCTCTCACAGAAGTGACCTGACTGCGTATCAATAGGCAACAGAAGCACAGAAAAGAGCCAAACTGTAACAAATCAAACCAAATGATTAGGAACTAAAGTGATTAGAAGAGCCTGTGGCTGAGATCAATCCCACTGGATGCCCAGCTGCTCACAGCTGACGTCCCACAGTCTCCTCGCCGTCTCCTCGCTCCGGCCCTGAGGGGCCACGAAGGCAGGGGCGCAGTCACTGAAATGCAGAGGGAGGGGTCGGATTACTACAGATGATTTAACAGTAGCATGACTCATCACTGAGTGCAGTCGACCTGCTGACTCAGCCTATTTTAGGCTGCAGTGCAATTTCATTTCAAGCAAGTTAATCTTTGCATTTCTCTCTCCTCATCACAGTAAGTAGTCAAAGAAGCAGTGAGGCATACATGGTACTAAAATAAACATGTCCAACTTTTTACATAGAATAAATCAATAAATGTATGAAATAACCAGAATAATTTAAGTAGATCTGATCAGATTAAAAATGTCTACAAACTTGCTGTTCTAATGCTCTGCATATCTCTGAATATATTGTAGAAATGTATCATCAGCGCACTTTGTGCATTCTGGACATCAACATGTTGGTGCTAGTCTATGCAAAAAGTCTTAACTGTTCAACGTCATATTTAAAGGTCCAGTATTATGCTATTTTTCACCCATCTACATTTGTTCAAAGAACCCCAACAACATAGTATTTGAGGTTTATTTTTCAGCCCATTGAAAAGTCGCGTTCAGACCGCTCCTAAAACAGGCTGTTTTTTGGACTTCATGCATATGCATGAGTGGGCGTGTCTGTAGACGCTGACTCTAAGCTACAGCGTTATTACCACAGCAATTTTCTTTTCCTATCTACACACCCTTGTTATTGTTTTCAGCCAAAAAAAAACCTGCACATTACAGTAAAACACATGGCTATTTAAGTGGCTATTGGGACTGTGTCAGACAAACACTGTTTCAGGGTGTGTGTTTATCACAGCAGCAGCAGTGAATCATTAACAGTCACTTCCTTCTCCTCCTCACTTGTTTTAGTTCACATTGGGTCACAAACACGCCAGATTATGTCAAAGGCGATAGGAGGCGGTATACGGCTGATTGTGAGCAGATTACCTATACACTGGATTATCTATATGCTGAACGTAAAGATATTAAATGTGATATT
This sequence comes from Gouania willdenowi, assembly GCF_900634775.1. Taxonomy (NCBI): domain Eukaryota; kingdom Metazoa; phylum Chordata; class Actinopteri; order Blenniiformes; family Gobiesocidae; genus Gouania; species Gouania willdenowi. The sequence continues at coordinate 8,730,585 of NC_041065.1, forward strand.
AACTGTGATATCAACCTGCCTTCGTCATGTTTGTTTTGCCTCTGAGGTAGTTTGAGAGGGAGGAGCTCGCATTCTTATGTAGGGTCGGCGGAGCCAGGATTGTCAGGAGGAGGAGTTTCTCCCTTATGATGTCACAACTAGGGACAAACTGATATGGATTTTTTTAGGGCCGATGCCGATACCAATTTTTTTTTTTCCATCTGCCGAGGCCGATGACCGATACGGACTGCTGATTTTCTTGAGCTGATATATACCTTTTGCTTCCTCAACTTACATCATAAAAATTACACAACGATGATAACAAATTGAAAAAAAAGGAACATTTATTCAAATTAACAAAGGTGAGGTAGAACGACAACAAGTAAAAATATTTAAAAATGATTAAAAACAGGTGATGTAGAACAAGAATAAGTAAAACATATTTATGCTTTCTGTAAATAATGCGGATCGGCGAACGCAGCAGCCGGCATCGATTGATGCGATACACGTAAAAAACGCAAAAATCAGCCGATAATAATCGATCACTAGTCACAACACGAGAAAAATCCAACTCGCCCGTTTGAAGCTGACTTTTTACAAAATGTAGAATAGCAAGTAATATACTATATTACCAAAAAGTATTCAGTACGGTGCAGATTGCCTCAGAAGTGGCATTCTGTGCAATACATCCAGCTGGGAAATTTGCATACTACTAAATATTCCAGAGGTCAGAGGTTTTATTACAAAGTGGAGCAGATTAGGAACAACAGCAAATCAGCCATGAAGCATACAGAATCATTGAACACAGAGCTCCAAACAGCACAACAGTGTAGAGAGCTTCATAAAATGGGTTTCTTTCTATGACCGAGCAGCTGCATCTTAGCGAGAAACGTGCAGTCAGGGTAGGCAAGGTAGGCAGTGAAGGGTGAATTGATATCGTGATTATTTGTTTTAATTATAACATAATTATAAATTATGTATTTTTCCATTTCCAATAGCCTACAGTACAGTATACGTTTGAAAGTGTCAGCATTTTGTGCTTTTCATAGCCCAAATGACTAAACATTGCTATTTCCTGGTACGACAGAGACTCTGCACAGTCTCACTCCTCTGTAAGGCAGGAGGAGGCCACGCCCCCTCCCAAATCACATTGCTGCTCTGCCTCTGTTTCCATAGCGTGTTTTTATGTATTTGTGCATGCTCAGTCAGTTCCTCAAGATGACAACCATTTACGTCCAAAGGCAGCTCTCTACGCTGCCTTTGGACGCAACCGTGCTATGCTAAATGCTATACGTAAGTTCACAGTGCATTAGTGAATTGATCCAACGTGGCTGCTACAGCTGCTATGTTCTCTAGCTAGTGGGCGGGATAACACTACAGGCAGGATGACAGCGCTAGAGACGATAAAGAAAGTTTCTTTTGACGAAAAACGACAGTTTTTAAAAGATGGGAAACCAACACCTGAGTTACCAGACCTTCAGCAAAGGAAAGGTCAGAAAATTGTTGGTACTTTTCACAGTGAATGGTATGTTTGACTTTGTGGATGCTCCTCACTGAGGCTGTTCCAAGTTGTTGTCATTTTCTCCGTGTTTCTGTGTTTACAACACAAACAACAGATGTGCTGTCGTGTCATGAGATACATCTTGTTGGAGAGTATGGAGGCTATATTAAATAATTGTTTATGTTTCTTTAATGGTGTTTGCAATGTTGATTTTGTTTGATGGCTAAATTCTTGTTCATGTGGATCTTGTTGAGTTTTTTCTTTCTCATTATGAAGTTTATATTTTGATAAGCGCATTGAGATGATTTTGTTGTAAATTGCGCTATAAAAATAAAATTGAATTGAATTAACACTTGCCAGCAGAAACACATGGAATTGTCATTGGTGTTGACATTGGTGGTCTCTGATTTACAACGCCCTGCCTAACGTACCCTCGTGCTCACGGTATGTCACTGATCTTGGCCATACATCACCAAGTGCAATGCAAAGTGATGCAGTAGGAGTGAAAAAAACCACTCTGGACTCAGAGGAGGTTCATCATTCAGAATGATGATTCATGCTTCTTCATCCGCCAATCTGATAGACTGAGTTTGGCAGTTGCCATGGGAATGCCACTTGTCTGCAATCTTGTTCAGAAACACTTCTCGTCCTTCCATTCTGAGAGTAATCAATATATTATGTATTTAGAAAAAGAATTAGACCTTTGTAGCAGCAGAAATCCTGCAGGGTGGAGCTTAAAGTAGGTGCAACTTTCAAATCTTGCAGCTTTCCAACATTGCAGACTATACCTTTAAGTTTAGTGGTGGGATTGTGATACATGTATTAATAACCTAACCTTTGATAGCAAATGCAGACAAGGGGGTAAAAATGCATGGAGGGGATAATATGTTTTTTTCGCAGCAGTCGGACTCAGCCTCAAGAATCTAGGGGAGTTGAAGCTCATTTAGCAACAGGAAGTTGACATCATTTCAAACCATATGAATTAGGAACGGGAGGGCACTCAAGGTCATTCATCCATCCATTTTCAGACCTGCTTTGTCCTATTTCAGGGTTGCGGGGATCAGCTCATACTGGGTGTTAGGTGGGGTAAACCCTGGACCGGGCGCCAGTCCATCGCAGGCCAACACACAGACAAACATCCACTCACACTCACATTCACTCCTAGACTCCAGTCAACCTAACAGGCATGTTTTTGGATTGTGGGAGGAAGCTACAGGCACGCAGCACGGGAAGAACATGTGTCCACCCAAGGGCTTGAACCCAGGACCTTCTTGTCGTAAGGCAGACGTGCTAACCACTAAGCCACCGTGCACCAAAGTCAGTCAAATTCATTAAAATGAATGTTTTTCAATAGAATTATTAAAATATAAAGTACATCTTCAAAGGTGTAATTAACAGCTGTGTATAAATGGGGAGGCTTATCTGGGCTTGGTTTCATGTCAGTAATTCCTGGATCGACAACAAGTGTTTTTTCCCCTGCATTTGGACATTCTTCTTGTTTACCCTTGCTCTGTGTTCTTGGTTTACCTTTTTGTTTTTTTTTATTACCTCTGCCTCCCTGGACTGACCACCTGTGTGCTGTTTCCCTGCTTGTCTGACCATGGCTCAAAAAACAATAAAAATTGGAATAATGCACCTGAGCTCCGCCTCCGTCCCTGCATTTGGGTCTGCACCTACACCCGCACGTGACAATGTTTAGCATTTAAGTCCAAAATGAAAAAAATGTGAAAATGAACAAGACAAACCATCTAATGGCAAAAGCATGTCAGTGCCTGTGGTGTGGAGGGAAACTGAGCAAGCAGATGACTTTTCTGTGGTTTCCATAAATCCTGAGAGAACAAAGCACTGCTCTGAGATCAGAATTCCAAACAACTTCTGCACAACAACACATTTCACTTGGAGCTGATTTCTCAGAGCTGTAACACCAGCATCATCAACCAGTTTGATCTTTCTACTTGTTCCTTTTATTACCTGAAGTGTTGCCCAGAGATGGAGTGCAGCTCCTCAGCCACGGCACAGTAGATGCTGGTCTGCGCTCCTTCCTGTGGTGTTTTCAGGAACATCGAGAGCACGGTGAAGCAGATGGTCATGAGGGTCGAGTGTCTGGTCAGGTCAGAGTTCACAGTGCCCGGGTGGACGGAGTTCACCGTCACATTGGTACCTGTGGAACAAGCACACCTCCGTCACTCATTATAACAAGTTAAAGCCTGCTGCACCACTTTAAATGAATAATTAGTGATTTTATTTATGAAAACACAAAGTACATTTGGACGGATTCCAAATACTCACATCACTGTAATTGAGTTGGTTTTAAGGGTACTTGTACTTTTTTGAGTATATTTCTAAATCAGTAATTTTACTTGTACATAAGTAGGTTTTAAAAGAAGTAATTTGTTACATTTCTACACCCAACCGTTAGTGAGTAAATTATTATTTTTTGTTTTAAAATGATCAACGGACATTGTGAAACCTCAAAAAATTAAATGACCAGACAAATCATCAAATGTATCACATCATATCTGACCAATCAGATTAAATGTGAGGCACTGCGCCAAAACAGCTTTTAATGGCGAAATGGAGTTTATAAATGTCTATAATAAATGTTATACTTAGAGGCTGAAAAATGATTTATTTTGAATTGATTTCATTGGTGTTATTTTATTTTTTTTAAATATTGTACATTTTGACAAACATATTTTATAGAGATGCCTTTGTGGAAAATACATTCAATTCTTACAATTGTTTTTTAAGTTTATATAAGAAATGTTTACTGTACATTAGGGAACCATGGCAAGATTAATTACCAAAAATAAACATGGGGGTTAAAGTAACTAGTAACTTTTACATCAAGTACTATTTATTTGAGCTACTTTTTACTTGTACTTGAGTATTTTATGTATAACTTACTTGTACTTGTACTTGAGTACAATTTCACTCTAGTAACAGTACTTCTACTTGAGTAGAATATATCAGTACTCTTTACACCTCTGATTAAAACTTATATGACTGAATGTTTGATTGTATATAGTGAAAGATGGTGTAAATTTACAGGTCTACAGGTTTATAGATCAGTGGTATACCTAGTCTTTTTGTGGGAAGATTGCATGTTCTCCCTGTGTGTGAATATGTTTTCACTCCACCTTTCCTCTCACAGTCCCAATGAAGTCACGTTGATTGGAGATAATGTAGATGGAGAAGATGGATGGATGGATGGATGGATGGATATGTTGGGTGTGTGCAGACAGAGAGAGGCCTGTTCGCTACTGTCAGTTAACCTACCTTTGAGTCTGCGAGCCAGCTCTCTAGTGAACAGCACGTTGGCCAGTTTGCTCTGGCAGTAAGCCAGTCCACTGTTGTAGCTCCCCTGGCTGTGGAAGTCGTGGAAACGGATCCAGCCAAAGTTGTGTGCCAGAGAAGAGACCACCACGATCCGGGCAGGCGCACTGCGCTTCATCAGCCCGATCAGTAGAGACGTCAGCAGGAAGTGACCTGCCAGGAATAAGATATGATACATTTCATTTATTCATTCATTTACTAATGATTACCTTACGATACTTTGTCAACAGGAATCTACGAGTTTCTAGAGGCTCCTAATTTAGTTACATTATGCAACACATGTGCAGTGTCAATAAATGGTTATACATTTCCTGAATTACTGAAATACAATGAAATATGGTAGACTTAAAATACGCTACAAGTAAAAACATCTAGGCTTTACGAGTAGATGATGTTGCTTTACTAGTAAGGTCTATTTGCACACAAGTGCACCAAAAACCTGTACTAGTAAAACACGTTTTTTATTTAGTAGTACTGGTAAACTATTTTTGTTTGCTAGTATTACTAGTAGCCAATTTAAGCTTTACTAGTACTACTAGTAAAGCTTAAATTGGTTTTTGGTTTACTAGTACTGCCAGTAAACCAAAAACAGTCTACTAGTAGTACTAGAAAACACATTTAGTAACCAAAATTAAGTACACGTGCTCCAAATTTGAGTATTGGCAGATATATTACCGATGTAATAATAATGGCTTAGATTTATATAGCGCTTTTTTCGAGGAGACTCAAAACGTGTACAGAAACCATTATTGATTTACACCAGTCACTCACATCAGTCATACCGGTGGTGGTAAGCTACAATGTAGCCACACCTGCCCTGGAGCATACTGCCATTTCGTGCCTACGACCCCTCTGACCACCATTAACATTCATGCACAATTCATACCCATTCATACGGGGCAATGTGGGTAAAGTGCCTTGCCCAAGGACACAACAACAATGACTTGGATAGAGCAGGATTCAAACCCCCAACCCTTCGGTTACTGGACGACCCACTCTACCACTGGGCCATGGTCGCCCACATTTATGCTCAAACAGCTTTCCATAGTGTTCATGCAGTATGTTTCCTACCTAAATGGTTCACTCCGATGTGCATCTCAAAACCGTCGATGGTTTTTGTGTAGGGACACATCATCACACCAGCATTAGTGATGAGGATATGGAGCTGGTCGACTTCTGAAAGAAAAGCACAATAGAAACACAGACATCAGACACTCCAGTTAAACAGTAAATGGACTTGATTTATGGAGCACTTTATGTCACCATCAAAGTAGTCTGTCAGACAATATCAGCTCATTCACCCATTTCACTCTCTCATTCACACACCAATAGGACTGAGCTGCCATGCAAGGCACTAGTCGACCGCTGAGAGCAACTTAGAGTTCAGTGTCTTGCCCAAACACACATAGAGAGGTATAGCCCTGGGATCTAACCCCCAACTTGTTAATCAAAAGGCAACCTCTCTATTACCTAACTTAACTTAACTTAACTTAACTTAATTAACTTAACACTTAGAATGACCTGTCAGGTGGGGGCCCAGCCCCTCTGTGGTTTGGGGACTTTTTGTGTGGAGCTTTGGTCCGTCTGGGGGTTGCAAATGGGCGTGGAGCGTTGGTGGGTCTCTGGGGCCATGATGGGGCTGTTGAGGACCGCTAGTATTGTTTGTGCCTCATGTTGGGCACTGCACTGGCAGTTAGGGTCGACCCGGCTCGGGCTGGGAACACATGGGGGGTGGGGAGTGTTGTGATCTTCTCTGGGGGCTTGACTGGTGTTCCTGGGGTCTGGTGGGGGGGTCACGGTGGGCTCTCTGGTGTATAATCAAGCCACCAATACCTGATGGTTGGGGCAACAGTGGACTAATGGTAAAGGAAGTGGGCGTGTCACCGGTTTGAATCCACTGTGGGACAGTGTGTCTTGTTGAGCAAGATCCTTAACCCTAACCCTAACCCTAACCCTAATCTATCTAAGACTCTGAACTCCCAGGGGGGTCTCATCAAGTAAAAACATTCTTTTACCTAACCCCAACTCTAACTCTAACTGCTCCCGGGCGCTATACTGTAGCTGCCCACTGTTCCTTGGGAATGGGTTAAATGGGTTAAATGGGTTAATGGTGCAAAGTGGTACAAAGTGTGACCACAGTATGACTTCAAGCTCACCTTTCAGAAATATCTGTGCGAAGGCTCGTATGGAGCAAGTGTCGGCCAAATCCAGCTCTCGTACCTCCACCTGTGCTTTAGAGTAAGCAGCTCGTATACTCGCCGCGGCCTCCTCTCCCTTTTCTACGTCCCGACACGCCATGATCACCCGAGCCCCTGAAATACCAGAAAAAGACACATTCTTAAGTCTTGTGTCCTGCAATATTCCAGTCTGAGCTAAAGAAGCATTTCATAAGACTGGGAAGTTTCAACAACATCAATTTGATACAATATCAGCACGAGTCATACATGTTTTTATTAATCATTTTGTGGTGTGGATTGTTAGAAAAGGCTTGATCAGGTGCTATTACTCAAACAGAGAATAATAGTAACAACAGTAGGCATGAGAATAACTGGCCCATTTATTATTAGTAAATGGGTTACGTATATTTGAACCTTCAAAATAAGAATTTTATACAATTGAATTAAAAAAACAATAATATTTAAAAGAAAACTTCAATAAATCCAGTAAAATGTATATTTAACTAAGATTTGAACATAAAGAGGTCACTAAGATGGAATCTGTGTCCCCTGTGTGTCCTGGTCAGTTGACATAGATTAGAATGTGTCCCATCCTGACTGTGTAGCTCACATGACTACTATATTTAGCTCATTGGTTCATCCATTCTTACACAAGGTGTTTATCTGTTTACACATTCAATATCCAATATTTGTGAACAGTTTGTAACATCCAATGTGTTTAAAGTCCAAAGGTGAGACACACTCCTTGGGGATTTCATCAGATTGTAACTTTCCACAGAAATTGAAAACAAAACGTTAAAGACCTTTGTCTTCTACTGTTTAGCACGTGGGTGCGTGCTCTCCCGGTGGTTATGTTCAAAAAACATGGTTGATGGTGTGAGATATTTATTTTATTTCTGTCTGGTAGGTCCTCAAACTGCATCAGGTCACTGACAAAGCTGAGGGGAACTAGACTGCACTGTGATATATTGCTTGAACACGGTTGTACCAGACACCGCTTGGTAGGAAGTGGGGGCCCAGGAAGAAGATAACTGTGCTTGGTTTTTACTGTTGAACAGACAGAGACAGAAACAGAAGAGATGTACAAACATAGAGTGACATAGTTTTCATAATCTGGCCACCTGCACGTGGGCTTAGTCTACTAAACTTTGCTTGTGAATAAACTTTGTTGAAATTACACTACTCTTGTCATCTGTTCAATTAAAAGATCCGGGAAGAAGCTAAAGAAAAACCGGTAGCACATTTTATACATAAGGCTGATATTACACTGTCATTATTATGTCATGACACCTGTTATTAGCACCCTAACCTAACCCTTACGCTAGCCCCAACCCTAATCTCTAACCCTAACCCCCAACCTTAACCCAACCCAACCCTAACCTTAACCCTACCAAACACTAACCCCTAATCCCTAACCTTAACCCTACCAAACACTAACCCCTAATCCCTAACCTTAACCCTACCAAACACTAACCCCTAATCCCTAATCCCTAACCTTAACCCTACCAAACCCTAACCCCTAAACCCCTAATCCCTAACCTTAACCCTACCAAACCCTAACCCCTAATCCCTAACCTTAACCCTACCAAACCCTAAACCCTAAACCCTAATCCCTAACCTTAACCCTACCAAACACTAACCCCTAATCCCTAACCTTAACCCTACCAAACACTAACCCCTAATCCCTAACCTTAACCCTACCAAACCCTAACCCCTAATCCCTAATCCCGAACCTTAACCCTACCAAACCCTAACCCCTAATCCCTAACCTTAACCCTACCAAACCCTAACCCCTAATCCCTAATCCCTAATCCCGAACCTTAACCCTACCAAACCCTAACCCTAATCCCTAACCTTAACCCTACCAAACCCTAACCCCTAATCCCTAATCCCGAACCTTAACCCTATCAAACCCTAACCCCTAATCCCTAACCTTAACCCTACCAAACACTAACCCCTAATCCCTAATCCCTAACCTTAACCCTACCAAACCCTAACCCCTAAACCCCTAATCCCTAACCTTAACCCTACCAAACCCTAACCCCTAATCCCTAACCTTAACCCTACCAAACCCTAAACCCTAATCCCTAATCCCTAACCTTAACCCTACCAAACACTAACCCCTAATCCCTAACCTTAACCTTAACCCTACCAAACCCTAAACCCTAATCCCTAACCTTAACCCTACCAAACACTAACCCCTAATCCCTAACCTTAACCCTACCAAACCCTAACCCCTAATCCCTAACCTTAACCCTACCAAACCCTAACCCCTAATCCCTAATCCCGAACCTTAACCCTACCAAACCCTAACCCCTAATCCCTAACCTTAACCCTACCAAACCCTAACCCCTAATCCCTAATCCCTAATCCCGAACCTTAACCCTACCAAACCCTAACCCCTAATCCCTAACCTTAACCCTACCAAACCCTTAACCCTAATCCCTAATCCCTAACCTTAACCCTACCAAACCCTAACCCCTAACCCCTAATCCCTAACTTTAACCCTACCAAACCCAAAACCCTAAACCCTAACCCCTAATCCCTAACCTTAACCCTACCAAACCCTAAACCCTAATCCCTAATCCCTAACCTTAACCCTACCAAACCCTACCCAAACCCTAACCAACTCCACTAGATTCCCAAAAAATGCCAACATGGTTCCATAAGTGTCATAATTTAGCAAACGCAATGTAATGACAGCCTTCATGACACATTATTCATGCTAATGACAACGTAAAGTCAGCCTTACAGTATGTATAAAACTTCAAGTAAAGTGTTACTGAAAAACCTTACAAAGGGTTGATAGGAGTTTCCAAATGGACACTAATTAATATGGGTGTGACAGATTTGCTGTGTGTCCCAGATATATCTTAAATTGTCCAAAAATCCTGTGATCCAGAAGATTTAGAAACTGAATGAATGGATTGTATCCTCATGATCTGTGGTTGTGGCTTTTGTGTCATAGTTGTTAACAGGACAGCAGAGGAAGTTATAAACCCAACCAGCCAGGGGCATTTTTACTTCAGGACCAAGTCCATGGATAATAGATATTAGTTACAGTGAACAGTTACCTCTCATTGCTAGATCCAGTGCAGTCTCCTTCCCTATCCCAGTGTTGGCTCCAGTGATAAGGACGGTCTTTCCATCGAGGCAAACTGTGGACTTACACTGTGCTCCTGCTGCATGTCTTCTGATCACACAGAAACACACACAGTGAGAGGCCTCTAATCAGACACTGACTTACATTTCACTAGATTGGACATGGATTGGCTACATCATTATCCTGTTCAAGAAGGTACATCAATGATGAGGTCACCTTAATCTCCCTGTCAGGATGATTGGAGACTTCTATATCTATTGATCAACCAATCACCTTTTGAAGGACATTTGTGCAAATCTAGAGGAATCGATGCAAGCCACGCTTCCAACAAGCTTCCACTGCCCAAAGGCCATCCCAGTGAAGGATGTAGACGATCCTGAAAAAAGACTGTTGAATTCCATATACATGCGCTGCATAATTTATTTCTTTGGACTAGTTCTGTTAGTTTTTGCACTCACGTCATGTGTGGTTTTGGTTCTACTTTGTATTTTGTGATGAGCGCTACGAGCCCAATATTTTATTTAAATAAAGTACAATTGAATTGTAGGACCCAAAAGTGGTTCCCACATTCCTTTTGAGTACGAAACAATTTACTCTGCAAAAAAAAAATCTTCTAAGTTAATTGTAAAGGTGATTGGTTTGTTTATTATAATGCAGAACTGGGCGACTTTTATCACAGTGGGGGACAAAAAAAAGTGATTTCTCTGATCCAAGGGCCACATTTACAACATTCATTTGGAATAATGACTGATTTAAGGATTAATACAGGAGAAAACAAAAAGGGATTCTGTGTGTATTTTGGTTGTTGGTTTTTTTTTTTTTTAGTTAATTTACTTTTCGTTTTGTGTGTTTCTATATTTGTGTGTGTCATTTTTGTGTATTTTTAAAAAATAATTTTGTGTATTTTTATGCTCGTTTTCTTTAATCGTCATTCTGTGTGTGTTTGGAGCCATTTTATGTAGTTTTCTGTTCCCTTATTTGATGTGTATTTGTTGTCAATTTGTGTGTGTGTTTGGAGTAATTTGCCAACTTTTGTTGTCGGTGTATACAGTATACGTCTTTTCTTATTTTTGCATATATTTGTAGTTGTGTTTTGTGTATTTTTGTTGTCCTTTCGTGTATGTTTCTGACAAAATGAGACTGATCCCCACATGTGGCCCCTGGGCCACCAGTTGCACATGTCTGTTACAGTGAATATACAATTACTAGAATTGTTTCCCCCCAAAGAATATTTTGCAAGACTTGGAAGTCAATGAGAAGAATGCTTACATGGCACACTTCTGTTTGTGTGTGTGTGTGTGTTTAAACACAAACAAACTAACACAGCTGCAGGGGTTCAAACTTCATATTTTCGTGAATTTAGACACACTTTACCTCAATGATTGACAGGTAAATGTGTGTTGAACAGTGCTCACTCACAGTCAGGTCACACACACACACCTGAGCTGAGCCGCTCCACAGCCAATCACTGAGCTCAGAAATGAGACATAAACCAAACCCCTCCCACCATCCGGCTCCTGATTGGTCAGACCCGCTCGAATGAAAGACTCTTACTACATATATGCAAAAACTCCCAGAGCTCCATCATCACCATGTTTGAATGAATATCTGCCGTCAAGGCCGTTTGAAATCATAAAAGACATTAAATATGGCGATCACGCGCATGTTTTTTTTCTATCCCTAAAATGAACATGATCGTAATAAATACATCAGTGTTAATGTATATATATGTATATGTGACATAATGATCCTTCGATGTGATGAGATAAAAACCAGTAATAACATATCGCGCTGCTTACCGTATTTGTGGCGCAAATAAAAGCACCATAAGTGTGATCAGACCGAGGCCTCCGAGCAGTAATAAGAGGAACATCTCTTCGTTTCTGTGTCCAGTATGATGATGATGATGATGATGATGATGCTGCTGCTGCTGCTGTGGAGGCTGTCAGGCTGAACAGCTGATGTTAAAGCAAAAACAAGCGACTATCAGCAGCAGGGCAAACTGCATCGCGAGGTGCATGCTGGGAACTGTAGTCTTTAATAACAAGGTGCGTACTCGCAATGCGTACGTGACTACAAAGTGTAATTGAAGCTGATACCATTCATTTAAAGAGGTGTTATAAAGTGGGGACTTTGTTTTTGTACCTGTGGGTGAATGTTTAAATAAAGCTTAGAAGATATGGAGGTAGATTTGTGTCTTTATAACTCAATCAAAAAAAAATAAAAATAAATAATTTTCTTAAAAAAAAAAAAAAAAAAAAAAAAAAAAAATATTTGAGTTCTTTTTTTTTTTTTTAAATTAAACATATTTATTTTTTTTTGATTGAACTAAAATGTAGTAAATGTTCAAATAGATTGTATTTTACTGGCTTAAACAACTTTAAAACTTGAAAAAAATATTGCTTGCATTTAGATTAATCTCAATATTTTAATGAAAAATCCAATATTGTACGCATGAGCAACTATGAGCTAAACTTTGATTCTTTAACACATGCAAACCTTTTAATTGCAACCTTCACTCAAGTAATTTATTTTTACTTTTCATTCATCAATAATTTGCTTTTTGTTGACATCATAAACAGATATTTTTCTATTTTAATGTTTCTTTTATAATTTTGTTTTGACAGATATTTATTCCTGATATTAAAATGGCATGTTTCCATTTTATCACGTTATTTTCTTTGAATCATTTTTATACTATATGAATGCGTTGTATTTTTTATTTTTTTCTTAACGACTTTCCATTAATATTATAGTATAATTCAAACTTGTTGTGGCTGAGAAGTACAAACACTTTTGTTAATAGTCATTTATAGACTGCAAAACAATTTTACAAATGTCGAAATTAATTGATTAATTAGCACGCTTCACCATTTGTTAACTCCAAAAGCGCAGTTGTGATCTCTCTATTTCTAAGCCATTTTAGAACTACTTTTCCCAGAAGCCCTTGTTGTGTGCTGATGCTGCTGCGCCTGAATGAAAAGTCTAAAAGAATTGCATTCGTATACTTTGCTCTAATATTACAGATGTTATTTGGTAGTATAATTTATTATAAATTATTTTTGTATTTTACAAAAACACATAATGTTTTTTTTTTTTAAATGTTCTTTTTTTTGTGCGTTTTTTTTAAAGGCATTTTAGTCACGAGCATCAGTCACGAGGACCAACATACGGAAGAGTCTCGGGTATTTGATTATGGTAAATATAAAACTTATGGTACATATTTACACTTCGGGTTGAATTTTTTACGTGGACACGGTTTTTTTAATTTTTATTAAAGTGAACAACTCTGCTCCAAGAAACCAAAAATGTCTTCAGAGGAATTTGAGAGGTTACATGAAGCCTACATGTCTTTGTACGAGGAGCTGAAACTGATTCCAGAGAAAGCTTTGACATGTCACGGAGGTAAACACTGCTGTTGTTGTTGTTGTTGTGGTTTACTGGCTAATATAAGGACAAAGTATGTTGTGATGGTGCTTAAAGTTGTTGTGTCCTTTGTGCAGACGAGAGAAAGAGGCTGGTGAGACGGTTTGATGAGACACAGGGAGAAGCTGAAGAAGTGGTGAGCTGCTCTTTAACACTAAACCCACACTGCACAAAGATCATTCTAGAAAGAAACAAAATAATCCTACATTTAATGAAATGGTCGTGTTGTATGTATCAAGCATACATATCTGTCAATGGGTAATTGACAAGAATCCTTTAAAAAACACTAATGTTATGGTCTTTACAGACTAAAAATGGGCTTCTTAAAAATCAATTTTTGTTTCATGGATAAACAAATGCTATATCATCTTTATTATCATATATGTATGGGTACATAGTAGGCCGTGGCTATTGATACTGTAACGTGTGAATAGAATTGCAGTCTGTTCATATGCAGCGTCCCTCATTGGCCAGTTTAGGTGCACCACGTGACCTAAAAAATTTATTTTAACTCATTTATTTTTTAGCTACTCCGCTAACCCTTTTATTTTAGCCGTAGCCCTAACCCAGGAAATACCCTAAAATGTTTATTTTTTTCATATAAGTATTTTTAAAGGTGAAATTTGCCATGTTAAATATGTTGAAATGAACATATGAATATATACCAAAAGCGGGATTCGAACCCACGGCAGCGGAAGGAAGAATCCTTGAGTACCCATAGTCCCGGGGTCTATTGATACGTTTTCGTATCAACAGACACTTCCTACATAGTACTAGGGCTGGGCAATATGGACCAACTTATCTCAATTGTTTTTTCTCAAAATGGCGACACATGATTTAAATCTCAATATTTTTTGACTCCATATAGTCTTACCAAAATGACAATTCAGGGTTAAATTTGCTGATGCATTGAAAAATGCCACACAGACACATTTATTAACAAACGGCTGAACAAACTGATTGGGTTAGGACACACTCAGCAATACATCTATCGGTAACTGCTCTTCATGCTGTTATGAGAAGCAGAAAAAGCAGCAACTTCTAAGAATTTTAATATAAAATAAGCTACAAAAAATTGCTATAGGCAATATTGTTATTTACTATATCTCTAAAATAGAAATCTCAATATATAGATCTTGATATTATGTCCAGACCTAGTACATACATGAAAATCAACTTTTTCAAAATTTATATCATGTTACTATGTCATTCCCTCATTAAAAACATGCCTGGAGTGTTGCCTTGGCTCATTCATGTATGTTTGAGTAATCTTTAAAAACACTGACGGCATCCATTTTAGGTTCAGATTAGCCTGAGTCCTCCTAGGAACGCCCCCACCTCCAGGAAACGCCTCTGACCTTTCATCACCCACAGCAGAGCGCCCCTCCCCCACGTCTCGAGCAGGCAGCAGCACAGCATTTTGTTGCAAAACATAGCTTCATAATGATGTATGCGATTTCATAGCAACATGTAGCTTCATAATGTAACATAACTGTGCTTAGCCAAACATCCGGCTCCAAAATGTAACTATTTATGTTGCTTTTAACGTAAAATAAATTATTAATCAAATCCTTTATGATAGAAAAGATTGTGCATTTTTTGTTATATTTATGATTTCATTGTAACATAGTTTCATTATATATTATTGAATTACAAAATGTAGCTTCAAAATAATGTGTATTTATTTATTACCAAGCAGACACGTCTTGTAAGAGCCTCTGAACTCTCTCAGATTCATCTTTAAAGTCACTTTCCGGGTCAGACACAGGATCAAATTCTTATGGATGCACAATATCCTACGTGGCCATTGTTCACTAAGTGATAAAGTGTAGCTCCTTTCCAATAGTCAAATTAAAATGCACCAAAGATCAATAGTAGTTTCAATGCGTGTGGAGGAGATGCAGTAGTGCTGTGATGACGCCACAGACAGCGTGCTGAAGGGGCGTGTCGGAACGGGTAGGAGCTTCTTAAAGAGACAGAGGCCTATTTCAAGGCGTTTGATACAGCCATGATGCGAGAGCAAATTTATTCAAAGCAGTTATTTTAATTTACTGTATTGACAGACCAACATACAATTGTGTGCGAAAGTCAGGGCACCCCTTTAAAAACAGCATATTTTATATATTTAAAAAGTTATATTCATATTTACTGTCTCTCTGGTATATGGGAAAAAAAGACAATATTGTCAGGAAACATTAATGCATAGTTACATTTTATTTTATAAAATGAACAAAATTACAAAAATGAAAAACATAATTTTGGCATGTGCAAAAGTCGGGGCACCCTACAGCATCAGTACCTTCAGTACTTAGTAACACCTCCTCTGGCAGATATCACAGCTTGTAAACGCTTCTTATAGCCAACAACAAGTCTCTGGATTCTATTATTTGGGATTTTTCCCCATTCTTCCTTGCAAAAGGCTTCCAGTTCTGCAATATTCCTAGGACGTCTTGCATGCACAGCTCTTTTAAGATCTACCCACAGATTTTCGATAATGTTTAAGTCGGGAGACTGTGAAGGCCATTCCAAAACCTTCAGCTTGCGTTTCTTGAAGTAGTCCATGGTGGATTTGGAGGTATGTTTAGGATCATTATCCTGTTGTAGAACCCATCCTCTTTTCAGCTTTAGCTTTTTTACAGATGCTGTGATATTTGCCTCCAGAATTTGCTGGTATTTAATTGAATCCATTCTTCCCTCCACCCGAGCAATGTTTCCTGTCCCACTGGCTGCAACACAACCCCAAAGCATGATTGATCCACCCCCATATTTAACAGTTGGCAAGGTGTTCTTTTCATGAAATGCTGCTCCTTTTTTTCTCCAAACATACCTTTGCTTATTGTGGCCAAAGAGTTCTATTTTAACTTCATCAGTCCACAGCACTTGTTTCCAAAAGTCATCAGGCTTCTGTAGATGTTCTGTTGCATATTTTTGACGTTGTATTTTATGATGAGGTCGTAGATAAGGTTTTTTTCTACAGACTCTTCCATGAAGGTCTTGTTTGTGCAAGTATCGGTGCACAGTGGAAGGGTGCACCACCACTCCTGAGTCTGCTAAATCTTCCTGGAGGTCTTTTGAAGGCAAATGTGGGTTTTGGTTTACCTTTCTGACCAGACTACGAGCTGTTCTCTCCGAGAGTTTCCTTGGTCTTCCAGATCTCTTCTTGACCTCCACAGTTCCCCTCACCTGCCATCTCTTAATTATGCCTCGCACTGTGGAAACTGCAAGCTGAAAATGCTTTGCTATCTTCTTGTAGCCCTCCCCGGCATTGTGGGCATCAATTACTTTAATTTTTTCTGTCTTACACAGCTTCTTAGAGGAACCCATGGTTGCTGAGTGTTTGTACAAGGTTTGTGGAGTCGCCGTATTTAAGAAACCCTCAAATTGGCACCAGCTGGCACTCCCTAATGACAATTGTTGACACATGCTTCAGGACCAATGAGCTGGTAGAGGTCTGAGCTTGTAAAAAGAATCTGACACTTTGAAACTCTCAGGGTGCCCCGACTTTTGCACATGCCAAAATTATGTTTTTCATTTTTGTAATTTTGTTCAATTTATAAAATAAAATGTAACTATGCATTAATGTTTCCTGACAATATTGTCTTTTTTTCACATATACCAGAGAGTAGGGCTGGGCGATATATCGAATATACTCGATATATCGCAGCTTGTAGTCTGTGCGGTGTTGAAAATGACCATACCGTTAAACTCGCGGATTTTTTTTTTTTTTTTTTTTTGATTTTTTTTTTTTAAATATCTTAGTGGCATTATGCACAAAAGGTGCACTTAAATTTAGTGTTGTTTTGAAATGTCATCTTAATGACAACATGCACAAAAGGGCACTATTTGTTTTAAAATATTGTAGTGGCATTATGTACAAAAAGTGCACTTTAATTTTGTGTTTTGAAATGCCATGTGAGTTGCATCCCTGCACTAATGTCTTGTTTTGAAATGTCTCTGTGACAATTTTGCACAGAACGTGCACTTTCTGTTGACAATTTTATGTTTGAGCCACTCACTGTTTAATAAATACAGTTATGTCAACTTTGCCTTAGTTGATGATATCCCCTTTTTTGCATGAAAGTTTAAAATTGGCATATATTAATGCAGTATGATCAAGAATGTTTTAATGTAGACATATAGAATCATCATACTGGTGTGATTTTGTGCATCAAAGTGTTAATTCAAGGGTAATGCAAAATATCGAGATATATATCGTGTATCGTGACATGGCCTAAAAATATCGCGGTATTTATAAAAGGCCATATCGCCCAGCCCTACCAGAGAGACAGTAAATATGAATATAACTTTTTAAATATATAAAATATGCTGTTTTTAAAGGGGTGCCCTGACTTTCGCACACAACTGTAAGGTTGTCATCATTGTAGTGTGCTGTAGAATGGTACTATGTGATTGAAAAAAGCACAATACCCCCCCTTTATTGTTTAATAATAATATGATGAATAGGCTGTCTAACACATACCGTTAAATATAAACCTATTTACAGTGTAAGAGTGTCATCAGTACAACATTACTATTATTCTACCAACGCACTGCTTTCTCATCTGTTTTCAGTTGAAAGAAATGGAAGAGGAGCTGCGTGTGGCGCCGTCGTCTTATCGAAACGCTATGATGACAAAGGTTCGCCTTTACCGCCGTGACCTTGGTAAACTGCAGAGGGACATGAAGAACTCTGCACCAGGTTTTTCTTCTCATCCAGGACAAGAAAGCATCTATTCTTCACAAAACCAACATAGTGTGAGTGTAAAGGTTATACTTACGATACTGCATTTAAATCAGTAATGTATAATAGTTCATATAAGGAGAACAGGATGTATGTTTTGGACGTCATTGTTGGTCTATTTTGTAGACACACATGCAATCCCAGAGGGTTTTGCTGCTCCAGGGCACCGAGTCATTAAAAAACGCCAGTCAGAGTATTGAACGGAGTCAGTACATGGCAGCAGAATCAGAACAGATCGGCACCGATATCATCCAGGAACTGGGTGGGCAGAGAGACCAGTTGGACCGAGCCAGAGACCGGGTAAGCTGTCGATCATCGCTGCACTGGAATCCAATGATCTTGGGTATTTTGTTGTTGGCACTGTTAGAATACGTTCTAAAACTTCTCTGTCCTGTTTTCTGTGCAGCTCGTAAATACTGGCGAAAACCTCAGTCGAAGCAGAAAAATTCTACGTGCCATGTCACGTCGGTAAGTGATTAATCAGTCTTAATCTTACGTTCTTGGTGTGTGTGTGTGCGCCAAGGTCACTTCAGGGAACATTGTTGTGTTCTGAACTACCTTTAATCCTTAAAGTTTAAGGTAACCAAACTGCTTTTGATTGGTTGCCTTAAACTGTCCTTTAACCTCACTTTGGCTTAGCATCAAATGATGATGAATAATCATAGATGTTTCTTTGTGTTTCCCAGTGTCTTTATGGCAAACCAACATAACACTAGACCACTTCACAGTAAAATATTACATGTTTTTTATTTTTATTGTGCTGTAAAAAATAACCCAACTAGGGATGGGCGATACCGACCAAAACTCCTAAAACTAGTATTTTAACGCAAAAATAAACATTGAAATAAAATGTTATTGTTATACACAATAAACTTAAGTCATTTTTGATATCGCATAGGAATTTAAACTTTATATTTAACAAATGTCAATAAATTGATATGGTCTAAACCAGTTTTTTTTCAACCTTGGGGTTGTGACCCCAGGTGGTGTCGCCTGAAATGTCCAGTAATTGGTAAAAAATTATATTTTTAATTTTTTTAAATATTATTTTTCATCACACACAATAAATATCAAACAACTGTATTCTACACTAAAACGTTCTCATATATAAATCTAATTGAAATAAAATGCAGAATAAAATATCTGAGTTGGCACATGTTGTCACTTTGTGCACTAATCCTGGTTACTCTGTATTTGTAACACACTATAACAAACATGATCAAAAAGTAATTCTAGAAGAAAAGAAAAAAATGTCTTTGTGGTAGCCAGAAATGTGTGATATTAAAATGGGGTTACGGGCCTGAAAAAGGTCGGGAACTTACTGTCTAAACCATTTAAAACCATTGTTTATGTTCTGCAATGAGAGCAGAATAATTGGTCAAACATGTGAATTTTTGCTTTTTCCACTAAACATGTATTTTGAAGCCCTGCTAATGCGTAAACAATGCAGTCAGCACTATAAAAGGCTCACACTGTACCAACATCGTTTAGTTTGTGATCATTTAAAACAGAACTAAGTAACTTTTTCACCTTAATAAATCCTCGTAGTTCCTGTGATGGTAATACAAGTGTTTATGGGGTGATTGGGGTCTTTCACTTCTCCCTGCTGTCTCTGGCCAGAAAACAGCACTTGCAACTTCCCCTGTCTCTGACCCAGTGGCAGATGTACTGCTTCACGGCAGCCCAATACAAATAATACTAGATTATGACCAGCCCTGTGGCTGCACACGGTTGTCTACAAATTCACTTTTCTCAAACTTATATCATGGTGAAGCCAGCAAAAAAAAAAAAGGCACAGAAGACTTTTGTCCGAGGAACGGAGCAACTCTATGCAGTGACAGCTCAGCAGCAGCACACAGCAATCACACACACTGTCGTCACGGCAACAGGCATGCATGCACACACACTCACAACCCAGTGCTCCATCAGGCAGCGCACACACAAATATTCATCCATCCATTTTCAGAGCCGCTTTGTCAGCATGCGAACACGTCACGCACATTTACACACTCCTTCCGTCCTACTCCCACATCATTCATTTATTTTACTTGTCTCTCTTCCTCATACTGTTCACATGGTCACATGGGACTATATGTGTGAAAGCACCCATAGTGTCACTGTTGTATTAGGATTTTTCAGTGATCGGTTGCTACTGTCTCGGGAAAGCAAAGGTTCCCATGTAGCTGTGGGGTGGGGCAGGTGGCGGTGGAGTTTTTATGACAGTGACATAACCAAAAGGGACCTTTAGGGGGAGCGCTAAGCACAAGTTACTTAGTTCTGCTTTAACAGTGCGACGGCATTTCTACTCCCTGTGACAGCTGATCTAGAGGTGTAAGATCCAGCTTGGTTTTCGTTAATTTGCAGTTTTCTGTGTTGCAGGCTGGTGACCAACAAGCTGCTTCTGGCCGTCATCATTTTAATGGAGTTGGCCATCCTCGGTGCTGTGGTCTACCTTAAGTTCTTCAGGCGATGAGGAAACTCCATCTGATCCCACACTCAATGTGTACGAGACTACAGACTATCAAGTAGCAATAATAATTCCCCTGTGAGCCCAAAGACAATGTAGACCTGTGACAAAGGAGGAGTTTATTATGAATTGTTAAAGCGTTCATCAGACGTATGTGCAGTAAGTCGTCGAGGTGACTTCAAAGACTTTAAGCCTGGATTTTCTTGTTCCTGGTTTTGACTAGTTACTGACCTTTTCTGTTCGTCTTGGAAGAGATTAAAGGGCAGAAAGCAGTGTAAATACAACATTACTTTGCCTTTTTAATATTACAGATGATTGCAATGGATGTTCAAGTCAGGAAGTGCTAAAGTGATGTGGAAATGTTTTTAACTGATGTGCACTGGACCCCTGTTATAGCCAATTATCAGACTCAGTGTTAGAATGTCACAGCTTTATGTACAGGCACATTAGATTAGATTAGATTAAGAAGAAAATATGAAAAGAGTTCAGTCTATTTTTTGTATGCCAAACTGGCACTGACAGTGTGACAGTTGTATTAATAAGGTGAATCCCATCTCTCTAATAGTATAGTATAGTATAGTCTTAATAATTAGTGTTGGTGTCCAATAACTGTGAAGGCCACTGAAAATCTCTGTTGGAATGAAGTATCACAGGCTCTTTTCTGGGGCGTGTTTAACCTCAGTTTTAGTTTGTTTTTATTACTCCAAAGGTGAATGGATGATTTAAAACAGTTTGATGTGTTGTTGGCTTATGATGGATTCATGCACTGCCAACAGCTCTTCAAACTGTATAATTAAACCTTGAGTATGGAGTACTGGCACGAACATGTTGGGTAACGTAAGGACAGGTGGGAGGGGAGGACATAAATGTAAACATGAACTTATGCCAACCAATGAGCACAAAGAGTAGGTTCAAAACATCACAGATGACCCATAAAATGGTCAAAAGCATTCAAAAAGTTGACGGTCTCACTAACAAACCACTGTTTCAAATCCATATTCTACTTTAATCTGGAGTTTGTCTCCCTTCCTCTATTCTTGGAAGACTTTCTATGAGATGTTGGTGGGATTTTATACTCTTTTATATTGTAAAGCAGTTCTGACGTCACAAAGTACACTCGCAGTCAAAAGAAATGCTTCAAGTAATTCTGATCATTTGTGCGGTAGTTTATATTTGACCTGAAAAATTATTTCAATTGTTTCAATAATAATAATAATAATAATGGCTTGGATTTATATAGCGCTTTTCTTTGAGGAGACTCAAAGCGT
Source organism: Gouania willdenowi (assembly GCF_900634775.1). Lineage (NCBI taxonomy): Eukaryota > Metazoa > Chordata > Actinopteri > Blenniiformes > Gobiesocidae > Gouania > Gouania willdenowi. The sequence continues at coordinate 8,752,583 of NC_041065.1, forward strand.
GTTACAGAACCCATTATTCATTCACACCAGTCACTCACACAGTCATACCGGTGGTGGTAAGCTACAATGTAGCCACAGCTGCCCTGGGGCAGACTGACAGAGGTATGGCTGCCATTTTGCGCCTACGGCCCCTCTGACCACCACCAACATTCATACTCATACAAGGCAATGTGGGTAAAGTGCCTTGCCCAAGGACACAACGACAATGACTCGGTTGTCCAGTGACCCTTCGGTGGACAACCCACTCTACCACTGAGCCACGGTCGCCCTAATAACGGTCAGTTTCCTCAGTAACGAGTGTGTCCACCAACAGTGAAACACTCAACACATCATTACCTCATACTCATACACTTTTGTTTGACTGCAACATTTTGCTCAGAATACTTTGAAAAAATAAATATGAAGAATAACGATGGAATAAATGAGTGATAACACACATTCATTTTGTAAATAAGTGGAATGAAACAGTATTTAGTGCCTCCTGAATAGTTTTATTTCGGTAGTTTTTCATTTCTAGTCATCTTAGTCTGGTGTGACTCAGACTGACTCTTGTATTTTCAATCCATGTTCTAATTAAGATCATTTTCATCATATGTGTTAAACTGATGGCCCAGGGTCCAAATCTCATCATTGTTTAAATGAAACTCAACATTTGCAGAGCCTCACAGTTAACCCCAGTGCAGTCATTTATAATGTTAAACAGTTGAAAAAATTCAAAATTCTTACAAAATCCTTCAATTTTTCTCAAATTATGATTATGATAATATTTCCCAAATAGAAAATGGTGACAAAATCTAGGAAATTTATAATGAAGATCCTGTTAGAACTTATATCTATCACTTATTGGTTGGATATTGACGGTTTTTTACATATTTAGTATTTCTATGTATACAAAGAAATGCAAACTAGGGCACAATAATGATGAAATGACTCATTTTCCAACAATAAATCTGTGGCCAACTTGAGATCAAATTGCTCCTTATTTGGCCCTGAACTAACATGGGTTTGACACCCCTGATTTACATCATTATAATTAACTAAAAACAAACTATAAAATCCCATAATTCTACTGATTTAATTTGTTAATTTTCCACTCTCTCTCAAGTACCCCATGTAGTGCCATTGTGTACTCCTAGAGTTACACATACCCCCATTTGAGAAACACTGCTCTAGGAGAAGTTGTTCCACTCCTGGATGAGATTGATCCTGGTCTGTGGTTGCAGAACGTGCAGAAAAATAGCTTCAGAATGTCCCACAAATGTTCTATTGGATTAAGATCCGCTGAGTAAACTGGCCAAAGCATGACGTCAACATTCTGTTCCTCCAGATAATGCCCAGTGCGTCAAGCTGGATGTGGACGTGCTTTATCCTACTGTAATGTGCTCATACCACTTTATCTCTCGTCAAACATGGCAGCGTGTTATTTTCGTGTTGTTGTATTTTGCAGTTCCTTATATAGACCCAACTGCCCATCTCATTTTGTACAACTTATAAAATGATTCAAAGTTCACTTGATTTTCCACTTGAATTCCTCAAAATTACTCGAGTGCAAATAAGAACATTTTCACTTAAAAGCAGAAACAATACCACCCCAACTCAAAAATAATGTTTTGTTAAACGATGTTTCTTTTGACTGTGAGTTGACATAAAGTACTTTTTACTGTATATATAAATGTCCTCCTCCTTTTTCTTTGATGTTTGTCTACCATCACCACATGCTCCAAACACTGCACTTTGATGAGTGACCACCTGACTTCAGCACAAGATGGATAAGCGTAGCAGATGGGAATTTTTCTGTCTTCTGATTGGCTGGTTAGTGAATCAGTAAACAGTGTTGATTGGCTGGTCAGCTGAGTCATGAGAACAGGGTCAGATTTTTTACTTGTCGCATAACGTGGTGACCTTCCGTTGTTGGATTATGTCGGCAATTACAAAACTGTTTTACACACGCACACAATATTTTTGCAGACACCAAGTTGTATTACAGCTACAGATTAGAGCTCATCAATGCACATCTTTATGGTTCTGGCTTTGTACACTGGGGCACAAATTTGGAATCATAGCATTGTCTAAAATGTCTAAGTTACTAAGAGAACCAGATGTGGCCAGACACTTTAGTCTACCTGAATAGGTTTGATTTTGTGCAGAGGGAATTATTTTTGATGATTATTGCATTGTTTAAACTCAATTTATTATTGCTTACTTGCTTTCACTTGGTAAAACGTACTTACGGGTTTCTAATTAAACATAATAAATATATTTACTATACAATGAATTTTCTCATCCCTTAATGACCAAGTAAATGAACCACATACAAATGTCAGAATCTACCGTACTTTATGGAAGACCTAAATACATTTAACACAATGACAAAACTTTTTACATCAACTTAAAATGAGCAAAACAAAAAATCCATTCAAGTTAAACAACACAGGTATTTCTAGCTGACATTCAGTAAAAGCAGATGTAAATAGTGAACAGAAAGACTAGCAGTAGATTGGATTTTCAAAATACAAAACTAAACTCTGAAGAAAATACAGTAAACCAAGGTGGTCCAAAACTAAAACGCCAGGACGAGCTTCCCCTCACTGGCCTATAGCTACCAAACGGAGAGTTCCCACTGTGATCTAAAAGGGATTCAGATTCATTCCCATATAAACCAACACAGGATGAACATTATTACATTTAACGGAAAGATAAAATAGTATTGCTGCTTAAGTTAAAAGCACTCCTATAAATAGATACAGTGGTTTCTAAGCCAAGTCACAGGCTTCACTTAGCGCTACAGTAAAAACGTGTTTCCTACATTTAGGAATTTACACAATGCTGTATTCAGGATTATATAACATAATGTTATTAGCAGAGTTTAAGAGTGCAGTCTTTGCAGTCACTGATCTTCCAGCATGGCGGAATGGTCAGTGATGATAGTGATGATGATGAAGAGGATAATAAAGTTCACAGCTGCCGCTCTCACAGGCAAAGCTGTTCCGTGTCCTTTTTCTTAGAGGAAATCATGGTGCGGTGCGCTCCTTCCCTCGTCTGCCCCAAAGACGAGGCGATCACGTCCACGGCCAAAGACGCCGTGGCCTGCACGGCTTCATCACTGGCCCCCAGTACAGGGTTCACTTCCACCAGGTCCATGACTGACAGTAGACCTGCATCACCACAGAAATCATAGAACAAAGAAATGATCCAAGTTAACAAAAAATGGATATTTTTCCACTTATGCTAATAAAAGCAGTGTAATCAACATGGCTGCATGATCTGTACCCGTGTTGTGTATTTCCTCTGTGAGGTACATTCCCTCCCTGTAGGTCAGTCCTCCGTTTACAGGCGTCCCAGTGGCAGGCGCCAACAACGGATCGAAGGCATCGATGTCAAAACTCAAGTGGATTGGTCGCTGTTTTCTATCCATGCAGATCATTTTTAAAAATGTGAATTAAAAAGTGATATTTTTCATCAAAACATATGCATTATGTTAACAGTGGGATGTCCTGTACCTTGCCATAAGATGGTCCAGAGTCACCTCCATCACTCTCTGTATGCCCAGTCTGTCAATGTCCCTCATGGTGAAGTACTGAATGCCCAGGTCCTTCATGATTTGGCTTTTTTCAATTAAAAATAAAACAAAATATGAACATTAATAGAGGCTTAACAATATTGAATAGAAGTAAAATGGTAGCATGTACTACTTACTACTCTCCAGGGTCGACATCCCGCAGCCCAATGTACACAAGGTCTCTACAGGAGAGGAACGGCTTTGCCCATGAGAAGCCAGGGAGATCTGGAACCTGAAACACAAATAGGAATGGATTCATATGTGTAACTCTTTAACACCAGAATACGCATGATACATAATAAATATGAACAAACATGTTAGTCCTGGTTGGTCTTTGTAGTGCACATTAACGCAGGTTAAAAAACACACACTTTTACTATAACTATGTAATGAAATGCATAAATGTGCATTAAACTATTCTACAAACAACCAGTTGTAACATGTAAGGTTTCATTTATTCTGAGATGTTTTTTTCAGGAAATGAGATCTCCTGACATGTTTCGACTGCCAACTGCCAGTCTTCCTCAGAGGCATCTAGTGAAACCTTACATATTATTTAAAAAAAAAAAAAAAAAAAAAAAAAAAAGACAAAATAAGTTTGCGTGAAACAACCAGTTGACATGAGAGACATGTCGGGCAAACAATGGTAACACCATATCAAAAGATACCAGTTCACACACAGGAAATACGTATGCCTGTTCCTTTAAAAGTGAATAATGATTTCAACTGTGGATGCTGTTTTATTTCTAATTCTGTTACATGAAATTCCTTCATCTGCTCGGCCGTCTTTTTGTTTTCCCAGAAAAAAAGGTTAGCATCATTAGAAAGACTGTACTTTATTTAGCGTTGATCTGCACACTCGTGTGTAAACATAGCCATGTTGGATCGGTAGAAATTCCCTCATAGGACTTCCTGTGAGTGTGTCCATATGCAGTGACAGAGGGCCAGGAAGCTGCTGTAGTGAAATGCCTCACCTTGTTTTGCAGCTCCTTGAGCATGAAGGCCACAGGCTGGCCGTGGAGGTTCCCTGATGGAGAAGTCAGAGGTGTGTTCAAGTCTGGATGAGCATCGACCCAGATCAGACACAGATCAGGACATTGTTGTGCATGGCCAGCAGCTGATCCAAGACCAAGGCTGTGAAAACATGAAAAGTATCTTGTTAAGGCAGGCATTCAATGTGTGATTTTTGGCCCATTTTGAGCTGATTTTCAACTTGTGCGTCTATTTTTTAGGATCGTGCGAGTCTCTGCCAGAATGATCGTGTGTCGTGCATCGCATAGTATACATGGGGTCACGAGAAGTGATTAGCAAGATGAGCTCCACTGTCTCTCCACTTCCGGGTTCTTCTTCTTCTTCGTCTGTTTTAATGGCGACGCTTCAGAGTTCTTCTTCTTCTTCTAATTTGTACGTTGCATTTCCGGAAACAAGACCCCGACGTGTCGTGTATGAACGTACAGTGTGAGCAGTCAGATTGTGTCAGAGTGTCGTCCGTATAGTGACAGAACATGAATCGGGCTCTGCACATGAGTCACAGTTTAAGCTGGAGCTGAGTACAACGATTGAAAAAAGTGTATCCCAGCCTTTACACATCATGAATTCATCAAAAGAGATGAAAGGAGCACTAAATATTTCTAAAGCTGCTGGTGATGATTTACCATCAGATAAAAACATAGTGTAAGCCTCATAGATCATTGAATAAAAGATGTGGAAGGTGGAAATTGTTGCTCAAATGGTTGTTTTGATATCCACTGTAAACAGTTTTGTGCGTTGCATTGTGGGATGTGGAGTCCTGTACACATGAGCATAGATGCGTTTTTACTTCATTCTCTTAACATTATTTAATTTGTTTCTTTGTCAGATAAGGAGGATAGTGATTGGCTTGACACCGTTATTGTTCTAGTTTTTTCCCAGTGTTCCCAGTCATATCACCTCACTACACGAGACATTCAGTTTCGGCAAGATTCTGATCTTTCCGTCTAAGCCCCAAAATAAATATCAGCCATTGTTTTGCCACAACTTTCAGTCTGGTCACGGTAAGAATAAAGTCAAAACACTTTTCTGACAAGGTCATTAAGAGAGTGTTTACAGTGGAAATCAAAACAAACTTTTGAGCATCATTTTCATTCTTTTTACATCTTTTTTTGAGCAAATGATCTTCTTTTTTTTATTATTTATTTATAAGGCCAACAATGTCTTTATCTGATTACCAAATGTTGTTTCCAGCAGCTATAGAACCGTGCTTGGTTTAAGAGAGGGCTTGTTCAGCACGTGGCTACCTGTGATCTCCTCCCAGCATGACGAGAGTGTGCCCAGCACCAACAGCTCTGCTCACTGCAGTGGAAAGCTTCTTATTAGCCCCTCCCACTGTGCGAGGGGACTTCACGTCCATGTAGGGCTCATCTTTCTCAGGGTAGTGGAAGTTGAGATCACCAAAGTCATGCACAGAGTAGTCTGAAAGGAAAAGGGAAAACCCTATTTTAATAAGAACAACTCCCAAAATACAATATGCAACAAAAAATCTCAAAAGCACACAGAATTAGAACAAAAATGCACAAAATTTGTGGGGTGGTTAGATTTCCATTGTCTCTTTCATTTTGTTCTGTGACCTTGTGGTTACTTTTTCCATATTCAACGCATCTTTCATTCTGCCCCACAATTGCTTTGCACGGGGGGGTGGGGGGGTTGTGGTTCAAGCCAGCAAACTGTAATAATTTTTTTTGCTCTCGTAATTAACATTTTAAGAATTTTCCTTATCTTTATTGGGACATTTTTTGGGATAATACCCAGTATTTTTACATTAGCAATTATTTCTATCTGTTTTTCCTGTATTCTGTAAGTTTAGGGCAGTCCCAGAATATACAGTATGATGTATATAGTCTCCTGCTTGGCCACAACCCATTCAGCACTTGTCAGACATTTTACTATATTTTGAAATATGCCATGTTTTTTTTTCCACATTTTGTGTGCGTTTGTAGTCATTTGTGCATTTTGCAAGTCATTTTGTGCAAGTTTGTGTTGCTGGAGTCAATTTGTATATTTCTGATCTCATTTTTTGTGTGTTTGCAAATTATTTTGCACATTTTTGTTGTAAAATAAAAACATAAATTCGTAAAATAACAACAGCTCATTCCTAATGGATTGTGGGGATTTGGGTTTGCATTTCTTTTAGCTTTCATTAGGCATAATGGGACCTGTATGAGCTTGCAAGCCATCATTCCACTGTTTGTGGAACCACAGCTCAGGTTTCAGACTGCAGGGTAAACACTTAATACACTCTGTAAAAATGGGCTGTGGTGTTATTTTGCTGATTTATGGATAATCACTAGAGTTCAATCATTTTCCCAGATTCAGTCTTATTGGAAGCTTAATCATCCCTTTTAGGACAATTGAGTTGTCAAAGTGCAATACAACCCAAGGCAACTCCAAAATGTGAAATCTAAACTTTAAAGTATCAAAGGTTTAAAAAAGTCCAGTTTGATACATTTATTTAGAATTGATTCTTAACTCAAAGCCACGCAGAGATTTCAAAGATCTCACAAGGTCATGTATATTTCAGTTAGAGGCTGGTTTCAGCTTTCATGTAATGGTACAGGCTGATGAGATCTCGTGGCTGCTTTAAGGCATCAAATGACGTCTATAGAAATTCTAGTTATTTTTGCCGTTTAAAAGGTACAAACAGACTGTTTATCTTGTAAACATATCACCATTAAAAATAAATCAGTGTTTTAGATACGACACTATCATGTTGCTGCAAGGAACCAAAATGCAAAAAGTGCATTTCATATAAACCAAAACATAGATTACGTGCATCGTCAGTGTTTTGAAGCATGTAGAAACACGGATCAGTTTGACAGCTGTGAAAGTGCGTTGTTGACTGATAACATGTACTGAGTGGAGAGGGCGGGGCGGGTCCTGTCTGTTGCATAAGAGCTGCAATGTTTATGTCTGCTACTACAAGGCCTACAGTAACCCCAAACCCATCCAGGAAACGCTTACATGGTCTCCTTGACAGCCATGGACAGCTGCTATTGTAACGGAAACTGTGTGCTGCTGATCTTTTAATCACAGAGCTGCACTTTTATGCGAGTCATGTTATTGAGGTCTGTTTCAGTCATTGATAAGCAATACAGAATTAGCATTCATTTTGAATACAGTAGTAAAATTACCATTGAAGACTTAAATGGTAAAAGTATACTTTAAATAGTTCCAAATATAATTAACTTTTAATTAATTTCTACTGCAAACTGTGGGTTTTGTTTTGTTATAATAATGACATTAATGCTTAGGGCTCTGATGAATGAATGTAATTATTGTGAACCTCTAGTTAATACTTCTACAGATTTGTATGTATTTCTTTGTATATATTGTATAATGTATATAACTTGCTCAAAGATGGACATTCCCTTTCACTTACGCATTAACTCAAAATTTAGAGAGTTGAACCTATCATACATGTTAATGGTCTTGTGAATCTAATACGAGCCTCTCTTTACATCTCACCCAAATCTGGAATAATGGAATTAATCAGTTCGTTTCTCAATGCAATCAACCACATTTTTTCGACAAAAAGAACGGGGAGTGGTGAGCCCGCCTGTCCGAGTGGTACATTTGCGGCTGGATATGTGCTCGACCCTTGGAACAAGTGATGAGTTGTGTGTCTGTCGATTCTTTCCGTGGAAGACGTCTACATGATTGTAATTATGGTAGAAGGCATGCTGCTGATTGGAGCTGGCAGCTTTTCGACCTATCGCAAAGTCTGTATTACGTCGGCAGCTGTTTTGGGAAGGCTGCCAGGTATTTCTGAAGGATGGGGTAGGGCTCTAAACACTCAGACTCATGTGCTGAATGATCTCAAAAGCAAGCAGGAGGCTGCTTTGGAACGTTTACACCAAATTCATTCGATCTTGGGGAAGTTGAATGCTCGGCCTGCTAGTAGAGGTCGATCAGTATGGTATTTTCAAAGGCCAATGCTGATACCAATTTAAAAAAAAAATTAATCCGATGGCCGATATAATTTTTTTAAAAAGCACATTGATTATGAAAGACAATTGAAACACTGATATGATATAAATGTATATATTAGACATCAAAAGCATACACCAATAGAACTCTTAACATTTACTGAACTTTAAACAGTTTCCCTTTATTAACGCTTTTCTATTCAAGTATCCACCTCATTTTGGGTGCAGTGTGTGGCTCTGATGCTGCATTTTCGCCAGTCTACTTGGCCATCAGCCAGTGCAACAACATCCTCACTGTCCTCACAAATGCCTGGCAGTGCATACTGGCATTGGTCTATGTCTCTGAGAAGCTGTTACATTCAAAACATTCCAGCACGGCTGATGCTAAACCAAGATAGTGTGCTTCACAGACAATGCCATTGTCTTCCTTCACTTAAACCAACACAATAACCTATGTCTGCATCACTGTAGATTTTAGTCCTAGTTTTTCTGAGTCATTTCTCTTGAAACTTAACTCTTGTTTTTCTGTTGCATTTTATCTGAAAAATAATTTTACATTGTTCCACTGTTTTTCTGTTCATTCAGCAAAATTATGGGGGAGTTAAATGACCACAAAATGTAAGTCTGCTTTCCTATAGTGTTGTGGAGCTCCCATTTTGCCAGCATGATCCAAGTATTCCAGTTTTGCTTCAAATGGTGTTGTTCTGGATTTACAGTTTACAGCATTTTGCCATTTCATATCTCTGTTGAAACATCTTAACTTGTCATTCTGTTTGTTCAAAATCTATCCCCAGGAATTGTTTTAACTTTCCTAGATCCTTTATTTTAAACTTCTCAGTCAACTTGCTCTTTACATCTTTTGGAGCTTTTTTAATTGTTGGCTCCTATGATCAAGTCATATACCCATTCTGTTATTATTACTTTTTCAGCAGGGTTTTATCTGAAACCCTTTTTACTCAAATATATACTGTATGTAGTAAAGCATTCTAGTTTCTGCCTGACTGTTTTAGACCATAGAGAGTTTTGTACCTTTCATACAAGTTTTCTTGTGTTTGAGACTTTTTCTTAGAACCTTCTGGTTGCTTCATATAGATTTCAGAATCAATCGGTGCATGTAAATATGCTTTTTGTATTATGGTACTATTTTTACACTTGTGTAGCTGTAGGTGAGAATGTCTCATCATAGTCTGTTCTGTTTTTGTTGTAACCTTTAGCTACACGCCTTGCCCTACACTTTTCATGTGCATCAATATGTCACTTTTAAGTGCATAGACCCATTGACGCCCCACTGTCATCTGCCTTGTAGTAATCAGTAAGATAAAATCAATCTGGCAATATATCGCAATTTTTCACTGCATGATCATTGTATTTTTCACTGATGTTTTTAAATGAAAAAAAAAAAAACATTTAATTGCGCGAACATCTGCATATAAACGCAAATAAACGCCAAGTCACTAGGTGTCAGTGAACCACATCAGATCTTGTTAAACTACCTCACTCCTCAATGCATTTTAGTTTGGAAGTAAATTAACAGAATCTGTTGTAGAAGCAAAAGTTAAATTGCACTATATATCTTATTGTTCAGTATCGCCATATATTGTATAGTGATACGCAAATCATGAATCGTATCGCCAGATTCATGGCAATGGACATCCCTAGTAGTTGGGTGAGAGTGAAATTCTCAGGGAGGCATCTCCTCATTCTTGGCCTCTTGCCACAGCCTCAATCTGGGTGATGCCATAGCTTCCTTGTAAGGCAGTGAACCACATAGGATTGTGGGATGTCACATACCGCTCTGAAACAGCAATCCATGCCTATCTGCAGTTTATCCTCTGCATCTCCAGTCCCAAAATCCTGAAAGTGAGATAGTTTTCTTTTGGTCCTTGGTTTTCTTCCTGGTTACACCCTGTTGTAGCAAAGCATGCATTTCTCAGGCCTGTAATAGATTTCTTCCTCCCTTATTAAAAGTCTGTTACAGTTTATTACCCATCTTTAGCTTGGTCAGAAATGCGTACAAGTTTATTATTAAAAGTCACATTTCTGACCACTTCTGAAACCGGGCTGTAATGAGTGGGTGTCTATGCACATGGCCGCCACACAACAGTTGATCGCTAGTGACTTTCTTTTGGTATTCCCACAGTCTTGATATTGATTTCAGCCAAAAAAAATGCACATTACAGTAAAACACATGGCTATTTAAGCGGCTATTGTGATTGTGAGTCAGAAAAACACTGTTTTATGAAGTGTATGTGCTGTGCAGTAACAAATACAAAAATTTGGATCGGGACGTCCCTATTTATTCATTTATTAAACGGAGCCAAGGCTTCTCTTGAGCATCATTACCAGAACACACGATGAACTTGGGATGCAACATTACCAAATCACAACAGTGTGCACCACCAAACAGTAATAGGTAGCGGTAAAAAAAGCAAGAGTGCCACACATGGCAACAAAAACCTAATTTATCAGTTTTTAGTAAAGGTAGAACAATATATTGCAATATTAAAACGTCACAGGATATGTTGTTGATGGTGCGAGTGGTTTCTCAATATTGCACGCGGAGCATGTGTGAAGCACACCTTTCCATCGCTGCTACATCTGTCTCAAGCCAGCCTGTCTTCTAAACTGCAGGACACAGTCAAGGCCCAAAGGTCTTAAGTCTTCTTTATGTTATTGTGTGTGTGTGTTTTTTTTTTATTATGTTCCTATTGAGTTGAAAAGGTCATACCCAGGTAAGTCTGTCCAGAGTTGAAGTCAAATAAAAGCATTGTTTTTTCAACTGCAATTTCTTTGGTATTTTTACCCCATTCCAAAATATTGTATCAAATTCTTATCGTGAACCCATTATCGTCTATGTCAGTGTTTTTCAAATGGGGGTACATGATGACACCAATGGGGGTACTTGAGAGAGAGAGAGTGAAAAATTAACAAATGAAGGCATTAAAAATATGTCTATAATTCTGGCCCTGGACCTCAGAGAAATCTACCTATTGTTCCGGCACTTCTTGTGCGCATTGGAATAGTCGAGTGGTCTAAGCACTAGACTTAAGGACATTTCATTCCGCTGACGTGGGTTCAAATCCCACTTCTGACTTTTTTTCTTCTTCATTTTAACATGTTTAACACTGCAAATTCCACCTTTAAAAATACATATACAAAAAATGAAGAAAGAAAAACATTTCAGGGTATTTCCTGGGTTAGAGATAAAATAAAACTGACGAGACTACAGCTAGAAGGACATGGGGTCCGGCAGTGACGGAAATGCGGACGCATGCACACAGGAAGTGCCAGTACTATAGTCAGGATTGTCTGAGGTTTGGGTCCAGACCAATAACAACAGCCTTAAAAATATGGTGTTCTACAATGTTTATCTTTTAGGTAAAAATGATAATCCTAATAAAGATAATGCAAATGATCTTGATTAGAACAAGAACTGATAATAGGTCAGAATTTGTCCCACATCAGGCTTAAGATGACTAGAAATGATAAAACCTATAGAAATAAATCTATTCAGGAGGCACTAAATATCCATTCCATCACTATGCTCTATAGTTATTCCTAGTATTCTGAGCAGAATGTTGTAGTTGGATAAAGGGGGCACTTTACTTGAATTCAGAAATTATAAAAAAGGGGGGTACTTAAGCCAAAAAAGTTTGAGAACCACTAGTTCCTGAATCGTGAACGCTGCCTATTGTTCTACCCCTAGTATTTAGTCATTAATGCACGTTTATCTAAATCAACGGGGTTCATCAACCCCTCATCCTCAACCTCTGACAGTATGATCAAATGTACAGGTATTTAAATGCACATTTTTTTGGTTCTAGAAATCACATCCCACTGGGAACTAACACCCCCCAGTCTTCCCATTTGGCAGGACGTTCTTATGTAACCTTGCATTTTAATGACAATGACAGCCAAAAATAAAGGAGGCATTCTTTTCTCATGCCCTGCAGTGAGGACTTTCACAGTGGGCGTATCTCTTTGTGTCTCACGTGGGGAGCATTGTTAGAATAGAATAGAATCTGCACTAGTGCACATCAGTGACCTCATGGGGGGAGAGGCATCAGTAACCCGCGGCCCCGGACTAACATTGTGTTCTTTTTCTTTTTTAAATAAATCACTTTTTTGTTTTTTTCATTTTTAGATTTTTTCTTGAGTGCATCTATCTAAGAACTGGTTGTAATTTTTAGTCTAAACTGGTCACACTGGACAGATCACACGTTGTTCCCATAGCATTAACGTCAGTTTTCTGCACGACTTTGCGTCAAACGTGGTTATTTCTCGTCTTCCGGTGATGTAACGGAAAGTTAAATCAGTTTAAACTCATCCCAGTACATCCCACAGCGTTACATAACCCAACCGCACCATTAATAACCCACGCTCCCGCTCCTACCTAACCCGGAGAGCCGGTCTATGAGCCCTGCATCCCGGATCACTTTAGGTCCGTGTTCCACTCCTCTTCTCTTCTGCCAGGACACAGAAACATAGACTTTGTTCATAACAATATTTAGATACAAATGTGAAATGAAGATAAGAACCTAGAAACGTACCTGTCCTCTGGAAAACGGAGCTCCCAGGACAGCCACAGACTGAGACCTGCTTTGTTGGCAAGTGTGGCCGAGTAGAGCCCTCAACAGACGGAGAGCGGGTCCTCTCAGGGCCATTTTAAACACCCAAGCTGTGTCTAGACAAACCTGAACAAGTGGAACGGTCTAGTCAGTAGCGTGTGTGTGTGTGTGTCTGACGAAACTAGAGGTGATGTTACAGTCAGCGGTGATGAGGCTGTCTAAGCCCGCCTCTCACCACTTCCTGCTCTTTATTGTTAATGAGACGCCGGTGACGTCATGACGATAAATCAAACGTGTAACGTGTGATCTAAAGGCGACGTCAGTCAATTTATTATTGTCCATCTTTACAAAGACTTTGCACTGAAATGGGAGGATATTGGCTGTGTGTGTGTGTGTGTGTGTGTGTGTGTGTGCGTGCGTGCGTGCGTGTGTGTGTGTGTGTGCGTGTGTGTTTAGAAAATATTTTAAAGAAAATGCTTGATTATTTTGGCAAAACATAAAAAACTAAAAAAATAACCTTCATTCACTTTCATATTGATATAATAAATTACATAAATCTCATGAAGAAATCCAAAAATAAAAAGGCTCAGAAAACCATTTACATCTGTATAGTTTCTAAAATGTTTGATTGTATGTGAACGACCCTGGCACTCTTTTCGTGTATTTTGTATGTCCTTGTATACTGTTTGTTTGCAAAAAAAAAAAAAAAAAAGTTATATCTAAACATCTCTGGCTACGACCCGACTTTGTGTTAGCCAATAGGAACTGTCGACACGAGCACTCCTTGTTTTGGCGCGTCTTGTGACTCATGGAGTGCTGAGATTCTGTGACACATTACAGCAGCTCATGTTGACATTTAAAGGGCGAGCCCTGAATGTATACAGAGATCAAAACATATCAGTGTCAGGACAGGATTAGAACTCATAGCTGACCTGTGTACATTAGTCATATTTAATAGTGCAGGGTTTACCACAGGCCACTGTAGGCCTGTGCTTTGTTGGTGTCTGAGTTAGTCAGGAGGCATCCATGTGTTCTTCATCCCTCCTGCTAAGACGTGTTTGTGAGCTGTTCCACTGATTTTATGTAAGTTTGCTCATTTATATTTGTTCTCTATGTTCTTGTATATGCTTTAGCTTTATCTAAGAGTTATAAGCCTCTGCTTAGCTGCACTTTTGTATTCGCAGGGCTCATTCATCTCTGTCATTAAAGAAACCATTTGACATAGAGGAGTGTATTTCTTTATGAATGAGCCATGGTTGCCGCCAAGTGCTCTGTACCTGGCTGCGCTTTTGAGACGGGAGATGTGTCTGAGGCCCTCGCCATTGCCCTGCTGATGAATCATGGTCTCGCCCATCAGACCCATCCTGTCATGGCCACGCCAGGCCGGGCCCTTACTACCTCAGGGACCAACGCTTGATGGTCCTAAAGTTGACATCGGCATATCAGTGGAGGAATGGAACGTGTTCACTCGCCGCTGGGATGTTTTTCGTGCTGGTTCAGGCATAGGCGACGCCCAGGCCCCTTTCCAGCTATTCCAGTGTGCTGGGCCTGAACTCAGGGACAGCCTGTTGAAAGCTAACCCCAATGCTGCTTCCAGACCACTGCCTGAACTCATTGCCGCCTGCGGACACTAGCGGTCATTCCTGTGGCTACATGTGTCCTGCATACCGAGTTGCTCCAGTTACACCAGGAACGTGATGAGACATTCCGTGCTTTCACTGCCAGAGTACGGGTAAAGCAGAGACATGTGCCTATAACGCAGTATGTGGGTGTGGTAGGGATGTGGACTATTCCGACCACATTATCTGTGACGTTCTTATCAACGTGATTTATGACTATGATATACGACGTGAGACACTAGGCATACCTGATGTGATAAACAAACCCGTGAATGATGTGATTGTGCTTGTTGAGAACAAAGAAATGGCTCGTAATGCTCTCCCAGTGTCGACCCTATCAGCCATGTCATCATTCCAGCATTCTCTAAGAGCCCCGCAGTTGACCACTACACCAAACCCAGCACCTATCCCAGCCCCAGCAGACAAGGTCTGCTGGGGCTGGGATAGACTGTAAGTGCGCCTTTAAGGTCTTCACACTGGGGCCTTGTGGATGGAATACTAAACCTCACGGAGTGTGCATTGACTGCTATAGGGTCCGCCGTCGTAAGAGGCGGACCCTATAGCAGTCTGCTGGTCTGCCAGCCACTGTGGAATCAGAGCCCATATCCCAGATTTCCTCAATCCAGTCTGGTGCCTGCCCTGTCCAGCGTTAAATGAACTGCCGCCAACGTCGTCCCCAGATGACTCACGGTGGTGTCAATGATCCTACAACCATCAGGCTCGAGCACCATATTTTCTCTAAAGGCGGGTGGAAACGTACAAGGCTAAGAGACCACCCCCGAGTGCCCATCACTAACTGGATGAAGCGTTACAGTTTAGAATAAAACTGATTCACAGCAGGGCTAGCTCAGAAAGAAAACATGAATAAAAAATGTATGATGGAGCAATTATTGTGAACCAGTACAACATCTTTGATATACTGTATACATTTTAGATTTTCAAATAAAAAAACTAAAAGTCGATTTCTCATTCATTTGCGAGTCAAATATTACGACGGTTGGTGGTACAGAGTCATTGGCACATACCGATATATCACGGGGGCACCAGGGGGTCCCCGGGGGCCCCATTTTTCAATGAACATGAATAGATCGTTTGCACCGACATCACAAATTTCTCATGATCCTCTCTGACTCACTAGTTTCCGCCATCTTTTATGACAACTTTTATTTACAACACAGCGGTAACCATTGAGAAAAGCACCAAATGGGAGTTATGTGCGCAGTTGTCAGGTGTTCTAACAATTCTGCTCTCAACAATGTTACGTTTTTTAGTTTACCTACTATTAAACAGCGTGAAGGGCAAGAAATCGAAAGATTAACTTGCAGAGTCAAAGACAGTGGCGCGCAAATCTGCACAGATTGGACATCAAACCTACAAGCTACAAATACACATGAGTATGTGAAGAGATTTTGTGAAGGGTGAATTTTTTATCCATTACTACCCTGACTTATGTGTTTTTAAAATAACGGGATCTTTTACTTTACTTACAAAACTTGTAGTGAGTACCAAGTAGTTCACGATGTTCGTGTAATTTACACTCGGCCACATTCCTACATCGTCCTCAAGTTTTAACAAATTGCTGTAGGGGTCAACCCCACCTCACTCCTCTATCTTACCGCGATATCTAGCTTTATCTGGAATATATAATACTTGATAAATTTGGGAAAAATCACATGAATCCTCCATTGAAGGTGTGTCGTTATGCAGCTGTATACATAAGAGATGGTGGATCCAAGTGAATCGGAGAGGATCATGGGATATGTGACGTCATTTGCAAACCACCTATATGGGATGTGTGAGGATGGGGTAAAACCCAAGTGTGTAAACTGTGGTGGAGAGCATATCTCAGACTATGGAGGCAGTGAAGTCAGCAAAGGAGAAGCAGAGACTCAGAAGGTCCAACGGTATGAGAACATGAGCTATGCCGAAGATGTTAGAAAAGTAAGAGGAAATACAGGAAAACATACAAATAAAACAGTGAGGAAAGCAGAGGAGTGCAAAGTTTGCAATCAGATAATAAATAATGAAACTTTAATTGTGGATAAGAACAATTTCATACTGTTCAAGGTGGATGTAATAAGCTCCGCTCAAACTGAAAAGATTAAAATAATCCTAAAATCATCAGAAAAATTCCTGGGAATGAAGAGTCTGGGGTGGGAAGAAGTAGGGAATTATTACATGGAGGAGCGGTGAGTGGACACACGTGTGGGGAAACATGAGACCTGTGGAGGGCAGCAACACGCTTTTGATGCGTCTAGTTTTCCGGAAATTAGGAAAAGAAGAAGAAAAAGAAGAAAGAACTCTGAGCGTATACCGCCATCTTGCGTCTAAAAGTCTTTATTAGTCCTAGTGAACCTGACAGACTGAGTTCAGGGCAGAGAGTGATGCTATCCCATGATTCATTTCGAAGGAAATCGGTTGACTTATCTGTTTCCTGTGCTTTCTTGGAGCTAACCGGGGACACTTCATATCTTTATTATTTTTCTCTGCTGTTTTAATGGGCTTTTGTTTCCATTAGACTCGGTTTGGACTCTAATGTGGATGGCAGGTGGGTGAAACTGTTTGTTGAAGCTAACGTGTGAACCGAAGGCCACAGAGTGTGGAGCCGCTAGCCGCGGCTAATGTAGCTTCTCATTTTCAACCGCATGTAGTGCACTTACTTAGCTTCTAGTTGTGCAGTTTATGGTTAGAATTGGGGAACACACGGCGGCGTGCTAAGCCTAGATACTTGTTTACCTGTTTAATAATAATAATGCCTTTTTTTTTTTTTTTAGGATGTCGTACCCTCCTCCGCTCAACCACCAGCAGATGGGCATACCGCAGTTACCTCCCGGCATTCCCCCTCCGCAGTACGCAGGCTTTGTTCCAGCGGTGCCTCCAGGTACTGGACCACTATGTGCTCACATATGTATTATTAACTAAAAATTAACAGAATCAATAAATAAATATATTCTGAACTTGTGCCACTAATTCAGGTCATTGCTAATCATAATCTGCTGCATCACAATAAGAGGGGCTGAAGAATGCGATGCACTATTAATGAAACACAGGAATCGTGTAGAAATTATTTATACATTATCTGCTGAGGTGTAAATAGTACTGATATATCCTACTCAAGTAGAAGTACTGATACTTGATTGAAATTGTACTCAAGTACAAGTAAGTCATACACAAAATACTTAAGTACAAGTAAAAAGTAGCTCAATTAAATAGAACTCAGAGTAAAAGTTACTAGTTACTTTCACCCCCATGTTTATTTTTGGTAATAAAACTTTCCACAGTTCCCTTGCATACAGTAAACATCTCATTTATAAACTTTAAAAGGAAGAGACCAAATCTTGCACAATTGGAACTTTTTTTATTTTCCACAATGGCATCTGTATAAAATAAAAAGTTTGTCAAAATGTACAATTGTTTTTTAAATAAAATAACGCCAATTCATTCAATTCAAAATAAAAAAAGAAATTCTCAGGCTCTAAGTGTAGCTACATTTATGAACTCAAACTGAGAAAACATCCTCCATTCAATGCTGTTTTTGTCACCGTGCATTTAGGGCTGAACGATTTAGGAAAATAATCTTAATTGCAGTTTTTTTTCCCTCAATATTGCGATTTAATATGCTATTATTTTTTCAAGGGCCTCGAACACAAGCATTAAATCAATCTCTTTCATAATACACAATTTCAGATTTATTTAAACTTTAAATAAATATAAAATATATATTTTAAAACACAGATTACAAAAAAGCAAACAAATCTGTGGCTTTACCTCTTCAACATATCTAACTAACTACACGTTTCATGAAACATGTAAACTTGTGGACTGCACTTCTTAAACACTCTCTGAACCTAACAGGACATTACATGACAGGACAAGAAAAAAAATTGCGTTTTATGATATCGCGATATTATTGCAAATGCAATTAAATTGTTGAGCCTACAGCTATGATGTGATGCCTTTGATTGTTGTTTGTTTATTCATTTTAAAACTAAAAATAATGATTTACTCAGTAACGGTTGGGTGTAGAAATGTAATGAATTTCTTTACTTCTTTTAAAATGTACTTCAGTAGCTCAGTCCGTAGAGACGGGTTGGAAACCGGAGGGTTCAAGTCCCAATGCGGACTAAAATACGGAAGTTGTTCTGGTAGCTGGAGATGTGCCAGGGCACTTCTCGAGCACTGTCGAGGTGCCCCTGAGCAAGGCACCAAACCCCAACACGGCTCTGATGCGCTCCCTTCACTGTAAAAGCAGCCCCACTCTGACATCTCTCCATTATTGCATGTCCACAGGTCCTGTGTGTGATTCGGGCCTATGTGTGTGAGAAGCATGTCCCTAAATAATGTAATGTAATTTCCCTTCAGGGATTAATAAAGTAATTAAAATTTTTTAATTCAAATGTGTGGAAACAATGGGTCCGTGGCTCCAAGCAGTGACTCCCAACACAATCGGCAGCAGAAAAAGTAGTGCAGTTTGGGTGTCCAGTAGTGCAGTCTGCATTTACATATATGGCAATAAAGTATAATATATTCAATATTAAACCGCAGTGTTGTTTTAGCTGTTAGATACTTGGAGAGGGAGGAGCTCACATTCTAGGAGGCGTGTTAGGCGACGTCACCTACCAACGTGGGCAAAATTCAACTCACCCGTTTTGAGCTGATTTTGTTTTTACAAAATGTGGACTTAGTTGCTCTGAATGAGGCTAAATGGATGTATATCACTGTAGCAAAACCATTAGAAAGTGATTTTTTTTAATTTATTTTTTTTATCGTACCTCCCTTTTAATGCACTTTAGCTTTTTTTGGATGCATGTTTTGTTTTATTTGAAGGTTAATATAAATGAAAAACTTTGTTGTGCTTTTTATGAAAAGCAAAGGCTACTGTAATATTTAAAAAATGGCATTATATTCAATAAACATTTATTTTCTTTAAAAAAAAAAACATGTTTAAAAATGTATTCTAGGCTATTTATGTTCTATTTAAAAAAAAAAAAATAGTGAAAAACTTAACTGCATTCGGTATTCGGCCAAGCGTTTATATTTTATTCGGCTTCAGCTTTGGCCTCAAATTTTCATTTCGGTGCATCCCTAAAGCATAAGTTTCTTGTTTCCTATTTTGTTTCCATGTTTGTCGAAGCTGAAAATCACCTTTCACACAAGTACATGGTGGCAAAGGGCATCAACGTTTTGATAGCAAATTTGAATAGTGCAAAGCAATGTCGCTCTTGTCATATTTGTGCTTTCTTGATGAGATTGTTTCTGTCACCACTAAAAGGTAGTCTTACAGAGGCCAATGTGAAATTGTGGCAATGCATGGAGGCTCTAGTTCTGACTGTTAGGTGATTTACTGTGTAATCTAGTTTCTGATTTTATCACGCTGTTTTTAATTTTTATTCAAGTACCCCGTTTCACAATTTGCGTTATTCTGGAGGTACCCATACCCCACTTTGGGAACCTAGGATCCAGTGCTTTGATCACCATCATTTCAAAGCACCTTGTTGGTATTGTTCCTAGTTAATGGCGTGTTCCAACCAAAGTACCTTACATCTTATTTAGCTATAAATACTTATTCACACATCAATGTTTACAGGAACAGAACGGAGCCATGGCATCAAGCTCCTCTGTGGTACCTGGTGCTGCTTTTTTAGTACCTTTTTTGTTGAGGTTCCAATAAAAGCAGCCCTGGTCTAAAGATGTGACGTAATCACAAATCAGACACTGATTGGTTCTGAGAATCATTACATCGTAGAGTCATAAACTCACGCACAGAAAGAAAGTATTTGACCACCATTGATTTTTGTTGGCAATCTTGTGAGGATGGCAGCAAAAAAGTGCATTCTGTGGAGTCTGGTAGTTTTGTGTGTCAGGTTGGTACTGTCTTTCCGGACACGCTCCGGAAAGACCGTATCGGGTCCCGAGAGTGTGGAGCCGTGTAGAGTTGATATCGCTAATGGAAACCCACCGAAACTGTCAACCTTTCAGTTAGAAGACAGTCGTTACACTGAATCATAGTAATATCAGGCTTAACAAATCAGCTAAAATACCACACTATAAATTTAGCAATTTTATACTTAAAAAATGCACATTTCAAATGTCAATATTTGTTAAGCCAAGCTCAACCTTTTTTTCTTCATTGTTAGTTAAATTTAGTGACATATTTTCTGATTTAATAATGTCATTTTTTGTTTTTTCTCCTTCCAGGTACTCCCGTTATGCCCATCCACATGCCCACGGTGAGAATCAGCCAAGACTGCATGACACCTTAAGCATCAGAATGTGTGCTTGCGAGATGCTCCTTCCGTGCACTCGTTTCAGTGTAGTAGAAGAGCTGAAAAATGCTGTAAACTGTGAAATGTTTTTTCAGGTTTTGGTTCCAACCACGGTTGCTGTAATACAGAAGCCCATGATCCCAAAAAGAGAGCCTCTCCACTACAGAGCCAACGATGCAGACGACAGTGGACCGACCACCACAGTGTTTGTAGGAAACATCTCTGAAAAGGCCTCTGACATGTTGATCAGACAACTTCTAGCTGTAAGATGACACTCATCATTCGTGTTGTTGGCGTCATTGTTTGAGTTATGATTATTTTTGAATGATTGGTAATTTTTGAGCAACTCACAAAAAAATCTTGCTTTGTTTATAAAGACCTATTTGTCACTTGTAGCTCTGAAGTACATGCTAAAAAATAATGTAGTAGCATAAGCTTAGAATTAAGAAAATATAATGTGAACTTGATCAGAAATTAAACTGGCTGTCATGTGACACCCACTATTAGCTTTATAATCAACCTATGCCAAATCAAGGACATATTGAAATTTAGACAGTTGCACAATATGTGTCGCATGTCATTTATGATGAAAGTTAAATATGTTGCGTATATGTAATATGTGCACCACAATATTATTTATCACGTAAGTAGCCGTCAAATGAGGTTTGTAGTGTAAATTCATTCTATTAAAAATAATGGTACCCAGAAACTCTAATTAATCAAATTTTTAAATTCAAAGAGTGAAATATACATGTAATCAATAATTTAAATTTTAACAATGTTCTAAAGCAAACTTGAAGGGTATCTAATGTACATATATGGTACATGTTTGTAATGTATTTATTACTAATAAATTAAATATGTGCACATTTATTTAAAAACAACACGCATTTGAAGTACTTTTTTTTTTTTTGCATGATTTTATACCTTCAAAATACAGTTTTCTCTACAAGGACTTTTAAAGAAATTAACCCTACTAAACCTCTGGTATTATAAATGATCTATTAATAGAGCTTACAGTTAAACTTCACTACAGGTAGCCTCTAAGTTCCACATTACTTCCTCTTCCTTGTCAGTAGTAAGATTAGAGGAAACCATGTGTCTCCTACAAAATAAAAGTATAAGATTTTTTAACCTGTCTAGCGTGAAAGTCCGTGACCCACTTGTGGGTCCCTTTTCTACAGTGGAGAACCTCTGCTTTAAACCAAAGGACTGGTGTAGATTTTTAGATGTTTTTCTTTGAGAAAATACCGTAATCCTTTTTGTTGGTTTTGTTGTTTACCGACAGTTGGAAGATGTACCAAATCCTTTTTCCTTTTTTCAACGTATGAATTAAAACCTTCATTTTTTGGTTGAACTGAAAGATATGAGGTCTGATATCTGACAAAAAGAAGATAAACACAAATGTGATTTTAAAAGTGATTGTATTTGTGCTGCATGTGACTCTTCTCTGTTCTTTTAGAAATGTGGTATTGTTCTGAGCTGGAAAAGAGTCCAAGGTGCCTCTGGGAAACTTCAAGGTAACAAACCAATATCTCTGGCTGAGGATTTTGTTGGGACATTGTCATCATATTGACTCGAGTTAAATCATCAACCTGTTTAACCTGACCTTTTTTTATTTAAAAATCTGAAAAGTGATTCTAAAAATCCCCATGATTTTGGAAAATATGGGAAAAGGTAGTTTGAATAATAAAAATATTAAAAGATATTTTCATGGTCAGATGAGACTATGGTGTTCTTTGGCATCTTTACTGTTTGAGTTTCTTTATCATCCATCTGTGTTTTTTTTAAGTCATAACAATTTTTAAACTTATGTTGTGCTTTTGGGTGTAATCTTTATTTATTTTTATTTTTTTACCCCACTCTCTCCTGAAAGCATTTGGGTTCTGTGAGTATAAAGAACCTGAATCCACGCTGCGGGCCCTCAGACTTCTACACGAGTTGCTCTTAGGAGATAAAAAGCTATTGGTCAAGGTAGATTCCAAGACTAAAACCCAACTAGACGAGTGGAAAGCCAAGAAGAGGAGCGCCAACGGGGTTCGCTGTTCCAACAAAGAATAAATATTCATATTTGTAAAATCCTGTTAGCTTGATTGAATAACTTTTTTTTTTTTTCTTTTTCATCTAGAAGGGAGGCACAGACTCATCAAAGAACGAGGATGATGATGAGGAGGAAGTTCTGGATGATGAAACCCTGAATCGAGATCAGCTCGCAAAAGGCTCAATAGAGGTCCTCATGCGAGAATACGCAAGTGAACTCAACGCTTCCTCGCAGGATCCCGACGGGCAATCTCGCAACAAGAGGCGCAGAGAGAAGAAAGAGGAGGTAATATTTGCACGAGAAAAAAAAAAAAAATGTGACAGGCGTAACTATCGACGGTGCAACTGGTGTAGTGCATCGAGACCCAGGTGCTGTAAGTGGGCCATGAAGGAAGGAAAGAGAAAAAAAGCAGATATGCCCCTGTTTTTGTGAAAGGAATAGCTGGGGGGTTGTAGGTAAGGTAACTAGTGGCTAGTATGGGAGGGGGAAGGAGAAAGAACAATTTGCCCAATCATCAGTCATGAAAAATGCGACGCACAAAAGAGGAAGAAATAGGATAAACTGAGCAAAAATTAAAAAAGTTCTTCACTCAAACCCAGTAAACAGTTAGCATCTCTCCGGAGGCTCGCGGTAACTTGCCAGTGTTAAGCTGCGTTTACACTGAATGCATCTTCTGCGGCACCGGATGCGTCTGTTGCACGAAACGTACTGCAGGTTCTGCAGGATCAAAAAATTTCACCAATTTTGCAACCCCGCCCACCAGCGACACATACAACTCGGTGAGTTTCACTGCCTGCTGAATCGAGGAGCTGCTCTCCTTTTTCTCCTGTCATAATTATAAACCACCAGTGAAAAAAGCGGGTATGAATAGCGGCTAATGCTATCCTAGCTCAGTGCTGACTTTCAAAAGTGAAAACTACAGAGAGAACTTTTACCTGCTACTACCGCCTCCTCGCTGATTCTCCTCCACGCCAAATCCTTCCTAGTTCGGTCCCGGTTATAAAGGCCACGTCATACAGCTCCAGGTGGTCACACACAGTTTCTACTCCATAGTTGAATGGGTGAACGTGACGTCATCATCAACAAAGACTCTGATTGGCTTTCATCATGCGAAACCGTCGCAGGAGTTCAATATTTTCAACTCTTGCAAATGTGCGGATATGCGTAAAATCGGGAGCACGCTCGCATGGCCAATGCACTTGACGTGCGGATCAGACCGCACCACCACACTGGAAAGATTTTGCATCTGGGACGCCTCTATCCATTGACTTTTTATGTAATCTGGACGTACGGATATTTCGTGACGCATCCGGTGTGAACGCAGCATTAGCTCCACTGAAGAGCTCCGGCGGCATCATTGACACCATGATGTTACGCCACTGATATGTTATATATCACTTTAAAAGAAATATGTGTGTGTTCTTGTCTTTCTGTAGGATATCAATGCTATGGAACTGGAGGATGACAAGAGAGACTTGATTTCCAGAGAGATCAACAAATTCCGGGACACACACAAGGTACGCTATCACCCTGCTCTGCTCATTCTTTAAACTAGGCTTTAAGATTCCACCACCACAATCTTAAATTTCAAATTAGAATATGCCATGTTTTATCATCACAATTTCAACTTATAGATGTTAATATTTTAATCTCAATATTCAAGTTTCAACACCTGCAGCTGGTAGGTGATTTTATAGTTGAATCCAGTAGTTCCACCAACAACCAGAGCCTTCTCTGTTCATATTGTTTATGATTTAGGTCTCAAACTTTGACCCAAGCTTTGGCTAACTTCATCACATAGATTGAAAGCATGGAGACAATGTCAGTTTTCAACCAAAGCTAATCTATTGATTAAACCCCACCAATATGGTAGAGTTCATTTGGTGACTAGATCAAGATGAATCTCAGCTTTGGGAAAAAAGTTGCCAGGATAGGATGTAAGTATGAGCCTTCATTTTATTTTTACTCATGTCGGGCGCTCCCTTCTGGAGGCTGTGCAGGGGGGCAACCGGCTCTCTGCTCACCTTCATTCCTTTGCTGTATTTTTTCGATTCTCAATATAAGAAACAAGAAATGATTTGGATTCTTTATGTAAAATATCAAAGATATAACCTTATTATTAAGCAAGTCACTCAGGATTGTTTAAATCCTAAATCCTTGGTATCCCACTGGCTCACGGAGCAGATCAGGCAGCTCAGTGAACTTCTGCACAGCCTATTTCAAGAGTTTTTTGGGAAAGAAATTATGCAGACACACAGTCAGACTGAATGAGCCTAACCACTGCAGTCTGTAGCTTTACTGAAGCAGGGAGCGCCTCTTCACAGCACTTTGTGGTCTGAAGACAAACAAGGTAAGTCCTTTCATTCCCTTGTCTCGTTTTTCATCCTTTCTTTGTCCTGTCCTTGTGAACCATAAGTAAACTCTTGGAAAATATGTTGTGAGGAAGAGTTGGACCTCCTGAAGTATGATTTCACCCATTATAAAACCTAATCAAAATGTCCAAAGGTCTACTTTCAAAAGCATTTGCTAGTTTGATTGATTACAAATCAGTGCTGTATGTTTTAGACTTTCCACAAACTTTAAAACTGCCAGAAAGATAGTGTTGCATGAAGTGCTGAAGTGTAGAAGGGGAAACAATTATATAAAGTTTAAACAATAACCAGTGAAGAGATCCTGGAATATGTACACATTATGTCTGCTCTGATGCACATTTTATTTTATAAGTAGGCCTAAAATGTCTGAAAAAGATCAGACCTTTATTCCTTAAACAGAGGCGTTCTACGTCTCTATATAATCCACATTACAGTGTTGTCAGATCAGTGTTCCTCTGTCAGTAAGAGACAAAGTACAGTGGTTAGTGTGTGAGGGACACTCATAGAAGCCTCATGTTTAAACATGGCTCTCTTGTTACAAACACACTCTTGTATCCGGGGTAACATCTATCATGAGCGATGCATATTTAGGTTTGCATTGTACTCAACATGTACAGTATCTGTGTGAGCAACTAATGTGCAAATATAGTTGTTATAAGTCATGTATTTAATGTAAATGTCAGATATTCCATTAAACAGAAGGTAAGTTCTGGTTTGTCTAGAAACTAAAAAAAACTTTCAGATTTAGTTAAAGCTACAGAGCTCACAGACCTCAGTTCAAATCTTAATGTTTAACGCTTTGTACAGTATATGTCGGTTCCACTTCTGTTATTCTGTTCTGGTTGTTGTCAATTCTGTTTTTAACCTTGTCAGATTCACATTTCCAGCTGTTTTAATTTTTAGATATTGGTGAAAATCAACCTAAAATATCCACAATGTGCATAGAATGTCTAGATAACAGTTGGAAATGTGCATTTGTTTGTGTGGTTTTATTTATTTATGAATTTTCAAATGGGGTTCGAGAGCTAAGAGTCATTAAAAGACAACTTCCAGGTAAGACTTACTTTACTAATTCCTCTGTGCAACAGATATCCAGTGTGTAACTTGTTTCCACAGTTACTTGGAAAATTAATAAGGAGTTTTATGTTGTTTATGTGTATTTGAACTTTGAAAGTGCTTCACAGGTGTCATTTCCACATTTCTGATGTTTTTTCTACTTTACACTTGACCTGCTTTTCCTCCCACACGTAGCCTGTAGGATGTGTAGGGGCAGAGAAGTGCTGAAACCGTAGCCGCCACCTGTAAGTCACACACCAGCAGGTCTAGGACTGTGAGGGGAAAAAACCCTTCATGCACCTTGTATCTTTTCTGTTCTCCTGAATATCACCGAGACGACAAGAAAATGTAAATTGCCTTGCACATACAAAAAAAACAGCTAAGTTTTTGTCTTATGAACTGCATTTTTACTTCTTCCTAAAACAAATCCAGGTTGTGCAGTGGCTGCATTTAAGATGCTTAATAAAGAGCTCTACAAACATGACAGGGCTGCTTATGTAAAATGTTGCTATGCCATTTGTTACATTACCCTTTAATCCTTGATTATCTTTGGTGAGAAGAACAAAGCAGGTTAATTTGTATAGGAAGAATCAGATCTCAATAAATATGCTGACTAAAGTTTGGCTCAGCGCTCGGCTACTCTGAGCTAAAGGGCTTTGTCTGACTTTAGGCCTGCATGTTGCTACTAGGAAAGCCAAATAAACCCTGTCACACATGTTTTAATATAGTATATATCTCCCAAATTTCCCCCGTCAGGATGCATTTGAACTTTTTACCTTTCTTGCATCCTGTTAAGTCCATCGTTTCTCAGTGAACGAATGAGTGCACATTGATCAGGGTAAATGGACGGATGTGCGTGGGAACAATACACGTTGGCCCTACAGCTATAGTTTTTAATGGGATAGCATCCTCTTACATCATAGTGTAATCTGTGATCTTCATTGATCAGTTATTGCAGAGGGCGAGTTGACCTGTTACATTGGTTTTAATGTAAGTATATTTAAGACAGGTAGTCGACATGGAAATCCAAATAATTGTTTCAACAGGAGCAGTTTGATCTGAAGTGGGCCACAGATTTTATGTGGGAAAGCGACTAATTTCAACATTATTGTGGCCTAGTTTGGGGTTCTGTGTATTCATAAAACAAAATATGTAAGAAACCGACCATATCCATGCAAAGAGTGATAGATATCAGTCCCAACAGGATCTTCACTTTAAATTTCCCAGATTTTGTTACAATTTCTAATATAATTAATTATTTTTTTGGAAAATTAAAGGATTTTGTAAGAATTTTTTAGTTTTTTCAACAGTTTAACATTTAAAATGACTGCAATCATGCTATATTATAAGCATCGGGAGTATTGAGTCTCGTTTACACAATGATTCATGTTTTCTCTGTAATTTTTACGAATTGAATGCGCAAAAGGTCGGATTTGGCCCCTGGACCATGAGTTTGACGCTGGTGAATTAATCAATCTATTTTTAGATTCATATTAAGAATGTTTCTCACTTTGTTCTCAAACTGGCGATAAACGATTTAAATTTTAAATATTATTCTCAATAAAATCTTACCAGGATTGTGGTGCAAAATGCCACAAAACTTTTGTTAGCAGCCAGCTGCACAACAACATGCTCGCTTTGGCTTTTGATCAAACTGTGTGTGTGTGAGTGACGATGAGTTTGTGATGTTACAGGAGAGAATTAAATGGAGACTCGGAGACATCTCCACTGTGCCTCCGACGGTCAGCCAATCATGCAGAGAAAGTCAACACACTTCATTAAACTCTGCTGTCTGTGTCCGTCATGTTTCCACTAAGGAGTGTAGTTGTGTTTGTGTATTTGGTCCCCGCTAACAGTTTCCACCTTTCTTCTCTGTTGGGCTGCAACAGAAACTGGAAGAGGAAAAAGGAAAGAAAGAAAAGGAGCGGCAGGAGCTTGAAAAAGAGAGAAAGGAGAGGGACAAGGAGCGAGAACGCGAGAGGGAGCGCCGTGACCGCGAGAAGGAAAAGGAAAGAGAGAGGGAGCGGGACAAGGAGCGAGAACGAGACAGAGATCGGGACCGCCAGAGAGAGAGGGAGCGTGAGCGGACGAAGGAACGAGAGCGTGAAAGGGAAAAGGACAGGAGTCGAGACGCCAGCGAGGATCGCAACAGCAGGTCCAGGTCAGTGGAATGTTACTTAGGTTAAAATGTGTTCTAAGGCTGGGCGATATATCGAGTTTTTAATAAATATCTATACATTTATCTCGGAGATATAGCATAGGACTTTATCATAATATCGATATAAAGTTTCTTCCGTAGAGCTGCCAGTATGCCTTTTTCTCCTCTATCTGTCCCTCTCAACCCCGCCCCGCCTCTCTCTCGCTCTGTCCCTCTGATCGTAGCCGAAACAAACCACGCTGAAAGCTTCAATGACTTGTGCTGTGCCTAATGAAATGGGGCGAGATTACCAAAGCAGTAGCCTACCATATTGTTAAGGTTGTATTGTAATTATGGTCCCCATAATAAGAAAGTCTATGACAGGCATAATGCTCAGTAAAACACTGTGTGCGGGAGTGTGTGTGCGAGCTGTAGAGATCTAGAGGTCTCCGCGGGTTGATAACGTTATAAACAGGACTCAAAACAACCTGTTACCATCACACTGCACATTTATTGTAAGCAGGGGAAGCTCAAACACTGCTTCTATGTCGTTTCAGACGGGATAGTAACAGAAAAGTAACGTAAAGCTCCGTCCATGCGCTCAGTACAACCCAGGAAGTAGGCAGGTCTGACTCAAACTTAAAGGGACAGTCCTCAGAAGGCTGTCATTACAGCGCGTGTGTCTGTGCGTGCTAATAGTAGCAACAGTTTATATATTATGTATCTGATTAATTCACAATCATCAGTAACAATAAATAAATAATTAATAGTTAATTGTAATAATTAATAAAACTGTACCGCACTTTACTCAGCTGAAGTTGTTTTTAAAATGTGCACAAATGCACATAATTTGTTTTATAAATGATGATATTGTTCTCTACATTTATCTATAAAATCAAAAAAGTTCTGTGATATCTCACCGATGCGGTACGAGTTCGACCTGAAACTTAGTCAACGGGTTCCAGCTACCCCACGTGTGTGCACCTGTTATTTTGGAGTAATTTGGTGTAGCAAAACATTAATTTTAAGATTACGGCCCTCTCGGTAATGAGCGCGCTCCTTCCGGGTTCATGACGTCACTGTGTTGCAGTTTGTTTTGGGTTAAAAAAAAAATGAAATTAAATACAAATTTCACCTTTACAAGTACCAAATGGTATAAAATACAATTTATTTCAACACTTGTGAGAACAAGTAAATGGTAACTAACTATAATTCAAGTACAAATATCAAAAACAAGTATGATTATCAAATTGTCAAATTAAGTTTTTCAAAACAGTTCAACATTTGCTTCTACTACAGAATCTGATTCTGTTAAATTCCTATTTATTTTTCAGAAGTAACCGCATACATCTATTCATTTTTATTGATTTATTTATTTGCGATAAAGGACAATGCACATTAATGGACAAGAGCATGTAAATGTGCCAGATTGTAGCCGCAGGTTAGTTTTCATCTGTTGTCCTCGGCAGGTTGATGTTGTGTACCACAGAAAAAAATAGAAAGACGACTCCAATATCAGACAGTATGGACAGTACAGTAAAATACAAAGACTCAAATATAATGACATTTAGTTTAGGACAGACCTAATCTATAGACCTAATCTATAAAAGTGCCCAGTATGTTTTATCATCTTTCAAGCTAAAATGCACGAGGTAGTTTATCAAGGTCTGATATGGTTCACTGACACCTAGTGACCGGGCATTTACATGCTATGTATATGTCAGTGCAATGAAATTTTTTATTTTTTGTTAAATATGATGATTAAAAAAAAGTCAATTTGAGACATTTTTCTAATCGATATGATAATCTTGCGGTGGAAGATTGCAATATATCGCCGAATCGTTTTTTTCTTACACCCTTAATTGACAATAATTGATGTTTAGTTGCATCCTTTAGCATGTTTGTTTTTTCTTTCTTTTTTTTTTTTTTTACATGCTGTCGTTTGCAGAGACACAACAAGAGAAGACAGAAAACGGGACAGAGAAGAAGATGAGGAAGATTTGTATGAACGAAAAAAACTTGAACGGCGCCTTAGAGACAAGGAGGCAGCTTACCAAGAGGTCAGCATTTCACCTACCCAATAATGAAATATTCATTAATTTAATACACAAGTGTTTGTTTCATTCAGATGATGTAAATTCATTTTTCATCTCCATAGCGGCTAAAAAACTGGGAGATTCGAGAGAGAAAGAAGTGTCGTGACTACAGCAAAGATGCAGAAAGAGAAGATGAGAGGCGTCGTGAGATGGTAAACGTGAACCTAATGAAATGGATCTAGATGTATGCGTTTCTTTAGTCAGCTGTTATTGTGTTTAAATTCAGGCTAAAGAAGCTAAAAGGCTCAAAGAGTTTCTTGAAGATTACGACGACGAGCGAGACGACCTGAAATACTACAGGTGATCATCAAAGATCTGCGTTTTAGAGAGTAAGTGTTGGCACTGGTTAACTCTTTACTTATGTCCCTCAGGGGAAGCGCACTGCAAAAGCGACTTCGTGATCGGGAAAAAGAGGCAGATTTGGATGAGCGAGATCGGAAACGAGAAAAGGAAGAGTTGGAGGAGATCAGGAAAAGACTTCTCGCTGAAGGTCATCCTGATCCTGACGCTGAGCTACAGAGGGTGAGTCCAAATTATTCCCAATTGTTGTACTTATGTTTTCTAAAAGTGACCTCACTTTCATTTTTAACCTTGGGGTCATGACCCCATGTAGGGTCGCCTGGAAATAAAATAGGTTTGCATGAAATGTCTAATAAAATATAAATAATTGTGATTAAAATTATCTATTTTTCACAATAAAAAAAACATCACAGAAATAGACATACAGTGCAGAAACAGTGAGAAAGCTCAGAGCTTGAATAATTATTCTTTTTAAAATTGAAACACCACACACAATCTCAAACAACTGTATTCTATACTTTCTCAAATATAAATGTAGTTCAAATAAAATGTAGTGTAAAAATATCTGAGCTGGCGCATATTGTCACTTTATGCACTCATACTTGGGGTCACCAGAAATTTGTGAAATAAAAATGGGGTCATGACCTGAAAAAGGTTGGAAACCACTGGCTTCGCAAATCAAAATTATTTTTACTTCATTGTTTTTTTGTGTGTTTTTGACAATTTAGTTCAAGGATTAGTGGGGTTTCTCTATTTTACTTATATTTATTTGTTTTTGTTGATAAACAAATAATTCTTACCAATAATAACTAAGTCTGTGATGTCTAAATTGTACAATAGATGGAGGAGGAGGCAGAGCGCAGACGCCAGCCTCCACTGAAACTCAAACCTGACGACAACGTCATCCAAGAGACCAAAAAACACAGAAACCAGGAGAAGAAAATGTCTGTGAGGCCTGCAGAGCCTCCACCGCAAGACCTCAAGCAACTTTCAGACGACAACTTTGATGAAGCCGAGGATATTGACGATCAGGACGCTGAGGACTCCCAGGAAGCCCCGCCCCAACTCAAGCCTATGATGCGACCAATCTGTATCGCCCCTGCTGTGTCCTCAGCCAGTGGCAACAGCTCGCCCAACACGCCCGACAACAAATCCCCCTCCGGCATCATCATTCCTGAGGAGAACATCCCAGAGTCGCAGCCTTTGGAGGAGCATCGCCCAAAGATTGGCCTCAGTCTTAAATTAGGTAGGTGCAGCTGCCTTCAGAGAGCTCAGAGGAGTCCATCTTTAATTTAATGTGTTCCTTTCATATTCTCCTCTGCAGGTGCCACCAACAGTCCCAGTCAACTCAACACTGGAAAGCGAAAGAAGCTGGCAACTCTGGAAAGTGTTTTTAACAAGTTTGAAGAGGAGACAGACGAGCAGCCACCTAAAAGAAAACTAGTTCCACTCGACTACGGGGACGATGACAAGAGTTTAGGGCTCGATGGGGCGGAGCTTCCTGGAACCAAAGGCAGTGTCAACACGGAGGAGAAGCGGAAACACATCAAGAGCTTGATCGAGAAGATCCCCACAGCTCGAGAGGAGCTTTTCTCCTATGAGCTGGACTGGGCTATGGTGGACTCGGTAACTGCACATGTGTTAGTATTTAAGCAATAAGAGCTTAAAATTAAGCCTCATGTTTTTCTGATTGTTCTTTTAGACTTTGATGGATCGCCGCATTAAGCCCTGGATTAACAAGAAGATCATAGAGTACATTGGTGAGGAGGAGGCCACTCTGGTAGATTTTGTCTGCTCTAAGGTTTGTCATACATTTACTTCCAATACTCTCATTTAAACCTGTTTCTTGATTTTATTGTTGCATAATTTGAATCACTGTTGCACATCTGTGATGTTGAGCAGGCTGCTTATTTAATTATTCAATTATTTATTCATGTTTCCCTTTTCTGACCAGGTGATGGCTCACAGCACCCCCCAGGGTATCCTTGATGATGTGGCTATGGTAAGTTTGATTTCTCTTCCTCAGGTTTAAATGTAGCGAGGAGCACATCTTTTAGCCAGTGCTCGTAATAATTAAAATCTTGAACTGCTCAAGCAACTAAAAAGACTCTGATGTTTGGGTAAATTATTCTGTGAAATTCCTTCTTTTTGATCCACAACATATGCTGATATACAACACAAACTAATGTATCACATGATTGTGCCTTAACATGATTCATGACTGTCAATCGCAAGGTGTATCAATAAAAATTTGAAAAGCATAAAACGAAGAAAAATCATTATCAATATGAAAATAGAATAGTCTACACACACTTTATGTTATGGCCATATTTGATGGAAATGAGTCAAAGTCAATGATGAGGAGTCGCTGGTGAGATGCACAAAGTGTTTACATGAGAGCTTTAATTCCTCTTTAATTCAGAATAAAAGTGAAATCCTCTTTAAACTGACCTTGTAAACACTTAATTCTGAATGAAAATGGTAATTCCGAATTAAACTTCAATCTGAATTAGGTGGATGGTTTATTCCGATCTTAATTCTGAATTACATAATTCCACAATTTTGTAAACGTTAAATTCCGCTTTAAATTAATTCCGGTCAGTCTGCACATGCTCGTTCTGTCTCATTGACGCACTCATGATGACATAATCCAAGATGGCCGCCCGGACTAAAGCCAAGACTGTTTATTTAGTAAGAGTCGTAGAAGACATGGATATAATTAAGAGTGGATGGACGTGGGCATAAGAATGTGGACACAGACTTATTGCACACACAGACATTGGCAAACGAAACAGGCACCAGATCAGAGCTTCTCCTGCTCAGCTGACAAAAGCGAAACGGTATGTTATTATTTAGCTGCTGCTTCAAAACTAATCAAAATAAAAGTGAAAACAGTTCTTTTTATGTGGTCTTCTATGTTGTAGCCAAAAGGCCACCCTGTCCAATCAGAACCCTTCCCTATCCTCAGACCTAAAGCGGAATTGATTAAACCTGTTTTCCATGTAAACCTGAATTCGCAATTACTATTTACTTGTAAACCCGTAGCAGAACACTTGTAAACAAACATCATGTAACCGTAACCAGTATTACAGAGGCAGAAACAGGCAAACAGGCCCAGTGCAAAGTTGCTGATAACAGTTAACCAACGAATGTTGACATCACTACATATAGAGCGGGAGTCAGTGATATGTGTACCACAGCTAGACAGTCCTTTAAGGTCAACAAGCACAGGGAACAAAGTTCACAGCTGAAAATATAGAGTGAGGAGTTCTGGAAATAACTCTTCATTGAAAACACAATTGTCACACTATTGCAGCAGGTTAGTGTAATGCCTTTTAGAAACGTACGTGTACCACTGCGGTATAATTAGTTTATGATGCATTTTCATCCAAGTACTGTGAAAAAATGCAATATATTTTGTATTTGCCAGTCATTTGTTTAAATTAAACATTGCTTTTTGTTGTTTTTTTTTAATCATGTATTTCAGGTACTTGATGAAGAAGCAGAGGTCTTCATCGTGAAAATGTGGAGGCTCTTGATATACGAAACTGAGTCCAAGAAGATCGGGCTGGTGAAATAGAAGCTTGGAGTTTCTCTGACTGACTTCTTTACACTGCTGCCACATCTTTAGTTCCTTTCCCCCTATTGTGTTTCTGCACAGTCAGCGTGCCTCTGTGCCCTCCAGTCCATCAGAAAAGGAGCCGTTGTCTCGTTTTTTGTGTTTGGAAGAGAGAGTGAATGAAGAAATATGTTTCAACATGTTAAAATGAGAAACTTTTATTTCTTATGTTGATACAATAATCGTTGCATTTTAACCATCAGTACTCCAGTGTATGGGAGGGCACAGACGATATGGCTCTGGGTGAAAGAAATAAAAACATTTGTTTTAATAAAAAAGTTTGTTTTGTGTACTTGCATGATCAATTACTTCATAACACAACCAACATTATTAAGAAATTTATTAAATTTTTCAGTTAATACTGATTACATTTTCATGGTTATTAATCCCTTTTTTAATTCATATTTTTTTTAGAATCGATACTGTAAATCAGTGTGCTCTGGATTAATCTTTTCATTTTTGCTCCAAACCCATTTCAGTTAAGGGACCACTGATTACCACTGTTATATCAAGCAAACTATCAGCAACCTAACAGGGATGGGTAATAATCCCAATTTTCTGATTTAATGATTAGCTGCTGAATTATTTGACGTCTATTTTGACTGTTGCTGACTATTCTATGAGTACTTGATCAAGCCTTTTCTAACATTCCACACTACAAAATAAGTAATAAAAGTATGTATGATTCATGCTGATATCGGCTCAATATCGGTATTGGACAATACGCAAGGCTGCAATATTGGAAATGAAAAATTGCATTGGGACATCCCTAGTAAATAACCAAATTAGAATGACTCGTCTGGTTTTTATTAAAATTGTGAAAAATGTAAGTAATCAATCTCTAGACATTTAAGAATTGTTTTACAGTTAACTGAATAATCTGGTTAATGAATTGACTTATTGAACTAACAAGAAGCTTTACATTGATCTATGAACCAAAACAGTTTCTTAAATATTACATTTGTATATTATATAATGTAACATTTAAAAATAACGATTGTTTAATAATTACATAAAAGATTATTATTGCAACAACGGATCACTAGGCAGGCAAACATTTAGACTTGTGTTTTCATATGCGCGCTAACGCAGTCACTCATGTTAAGTAAGAATAATCTATATATGTTTCTGTTGAGTAATAATGAAGTGAAAGCTGTGTTGTTGTTGTTGTGTGTAGTGTGAGACAGTACAATTAGTGATGACAAGACAACTCCTCTGACGTGGCACGTCTGCTCAAATAAGCTGATCGTGGTTTCTGACCCGGAAGTGCTTCTGGGCACCAGCCGATGATGTGCGGTTAGCTTTAGCTCCTCTACAGCTGCAATGCGTTCATATTCTACATATGTTCATGTGTACAGGGGTGGTGCAGTATGCTTATCGGTGGCTCCTAATAGAAGGTTTCCGTGTCAGAGTGGTTCATTAATGAACATTGGGAGTTAAAGAGCTACTGAAGCTAGTTAGCTTAGCTTAGCTGTTTGGAGCCAGTGGCGTCTGTGAGCTGTTAACGTGGATGTGTCTGACGTTACCTGCTGCTGTTACCAACACCTGTTAGCGAGGCATGTCAGTGAAGCTAGTTTCTCAGTGAATTAATGGTTTAGCTTTAGTCATGGAGGACTTCAGGTCTATCAGCCTGCTGTCTCTGGCTATGCTGGTGGGCTGTTATGTAGCTGGGACCATTCCTCTGGCTGTCAACTTCTCAGAGGTGAGTCTCCATCATTTTCATCTGGTTTGTTAATGTGTGCTGATGTACTGGATGAAATCACTGGTGTGTGTTACTGTTTACAGGAGAAGCTGAAGCTGGTCACTGTGTTGGGAGCAGGGCTGCTCTGTGGAACTGCTCTGGCTGTCATTATTCCTGAAGGAGTCCACGCACTTTATGAAGAAATCCTTGAAGGTAGAATCACTGAAATCACAGATATAAACACCATTATGATACAATAAACCAGGGATCACTAACCTTTCTGAAACTGGGAGCTACTTCATGGTAGAGCTGGGCGATATGCACCAAATCTTATCTCAATATTTTTTTTAATGAAAATAGTGATATACGCTGTAAATCTTGATCATTTTATTTCAAATAAAGTCTTACCAGAAAGACAATTCTGGATTAAATTTGATGATCCAAATGCCACACAGACACATTTATTAACAAAGTGTTTATTGTTATGGAAACTTATCAATATTCTCCAGGTCTATTAGTAGGTTTTCTACATAATCGTAATGTGCCTCTGGTTTTTCCACTGTGCCAGGATGGCCTAGTGGTCACTCAAGGATCCTTTCTTCAACGCTGGTTCCAATCCCATTTTTGTCATATATATATATATATATATATTTTAATTTTACCATATTTAACACGGCAAATTCCACCTTTGAAAATACATATCTGACAAAAAGTAAACATTTTAGGGCATTTTCTAGGTTAGGGTTAAGGATAGGGCTAAAATAAAAGGGTTAGCGGGGTAGCTAAAAATAAATATGAGCTAATATAAAAGTGACGTAACTTTAAGTCACGTGGTGCACCTATCACGTCTCCTAAACTGGCCAATGAGGGGAGCTGCGTATGAATAGACTGGCAGTCTATTCATACGTTTATGTATGAATAGCAACGACCATTTATTAACAAAAAGCTACACAATATGTGTCACTTTAGGCTTTTTTTCCTCAAAGGGACAGCACGTGTGAGTGAGTGAGTTCTGTAATGTGTCTTGTTTAGAGAAAGGTCTTGGTTTGGACGCACTTGGCAATCCATCTACAGTAACTGTTTTTTTATGCTATTCTGAGAAGTAGTGAAAGCTGCGACTCCTAAAACAGGTATTTAGAAACAAAATAAGCTATAAAAATATAGACGTTATTGTAATTTTTTATATCCCTCAAATAGAAAACTGGCCCACCTCTACCTCATAGGTACTGTGTAGTTCAAGGGGCTATCAGTAAGAAAACAACTTTTTAAATAGTTCTTAATAGTAGTGACTTTAAATAAAGAAGGCTAGCAATAAGCACGTCTATGTAGCTACATTTTAGCATTTTCTGTTAATGTTGGGTAAGCAGGAGTGCAGCTCTGTTAAACAGTTGTTCTTGTAAACTAGCTCGAGGGTGAAACAAATCTGCAGTCAAGTACACGCTCCGCTGGCCAGAACTGGTTCCAGAATGGTGAATACTCACAGTAAAATTGTGATGTATCAAAAGTGAAATGTGTGGTGGTAGTGGCGTACACGCGTTTCTGCAGCTAATGATGCAGTTGCTTCCCCTCTCCACATCATTGAAGGTCTCACACACACTCCCACTCACTGTTTGTGTTAGAAGTGGTCAGACTTTTTCTGCTGGAGAGCCACTTTATCAGCAGTCTGTTCATCACGACCAACCGGCCAAAGTGGGGGGGCGAGGTTGGTGATTGAAGTATTGGTGAACGGTAAATGGACTACAGTTGGAGACTACCTGGATTGGTCTACATTCGGTAAAATAAAAAGGTTGCCTGTCATATCGCTCTATTCTGATACTTGTTAATGTTGTTTAGACAGTATTTTGCTCTTATTGTTAGTAGTAGTCATATCTTTGGGTATTTCCCCCGCTCTTCTTTAATCTGCATCCTGCAGGCAGTTTTAGTCTATGTAACAAGGTTTTTGTGGGCATTCTTGGCTAAATTGCGGGTCAAATGGCCCGTGGCCTTCGCTAATTTCCGACTCTGTCCCTGCTATATAACACATTCAGACAGATTAATAAATCGTCAAACTGTGTATACTTGTAGTTCTAAAATGATTAATTTAATAATGTAATAATTCATGCAAAACATCAGCACTTTTTAAAGAAAAGACTAGTCTTTGTTGATATAAAGAGTAAACTAACTAATTTTCCAGTCAAATGTCAACATTTTATTTGTTTTATCTTTACTGTTTTGTTTAGTTTTTTTTATTTCAGAATGAGTAATGAGGCTCTGCCTACCCTGACCAGTGATCACATGTCACTGCAGTATTTTTCAAAATAGAACTGGTTTCACTGTATGACGTTTCTTTTTCTAAAAACAACTGGGTGTTAACCACATTTTTTCATGATTTAAATAATAATTACTGCAGAGGTTTTGATTAGAATGACCCAATTCTCCTGATTAGTTTTCACAGGTAATACATATTGTAGAAATGCATTTCCACTGCAAATTCCAGTAAAAAATATTGGGCTTTAAATGAGGAATGAGCTGCCTGTGAATGCTGTGAAATGAGGCAGAGCACATGGCGACCCCCACTGCTCATTGTAAAGAGAAACAAACCAAGTTTTCAATTGTTAAAGTCTTCATTTACACCAAAAGAAGTTGCTGCATTGCTCACTAGTTGCTTTGTGTGGTAAAGAGTTGTTGAAGTTTGAAAACTCACCAAATCTGGAGACAAAGTTGGTAAATTAGCAACATTGCACATCTCTCCCTTACTTTTGGGAGATTGTTTGTGGTTTGCAGGCATCATGGTGGGACTATTATGGAGACTCATACAACTTGTAGGACACTTGGGATGTTAGAACATTTTGTACGCTACATACTCACTGGTAGTGGCTATATGTGAAACTTCCTATAACTCCGAAGATATCTTCCATAATTTAAAGTGAACTATTCTTGTAATGTGGTGATTCATGGTAACATTTCCAAACGTGTACATCACATGTTTCAGTGTTCACAGCATTTAATTTTTAGAGACCAGCCCCTCCCCTTGGGAGACTGACAGATCACGTTGTAGGTTGTTTTCCCTCATAAATAAGGCTAAAGAATTTCACATGTAAAGTAAATAAATGTAATTTTAGCTTATGGAGATTGTAAGCTTGTTTAAACAGATCAAAGTACAGCTTGTGAAAAGGGAAAAACAGCTGACACGGACAAAGAGAATCGTTTACTTTTACACAGTGACACATTTTTCAACAATTTGGTCCAATACGTCATAGCAACGATTAATAAGGGAACAGTCAGGATAAGTGTTTATTATTAAGACAAAATCAGGTAAAAGTGAATAACAACTTAATTTCTAGGTGCCCTTAAACATTAGTGATCAAAAAAATGATGAAAAATAAGATATTTTTACATTAAGTGTTTGGTTCACCTCATGGTGTGTACAAAGCTCTGTGAAGTTTGTCACTCTCCAAGCATTTAATAACCTGATAATTTGCTATTTTACCAGGTACACTGGATATAACGTGAATTATGGTGGTAGTGGAGAGTTGGATCTGATGTGCAATGCTTGCATGTGTCTCCCTGTAGCTGGACACCACAGTCACGAGGAGATGGGAGGTCTGGAGGCGTCCCAGTCCAAGGTGGAAGCAGAGGCAGTTCTGGCCGTCGGTGGAACACACAGTCACAGCCACGAGCAGCTCCACGCTTACATCGGAGTCTCTCTGGTTCTGGGCTTTGTTTTCATGCTGCTGGTGGATCAGATCGGCAGCTCACATGTTCACACCACTGAAGGTTAGCGCTAGCAGAGACTGAGCCACACTCTGAGGCTTTCACATCTCCTTAAACTGGTGGTTGGTACATAGAAATATAAAACATACAGGAGAGTGGGGATGTCCGTTTGGGGATCCATTTTAATCAGGACAACTATAAAATCCTTCAGATTAAAGAATAATTTTTCGTGACATTTAAAAATATGCAAGACTTGTAGCTTGTTCATGAATTAAAAACAATTCTCTAGTAGTTTTATTTACAACATTATAGGTGCAAGGAGGGAATGAAGCCCAAAGGGTTTGTAGAAGAGTTCCACCCCTTTAAGCGAACACAAACAATTTAAAGGTATTGTGGACGATGTTTACCTTCCGGGTGGATCATCAAGACTATTGGTCCTCCTAATTGTCAATCATGTTTGCGTAAGGCCGTTGTACGTGGTCATGCTCACCGGGTCCTTTGAAAATGGATTTTCAGTTAACGGTGGGGAGTCTGACATTGTGGGAAAAGTGCAAATCTTCTTTTGGTAAGTAAGCTTGTATGTGTGAACGAGGAAGACTGGGCTCCTGCATGCTCTCCCACACACGTAGGTGTGTTGTGCATGCACATTTTTTTACAAAAAACATTATCCACAATACCTTTAAAATAGAGGCTAATAAACACTGATAAAATCAGGAGACAAAATGCACAATTCATCTTTGATATATGAGAAAAATAGTATATAAACAAAGTTCACAAAAATCAATATCAAGACAATGAAAATATTGAACAAAATATAATTTAAAATCCCCTCAAAAAATATGAAATAAAACATGTATACATATGCCAGTATACACATGCAAATGTACATATTACACGTGGATTGTGATCATGGTGAAAAGGCATAGAGTAACGTGAGAGAGGGCATGAATTAATTAGATGTAATGTAGGAGGACTTATAAGTTGTTTTTTAATTGCCTTTAGAAGAGTGAGTAGGAGGATATTGATCTGATTGTGGG
This sequence comes from Gouania willdenowi, assembly GCF_900634775.1. NCBI lineage: Eukaryota > Metazoa > Chordata > Actinopteri > Blenniiformes > Gobiesocidae > Gouania > Gouania willdenowi. Next base: position 8,793,588 of record NC_041065.1, read on the forward strand.
AGACAAACTATTCCAGAGCAGAGAACCGCTGTAGGATATGTTAAATTGATGATGTGATGCACAGGCAATATAGAGAATAACTCAAGTCATTACTGTCACGTACGGTATGGTTGATTATTTAAAGTAAAAGTAAAACATTTTTGAAAAGTGACGGAAACATCCTGGTTACTATAAATACATTTGTGTAAAAACAATCATGTCAGATAGATTTCAGTTCAGTTTGGGAGTTGGTAGAATTTCATAATTGATAATATAAAGTGGATCTGACGGCGCAAATTTGTTTGAATGTGAAATGAATCTTTTTTAAGTAATACATCATTTGTTGAGATGGGTGGGATGTGAGGCTGGACGGACCATTTTTCTGTAAAGTTAAAGATTCAGGAATGGGCCAAATACTTTTTCACATCACTATATACAGGTAAAAGCCAGTGAATTAGAATATTTAGAAAAACTTGATTCATTTCAGTAATTGCATTCAAAAGGTGTAACTTGTACATTATATTTATTCATTGCACACAGACTGATGCATTCAAATGTTTATTTCATTTAATTTTGATGATTTGAAGTGGCAACAAATGAAAATCCAAAATTCCGTGTGTCACAAAATTAGAATATTACTTAAGGCTGATACAAAAAAGGGATTTTTAGAAATGTTGGCCAACTGAAAAGTATGAAAATGAAAAATATGAGCATGTACAATACTCAGCTGTCCAAAAGGCGACCATCGACACATTGCACAAGGAGGGAAAGACACAAAAGGTTATTGCTGAAGAGGCTGGCTGTTCTCAGAGCTCTGTGTCCAAACACATTAATGGAGAGGCAAAGGGAAGGAACAACTGTGGTCAGAAAAAGTGTACAAGCAATAGGGATCACCGCGCCCTGGTCAGGATTGTGAAAAAAAACCCATTCAAGAATGTGGGGGAGATTCACAAGGAGTGGACAGCTGCTGGAGTCAGTGCTTCAAGATCCACCACCAAGAGACGCTTGAAAGACATGGGTTTCAACTGCCGCATACCTCGTGTCAAGCCACTGTTGACCAAGAAACAGCGCGAAAAGCGTCTCACCTGGGCTAAGGAAAAAAAGAGCTGGACTGCTGCTGAGTGGTCCAAAGTCATGTTTTCTGACGAAAGCAAATTTTGCATTTCCTTTGGAAATCGAGGTCCCAGAGTCTGGAGGAGGACAGGAGATGCACAGGATCCACGTTGCCTGAAGTCTAGTGTAAAGTTTCCACCATCAGTGATGGTTTGGGGTGCCATGTCATCTGCTGGTGTCGGTCCACTCTGTTTCCTGAGATCCAGGGTCAACGCAGCCGTATACCAGCAAGTTTTAGAGCACTTCATGCTTCCTGCTGCTGACCTGCTCTATGGAGATGGAGATTTCAAGTTCCAACAGGACTTGGCGCCTGCACACAGCGCAAAATCTACCCGTGCCTGGTTTACGGACCATGGTATTTCTGTTCTAAATTGGCCAGCCAACTCCCCTGACCTTAGCCCCATAGAAAATCTGTGGGGTATTGTGAAAAGGAAGATGCAGAATGCCAGACCCAAAAACGCAGAGGAGTTGAAGGCCACTATCAGGGCAACCTGGGCTCTCATAACACCCGAGCAGTGCCAGAAACTCATGGACTCCATGCCACGCCGCATTAACGCAGTAATTGAGGCAAAAGGAGCTCCAACCAAGTATTGAGTATTGTACATGCTCATATTTTTCATTTTCATACTTTTCAGTTGGCCAACATTTCTAAAAATCCCTTTTTTGTATCAGCCTTAAGTAATATTCTAATTTTGTGACACACGGAATTTTGGATTTTCATTTGTTGCCACTTCAAATCATCAAAATTAAATGAAATAAACATTTGAATGCATCAGTCTGTGTGCAATGAATAAATATAATGTACAAGTTACACCTTTTGAATGCAATTACTGAAATAAATCAAGTTTTTCTAAATATTCTAATTCACTGGCTTTTACCTGTATGTATATACACATATATGTACTACTGACTTGCACACGTTAATGCCACATTTGTCTTCCATACACAGTCGTTTTTCTTGCGTTAGAGTTCCAGATTGTTTAATGTAGGAAGTCTGATGAATCAGATGCACTTCTTCACTTGTGTAGTGAATGCTCTGCTAACTGCTATAAAAGCCTGACAGCTCAGAATGCTACAACCACATCTGTGTTTGTTACTCTGGTGGTGAAACCAAACATGAATGAAACTGGTCTCAACAGTTGATTGTATCGTCTGCTTTAGATCCAGAAGCAGCGAGAGTTGCCTCTTCTAAAATCACCACCACTCTGGGTCTGGTTGTCCACGCTGCAGGTGGGTGTGGCTTATAATTTCTTGTGTTACTAGTTTTAAAATGTTGCTGTTTGAAAACAGATGATTTTATCCTTGTGTGATTATTTGCTCATTTGTTTCTGGGGCTTTTTAACTATAAGGAAGCAGATATAATTGCTCATGTTTTTGTTTACTATGAATCCACACTGTTATTGGTCATAGCAGAATAAAAAGCCTATGTTGTGTCTCCAGCTGATGGAGTTGCACTGGGAGCAGCCGCCTCAACCTCTCAGACCAGTGTTCAACTCATTGTCTTTGTCGCCATTATGCTGCACAAGGTAACAAACGGTTTGCTTTAACAGAGGAAAGTATTCATTTAAAGTGTAATTAAACACTTAAACCGCTTTTTTCCTGTTGAAATCAAATGCACTGTATATGGTTGACATTTTTAATGAAAGTATTTAAATGTGTCTTTAGTTGTAAAAATGTGGCAACATGGCCTATCAGGGTTAGTATCAATTTTAATTGTAATAATTGATAATTAATTACAATTATGACCTAATTGTAATAGGAAAAAAATCTGTTGTTAAGTGTAATTGATAATTTACTTTGAAATTGTAATTGGCATGGAAATTCTATAAAAACTGTAATGTATAATTCAAACGCAAACCAGGGGAACCATGTCACTGTTCAATTATTAAAATATGTTTCATACCAACAGTTCTCTCAAGGATTGTTTTACCATTTAAAAAAAAAAAAAAATTAAATATTCGGGTATATTGACACAAAAAGGGCTCAGTCGCCCACACCAAAAACATTAATACCAATATTTTCATGGATAAGTTGCTACACGAGGTAACCAAGAAATGAAAAACAAATTTGATGACAGATACAGTTTTTAGTGTATTTTACAGCTGATTTAATACATTGGTCAAAACTGACAAGTTATCATAAGAGATGCTAACAGAAAGCTAACACAAGAGGAAGGTTAAGTTTATGGGGTTATTTATTAAAGGCTCAGTAATTGTGATTAATTGAACTTTAGTAGTTGAGATTGTAATTGTAATTGACTTTCGGGGGGGAAGTAATTGTATTTCAAAAACTGCCGGTCACCGTAATCGTAATTAAGTTGTAATTAAACATGGAATTGAAAAATGTAATTGACCTTAACCCTGCTGCCTATTGGCTAGAAGGTGACGGGACAAAATCCAGCTTTCATGTTTTCTTTTAAATTCACAAACTGATTTTGAAGGAATATTCAGAGTACTTATGTTATTTCCAACATTCACAAATGCTCGTATAAAGATGCTGCTGCTGCTTCGTGTCTGACTACCAAATGGAATTTTAGATGATACTTTTTTATTATGCAATTATTTTTACAAGGGACGATTTCTATATGAAAATGAAAATTCAACTTTGAAAAACTTTGACAGTTTATACTGTGGGGGAAAAAAGGGATGTTTGTTTGTTTGTGTAACATTTCTATAGCATGAATATTTACAGCAGAACTGAAGAATTTCAAAAGTTTGTTGTTCACAGTGCAATGGGATTAGTGAAGAAAATGAAAATACTTGAAGCTAAATCTCCCAAAGAGATGCTGAAAGTGTTTTGTGCTTGTGTTTGAGGCCCCTGCAGCGTTCGGCCTCGTCTCCTTCCTGATGCACGCCGGCCTGGAGAGGAACCGCATACGCAAACACCTGCTGGTCTTTGCTCTGGCTGCACCTGTTCTAGCCATGCTCACATTCCTAGGCCTCAGCCAGGTAATTAAAACATTTTTATGTTTGTGAAAATATTAGTCAGATAATCTTTTTGGTTTTCCTCTCAACGTTAGTTTGTATAAGTTGTAAAACTGGTGTGCTGGCCTCTGCCACACCTTCGTCTTCAGGCTGTGCTTTAAGGAGCTGCTGGAATTTTCTAAAATATTTAGGCATTACCAGTATTCTTTCTCTTCTCTCCAGAGTTTGCATGTTCTCCCTGAGCAAATCTAGCTTTTCTCTTTGGACAAACATGAGTAAAGAGTATAAAATCAAATAGAAATCACTGTAAATGTGGATGTGTGACTTTGTGTTTTCCTACAGTGGCTTTTAAACTTTGAATACATGTACCTGCTACTCATCTCAGGCTCCTAAACTAAGGTCAAATGGTTATTTCACGTGAACATTGCCAGTGTTACTGCAACTTTGGGTGTTCAAGGAAATAACAGCTAAAAAGTGTGTAAATATGACCACTTTTGAGTGTCACTTATCACTATGGGCCGTATTCACTAAAGTTTTAGGGGTATTAAAACGTGTGCAAATGTCACTCCACGCGCTAATAAGCCATACAAACCCCAGGGAATCAGGAGTGCGCGGCTGCAGCACGTCGCAATGCGCCCTCAATCCATTGAGCGCGTTTCCCTCTAATTAATATGTAAAGTAGGCGGAGCTCACAAGGAGAGCAAAAATATAGGAGGAGGACATGCAAATAAATGAATGCAGTGGGCGGAATGCAATTAATCAAATCTGTAACAGTTTGCAGTGATGGTTTTAGCGCAGGAAAATAGTACGACTGACAAGCAGGTGCAAACACACACGCAGAGATCAGCTGCAGTAAATGTTGACACAAAACACAGCGGAGATGGAAAAATAAGGCTCCACTTAACCTTTCTAGTGTATGAAAATAATTCAAATAAAACAATAGTCAATATTAACAGCCACTGAATGAGAAAATAAAGTGAATGAAGTGTGTGTGAGGGAAAGAACAGCTGGATGCCTGAAGCCTGTGTGGAGTCCGGTATGTGTGTGCGCGCTGCAGTGCAGAGCTTGAGGGTCGCTGTTCGCGGACCTCCATGGATGTTGCTTCGGACGCACAGGTCCAGTGAGCTCCTGTGTCTTTCTTTCCATGTTTTGACCGTCAAACTCTTGCGTCGCGTAGATGTCTGGCCGGTATCAGCTGATGAGATACGTAATTTACGCTGTGATGGCACAATGTTCACATGGACTGATCAGAGCAAAGTTACAGGACATGACGGAGCAGCCACATTAAATTCAGTGAAAAAATATAATTAAGTTTTAAAGTTGTTTTTGAAATAGAATTTTTTTTTTTTGTTTATTCACTTTTCTACATTATTAAATGTTTGTGCAGCAGACAGAGTAGTCAATCTGCCTCCAATCTAACTTCCTCAAATGTTAATATGTGCTTCTGTGCACCTCACCTCTCACATTGTGAACGAGCAAAACGCTCATTTAAATAGGGGCGGTCTCCACCAGTTCTGCATGTGCACTAATCCTCGCAGCAGGTGAGGAAACTGCATCACCAAAGGATTTTGGGAATGCAACTGGTTTGCAACCCTTTAGTTCAGATCTTACTGTGTAATTTTGTGCCTCATGTAAGAAGTCATTTAAGAGCAAAAATAAGAAATGTTTTCTTGTATGTAGAGAAAAATCTGAGTGGTCGAGAGCACTCGTACTACAACAAAATCATCACATCTCAATTATTTGAAATTTTAACCTTTTTTTTTTTTTAAATCCTGTGCTGACACAGCATTGCATGTGTTGCCAATTCTCTGTTTTTGCTGTGCCTCGGCTAACACCAGTACTGACACTGTGACTCCTGTTTGATTTGATTCAAAAGTATTTCAACTTTACTGCTGCTAGTTATTTTTTTCCTTACTTCCTTATTTGAAAAAAAAAAAAAATGCAGTTGGAAATGCTTTTATTTTACATGAACTCTGAACATACTTAATTGAAAGGTATGACCTTTCAATTAAGAATATTTAACCGAGCAAACCATAACAATCTAGTGGGTAGTAGATTCCATATCACTTGTAGCTTCTACGATGCATCTTGTGACGATATATTGTCTTTACTGATCAGATGTGTCCAATTTATGATTCAACATTCAGCGCACCTGGGTACGGACAGATGTGATTGATACATTTCTCCTGTTTTTTTTCTCTTAACAGAATAAAGTAAGAAATAAAAGCAAGACAAATGTATTTGTATAGTACATTTCATACACAAGGCAATTCAATGTGCCTTACATGATTATAAAGTGCAACTGAAAACAGTTTAAAAATCAACAAGAACATTCAAATCAGCAGTAAAAACATTAAAATCGGCAGTAAAAACATTAAAATTAGCAGTAAAAACATTAAAATCAGCAGTAAAAACGATAAAATCAGCAGTAAAAACGTTAAAATCAGCAGTAAAAAAAATTCAAATCAGCAGTAAAAAAAATTCAAATCAGCAGTAAAAACTTTAAATCAACCATAATATAATTAAAAATTCTCCCTCCCAGTCATAGGTAGTAGTTTACTGTGAGCTCTGGGCTCCACTATCTGACCTGTGTTCATAGATCTGAGAGACCTGCTGGGTTCACCAACATCTCACTGATGTATTCTGGACCAAACCCATTCACAGATTTATACACCAGCAGCAGAACTTTAAAGTCTATTCTGAGGCTGACTGGGAGCCAGTGTAAAGACTTTAGTTTTGATGGTTATTTGGGGGATTCCTGTTAGAAGACCATTACAATAATCCAGTCTGCTGGAGATAGAAGCATGGACCCATTTCTCCTGATCTTTCTGAGTCATTAAGTGTTTCACTCTGGATGTTCTTTAGGTGGTAGAAGCTGTTTTAGTGGTAGATTTGATATGACTGATGATCAGTCAATCAGAACACCGAGGTTTCGGTCTTGGTCTTTAGCTTTTAAAGATCGAGACCCAAAGGTACTCACTGAATGAGAATATTTCTGGCTGAGGTCCAGTGTTTCAGTAAAGATGATGCATGTTTAGCTGCATAGCCTCTCACTGTGTTTCTGTTTTCTCTCTCAGAGCAGTAAAGAGGCTCTGTCTGACGTCAACGCCACAGGTGTGGCCATGCTGTTTTCTGCTGGCACCTTCCTCTACGTGGCCACCGTGCACGTCCTCCCTGAGGTCGGTGGTATGGGGGGAGGCCACAGTCACTCCCCCAACGGGGGAGGCGGTGCAGGGAAGGGACTGAGCAGGGTGGAGCTGGTCGCTCTGGTGCTGGGATGCCTCATTCCTCTGGTGCTGTCGGTCGGCCACCACCATTAGGTTCCCCTGACAGATGGAGTTGGACCTGAAACGCCACATGTAACTGTCCTATTGTCTTCTGCTGATGAACTTTGTGATCCAGACGTCCTAAGATATTAATGCAGAGACATTAGAGGATGATGACTGAGTAAAATCCAGCTCCATGTGTTTGAAGATGGATTTTTAGAAACGTTGGTTTCTGAACTTTATGGAATTGCTCATGTCTCGTCATCATGTTTGTCTAAATTCAAAGAGCCAGCCTTGATTCGTCCCTCATTTTGTATAAAACTGATGTACAGTGGGATTTCCAATGCAGACACAGATGAGCCTTTTTGTTTTCCTGTGCCGTCAGATTAACTCTCCTACAGCCAGGTCGGTTCACACTGATGTTTAGTCCCAGTGCCATATTAGAAAGACTAGAGCCAGGAGGCTACTGCAGCTAGAGGAGGAAGTTCATTTTTTCTGTCCGTCTCTGCTCTAAGTTATGAAGCAAAACAGGATGAGCCTGATTAACCAACCCCATGCTCTGCTCTACTATATATAACAGGATGCCTTTGAACGCCTGAGGAACACAACTAGTCTCACCAACATCTAATGCCACTTTATTTACAAATAGTCTGGGTTTGATCCTTTTTTTAAATAAATAATTTGTAATAGAGGTAACAGGAAACAATTTAAATTTATGAGGTTTATGATGATGTAGATTTATTTCCAGGTGAAGGGTTTGTTTCAAAGGACTACAATATTTTTGTCTTTGAAGACATTAATTAACTGGACAAATCATCAGCTCAGGTGATGTTCTGAACATGGTTTGAACACCAATAATCATCTAAAAATCACATCTGAGCTGTTATTTACAGTCCTAGTCTCCATCTAAAAGGACTAAATTGACTGGTGTATTATGATCTGTCATTAGAAACACGCAGACAGACTACTGCAACCTTAAAGATGATTAAAGTCCTCCTGTGAGGACGTAGTGTGTCTCAGTGCCTGATCACTGCAGAGCGTGCACGTGTAAATGTAAACTGTACAGAGCAAACATTTCTTTGCTGTTACTTTTTCCTTATTTGGTTTTTTTAATGGATGTTTTTTTTTTTTGCAGTACTGACTCATAAAACTATACACTGTCTGGTGTATAAAGTTAACGGTTCAATCAAAACTCAAACCTGTTGAGTCTTTGCTCATGTGCTGAGATGCTGAAGGCTGTGCGCTAATGCTAACCCGCTAATGCTAACCTGGAGCTGCATGAAGACTCAACCTTTGTTTCAACGCAATCTATGGTACATTCCCTGTTGGCATTGGATCATAAATTAATTATTTTAAACATTTTGAAGGTTATTTGACACACAGATCAGCACTTTTATAAAAAAGGGGGAATAGTTTGACCTTTAACCTTTGATCTGGACACCAATAAAGACAAATTACCGGTAGCTGTTTTACGTGGTTAAAAAAAATCAATTTAGAAAATCAATGAAAAAAGATTAATGGACTTTTTTACACAAGTTATTAGCTATTAATATTAACTAATAATACTGAGGGTTGATATGACGTTTGCAGTCCAGTGCTAATGCATATTGTGATCTACTTGTTAGCAGGTGTAACTGTAGGAGGTTCTGAGCTTTGAAAGACTTCCCATATCCACATCTGTGTATTGAATGTAATAATGTAAATGCTTTATGATGCCTTTCCACAAACAAGCATCACATTTATCTGCAGAACTTCCTAAATCTGTCACCAATGCTGTGCTGTGGGAAGACTGGGATACGTTTGAGCTTTGCTTTACAAACTCCACCTGATTTGTTCCTTTTGAACCTTTTTCCATCACTTTTTAGAAGGTTTTAATGTCTTTAAATTTAAGCTGCTTGCTTTAAACCAGGCTGTAAAGTCTAATGCATCCGTTCATCTAAACACACTGTTTTTACTGCACCTGTTTGATGAGTGTTTGATGATGACTGTAAGCTTGTCCGTCAACCTTTGAGGCATCTGCCGGAACCTAATGGCACTTTGTGAGTATGATACCAGTGCACGACTGGTTTCAGTGGGTGTACCAGAGGTTTAATTATTTCTCATTCCACATTAAGTCGACCTTATTTTTGTACTTTGATTGTGAGAGTGGGATGTAACGCAAAGTGTTTTATGACGGCTAAATTAAAGGTTTTGTAACTGGTAAAAGTGCTTGGTTTGGTTCTTGTTAGTGCAGGGGTCAAATACGGAGCAGTTATTCTGAAGTAAGGTTTTAGGCAGGAAAATAAAAAAATGTAATCATTATTGTGCTCTAGTTTGCACTTCCAGGTATAAATTCTAAAATATGTACGGCACTGATAATATGAAAGCAATAACTGATGCATCAGCCCCTGCAGGATCTTCAGTTTAATTTTTTTTAATTTTGGGACCCATTTTTATGTAATTAGGGGATACTTTGTGGAATAATTTAAAGAAAATTGCAAGATTTTGGGAAAATTGCATTATTTTAAAAATTTGAGATTAAAAATGACTTCCATCATGTGATATACTGTATATAGCATGTGGGAAACTGTGAGCCCTGCTAATATTGTGTAGTTTCATTGAATTTGTGTATTAATTATTATTTTGTATTATTTACTCAATAATTCATGGTTTCTCTGACTTTTTTTGCTTGCTGCTGAGGGCCGAATTAGATGCTCCAAAGGGCCGGATTTGGCCCCCTTACCTTGAGTTTGATACTGTGTTAGTGTAATGCACGGATCGGAAACTATCACAGCCAGGGCCACAAAAATTGTCTTATTTTTTTGTCTTTGTTTGTAGTTTTGTCTGTTTTTAGTTATTTTCTGTTTTTATTTTTTGTGTTCTTGTTGTAATTTTGTGTATTTTTCTGCATTGTTGTCAATTTGTGTGTTTTGGGGGTTGCTTTCTGTGTTTTTGTTGTTTTCTGTATTTTCCTGTCATTTTGTGCAATTTTGTTTACAGTTTGTGTATCCGTGGAGCTATCGTGTAATGTGTTGTTTTTTGTGCTCATTTTGTTTAAGTATTTGTTGTGTCTTGTCTTTGTTGTCATTTTGTATTTCATGAGTCATTTTTTGTATCTTGGGGATTTCTTTGTGCATTTTGCTGTCAATTTTTGTGTTTCGGGAGTTATTTTGTGTATTATTTCAGGCTTTATTTCCCTTCCAACTTCGTGAAAGACAATATTTGGGGATTTGTTTTGGAGGCCACACAAAATTGGACTGATGGCGTAATGAAATGTTTATTTACATATTGGAAGAGTTTTTAATTTTACATACTGATACTTTTCACAAAAGTAATTTACAAATTTCCTGTTTTTAACTCAACATGATTTTGCTCTGGGGATAAAGGACTTTAAAAAAAAGGTTGAATAAAAACACTGCTATATGTCACATTTCCTAGTAGTTGAACCACTCAAATAGCCATAGTCTACACCAACTACCAGATCAATGTAGTTCCCTGTATTTTCCTATGCTGTTGGCTGGTGAAACACACCCTGGCAGTAACAGCTCATCCCAGGGCTGAAGGGAATTATTTGATGGTGAAACTTTTGGCAGTAGTTGTGCTGCTTTGCTCCTGTTTCGTCATATTTTCCGAGGCGTGCGTTTCCCAGCATGCTTAGGCAGAGCTATCAGCATCTTCTTAATCTGCTCTCCATCCTCTCTGACACATGTCCAGTAAATTAATCTGATAAAGCTCCCTGTGAACTCACTCTGACTCTCACTCTGTATCCTTGCTCACAATGTGGGTGGAGCTGAAGGTGTGCAGCACCTGCTACTATCTGGACCTTTACAGACTAAAGCATCATCAGCCTTTGATTCGGAATCTAATACAGCTTCCCACAGCACATCCTGGTGGTTTCCCAGTATCCCTCCCCTGCCTGCCCCCCTCCCCCTGTCTGTTACTCTGTTTTCATCCCAGTGCTGGTGCACTCACTCTCAGTCTGCCTCCAGCTGATGAACATATTGGCAGATGCATCATTCCACACTACTGAGTTATTGGGATTTGTTTGCTACTTTTTCCTCTGATGTATTGAGTGCAGCCCTGCAGCAGCTTCCTTTTATATCTCTATCTGACATGGGCTGTAGCTTTGATAATTGCTATTGACTGACTTTATTGTGCATTGTTTTTGTGCATTTTTATTTTTTATTTTTTTGAAGCTTGTACCTGGCCCCTCCTCTGCAGAGCCAGTGTAGCAGATAGGGATGTTCTCCTCTGTATCCAGAAACCCTCTGTTCTCTCCCTGGTCGTCCATGGAGCAGTCCGACTCTGAAGTGCAGCTGGACATCAGCACCAAAGTGCAGCTGCACGGTGTGCTGTGGAAGAGGCCCTTTGGACGGCCCTCGGCCAAGTGGTCCCGCAGGTGAGCAACACACATGACTTCAGCACCTGTTTTTAAACTGAAACTGGAGGAGGGAACTCTTAGAAACAGCTTCATTTCAGAGAAAATTACAAACGTTTTTTTAAAAAGCTTCACAAATTTCTTATTTACTTTTTGTAAAGAACTTTTTATAATGTCAAATATAGTTTATAGGTTGGACAAAAATCCAATATTATGAAGGGATTTTCTTATAATATTGGATTTTATGACGATCTGTGAGCATGAATGTGACTGTCAGAGCCGAGGGCCAAATTATAAACATTCATATCAGCATTTAGAATGATGGCCAATGTGAATATTAATACATGATTTTTTTTTTTAAATACATTTTGTGTATTTTTGTGTTTTTCCTGTTATGTTTGTTATCTTGTGCTTTTGGAGTCTTTTTGTGTGTTTTGTTGTGGTTTTGTATAGTTTTTTGTCATTTTATGTGGTTTTGGAGTTTGAATTTGTATTGTAGGAGTGGTTTTTCTGTATTTTTGTGGTCGTCCTTTGAGTTTTTGACATAATTATTTGGTATTTTTTCGTATAATAATAATTATTATTATTTAATTTGAATTCTTCTCAAATATTCAAGGATGATTTGTTCAACCAAAGTGTTTCTATGCTCTGCATCAGGGGATGATTTTATATAATGGCTGGATATGCTCTTCTATCCTAATCTAACACTATGTCTGGGTAAAATGCCTGGATTGGAACCTTATGTCATATCAAAGCACTTAGTTTACATAACAGTTAGAAAGGGACACTATTGGGTGGATTCTCAGAGTTTTAGTGACGATGGAATTATTTCCATTCAAATAAAAAATTAATCTGGATTTATTTGATTCATCCTTGTTTGAATATTTATGGCAATCTACAATCCACTGTTTAATGAAAGAAGCCATCAGCTCTGAGCCGGCGTTTAGACGTAAGGAAATACTAATAGCTGCACTGATGCTAAAATAATAGAAGTATTTATAAATATACTGTAAAAATGCAGGAAAATACTACTAATGTATACACATGTAGGCTTTAACACTCCAAACACCTGTTAAAATATCCATACCCATTATCAAGCTCAAATACTGCAAATGACCCATTTTCCTGCTTCCACACGTCAACATGGAGGAATATGAAATAATGGCATGATGTCATCATGATGTCATCAGGACGTCATCAAGACAATCCATGGTATTCACTGATATTCTGCCAGAATGTGGGATTATCTTCATATTAATTTAAACTCTTAAAGCATCAAATTCATTGTTTCATGATTAAACCTACATTACCTGGTGATGTTTATTATTAGGATTTTTTATATTGTATTTATTTATGGTTTCACTTCAATTTTGTAGATGAATGAGAGTCAATCTTTGCATGAGTAGGTGTCATTAATCTACGACATGATTGGTTGATGATTGTGCAGGTGTGGAGCAATGATTTAAAAGTGAGGGTGTTCTAAGGGTAGGGCAACCGTCGACTCCCAAACCATAATAAAGCTGTTATTAAGTCAGTGTTGCTCAACAAGTGGCTTTTTATGTCTACATTTTAATTATTATTCCACAAGAAAACCTTAAAAGGGGGAAACTTTTTAACCTTTAACTTCCTTTGTTCCATTTTTGCCTCTTTTCCAAAAAAGTTGGCACTTTTTTCCGTCAGATATCAGCTTCCTTTTGCCAATTAATATCCCTTTTCCTAATTTTTGGCCATTTTTGCATGTTCTTTTTTTAAAAATCCAATTCTTTAACCATTTTTTTTTTTTTTTTTGCCACTTTTCATCCAAATAAACTACCTTTTTCCATTACATACCACCTGTTTTCCGCTTTGTCAAATGGCTGGCTGTGATTGGTTTGATCACCATTCAATCAATCTAACTGGGCCAATACATTTTTGACAATGAATCCCTCTGTGAAAAGTGAGGGGGATATATTCCCCATGGGTGAGATGTGCCTGTGATTGGGTCATTTGTTGGTGAATAAACAGATGAGGAGGTTAAATGAGAGGTCAGTTTTTAGGCCAGGCTATCAGACTCAAAACACCATTCACTTTCTTCTTCTTCTTCTTCTTGTGTACACTAGTTATAATCGCTACTACTCTGTTATTTGTGAACAGATCGAGCTGACATTTGGTAGCTATAATCTATGGATGTGTACGCATCGATGCTCAGAGCCCAATTTTCGATTTAGTCCCCCCCCCCCAAAAAAAAAGTCAATTTCTCATTTATTTTCTACTCAAATATTACGACGGTTGGTGGTACCAAATCCTTGGTACGTGTCACGGGGCGCCACTCTTCCTCCGTTAGTTTTCCTTAAATCGGAATGCAATTTGGTGTGAATACTTTATGAATGAATATGATGAAATGCATCGGAGCCCCTTTTTTTTTAAATGGAGCCCAGGAGCCGGCCCCCTATTCCCGGTAATTGCAAAATTTATGGGAACATGGTCGTGTGACATATTGTTTTAAAGGTAATTCAACGTAGATTATGATTTCACGTTACACAATTTCATGTGTTTTACTCGGTGCAACCGAGTCATTTCACTGAATTCTCTGGAACGTGGTACATGCTATTCGGGGCCCGGTCGTATTTCTGCAGAACTTGTTTATGAAAACACTTCTCAAAGCAAAGCATTGTGCACAGTAATCCCAGTTAAATCCAAACAAACCATAAAGAGATTAATGCATTGTAGAACTATAGGGAATGGGATTAAAGTGTAAAGCAGCACTAACAATATTGACACACAATACAGTTGTTTAACCCTTGGTTCCTTTCAATACTTTCATAGTTTTTCTCTCTCCAAAGATTCTTCATCATCAAAGACAGCTTCCTGCTCTACTATGCAGAGAGTGAGAAGAAAAGCTTTGAGAACAACAGGTTCTTCAACATCCACCCTAAGGTTAGAATATTTTTACACTGTACAAGAACCAGGCCCTGTACTACCAAGCTGGATTTTCTCTTATCGAGGTAACTTCACAGTTAACCCTGTGTTTTCTACGACGCTCTTTTGCTTCTAAAAGGGTTAAATCACTGTGGTAACTTATGCTGAAAGGCTCACCTGGTTAAGAGATCAGTAAGTATAAAAGAACCGCTTCCACTTAAAATCATTTTTTAAAAGATTAGTGATTGTACTGGTTTATACCTTACTTTTAAATATGTTTGTGGTGTCTTATAATTCTGGGTGTAATAAAAAATTTATTTGGCGATATTTCACTGCGCGATTATCGTATCGATCCAAAAAATGTCCAAATCAATTTTTTAATCATGTTTTTTAACGGTAAAACAATTTAATTGTGCTAACATTTGCATAGCACGTAAACGCCCACATATTTTGTGGCACTGATGAAGCTCTGCCACAACCGTCTGTGCAATAATAAAGTGAAACTGGTCAGTGATTTCCATTTATCTTACTATGAATTATTATTGTATAATCTTACCAATTTACGAATTAAAATAGTTGGTATTTTCTTCCAGCATTTCTTTCTTCCCGGCTTTAGCTGCAGCAACAGTGTAGCTTTTGGCCTGAATTATGGATTTAAATTCTTCATATTTGTTAAGAATAATTGTCTGTTTTCCTATGGCAAAATACGCTTCTCTGCACTGTTTCTCAATGTTTGCCATTGGGCAGATGCTGCAAACTCCACATTCAGATTGGAAAACACTGACTACATTTAACTAGTTGATAACCAGTTTTATAGCAGTGCTAATCTGGATTCCGAATGTTTGGTTGGGTCAACCCAGATAACGGAGAGATATCCCAGATGTGTTCGTCCAGCTTTGTAGTTCAGGGCTCTGGTGTTTGTGCTTCAGTGAAATGAACAACATGCCTTATATACACACATGAATAAAAGCTTGCCTCTGTCTTAGGGAGTCATTCCTCTGGGAGGGTGTGTGGTGTCTGCACATGAGGACATGGGGATGCCCTTTGCCATTGTCATCAACCTAGAAGATTTCACTGTAAGAAAACACACCAGTTATCACTCTACAGCCAAACCTTTATGTACATTTATTAGGTGTAAAGATTTTAAAGGGATCATCCACTGTTTTTACAAATGTGTCCCAAAACCTTTGAAATGTCCGTAATGGAAAATCTATGTCTAGCAAAACGCATTATTTTGCACCATAATCCTTCTATTAACTTTTAAAACTGGCACTACTTTACCCTGTGTGGCTCCATGTTGAAATGACGTCATTGGTGAATAATTAGCCTCTTTTACTTCACTGAGTTCAATGGGAGCTTAAGAATTCAGGATCGTTTAGCAGCTTTTTCAGTCATAATGACAACTTGTGGTGTTTTGGGTTGCACTAACAATCAGTAAAACTTACAAAATTTGATGTAAACGTCTTTTGTTTACTGAGAGACGATAAATTAAACCGTGACCCGAAAAAAATCTGTGGCCACAGGGGGCGATAGTTCTCACTCTGCTGTTGCGTAGACGCCATTAAGAAGAGAAGAAGCGCTCTGTGCGCAAGTTGTCATTTTGGCTGAAAAAGCTGCTAAATGATCCGGAATGCTTCACCACCTATAGAACTCAATGTGGTGGTGCACAGAGTAAAGAAGCCCCAATTTTAAAAGTTAATAAAACGAATATGGTGCCAAATAAAACGTTTTTTTAGGCATAGATTTTCTAATAAGGACATTGCAAAGGTTTTATGCCACATTTGTAAAAACAGTGAAGGATCCCTTTAATGTCTCTATCTTAGCAACAAACATTAAAGCACAATAGATGCCAGTGAACATATTCAGGATATAAATCAATGTTTACAACTGTTTATGCACTTAAGTAAACAATTTAAGTATCACGTTGCAGCCCTACTGAGCACCTACTGCCCCCTGTTGACATGGAGGACTAATCATTGACCGTGTTAGTTGCTGAATGTGGAGCAAATGTTAATGTAGGAATATCTGCCTAATAACACACCTTTAGGCCGACTCAGTAAAATTGCACACATGATTAACTCTCACAACTACTGAGCTGAAAACATTTGTTTTATTTAGATTCCCATTAGCTATACTGCAAAAGCAGCAGCCATTTTTCCTGGGGTCTACATCACAGATTACATATGCATTCTGAAATCAAAAAAAAAATTAAATAAGATGTAAGATTAACGAAAAAAAAAATACAACCAACAATCAAGCAGAATTAAAGCGTACATAATACAACAACATTAACCGAAACTCACACAACATAGACATACAAACATTTAGGTAAACCAATAATTGATCAAAATAAATAAATAAATAAAACTCTACATGTATGCAAAATATGCAGGCATTAAATTATGCCATACATTACCAAGATTTAGCACACAGTACATAGTTTAATTATATAACAATTATTATTTTTGAGTAAATATGAATAGTCTAACTCTTTTAGAGAAATTAATTGTATACATACATGAAATTAAAAGCAGTGACAGGGAGGTCTTCATTGTACGGGCAAATAAGCAGGATTAAAAAATAACTATTGCAATATATGCAAAAGAGTTTCCCTATATTTGGCAGCTATTACTACTTTTAGTAAGGCCTCTGATTCTCTGTGATTGGATGGAAAAACAGAATTCACCTTCTGAAAAGCCAGTCGGACTCTCTTTATTTAAAATTGGGCACCAACGTGACACAGAAATGCTTGACATGCAAACATTGTGACAACTACATGCATTTACACACTGTTTCTCACTGGAAGACAGGGGACCTCATGTCTGCAAAGTGAAACAAACAGACAAATGTAATATATTTATAATTCATAATCTGTTCAAAATGTTGTCCCATGTGTTACAGTTCCACATGTGATCATGTTATCCTGAAAATAAACCCAGTGCCTAATGTAATGTGTGGAACTACTGATATAAGTTGATAAACATACTGTATATTATCTCATGTTTCTAAATTCTAACCTCTACTACTGTGTGTTTGTCCTCAGGGTAGCATCGTTCTGGCTGCTGAGTCGGAGGACGACCAGGTTCAGTGGATGGAGATGCTTCACGAGTCGGGGAAAGTGTGAGAATTTTCTTTTTGCTGGAAGTATATACAGTATAACCTTGTTACGCTTCAGGAGATCAACACAAAACAACTCAGAAGAGCTCGCAGGTAGATTTATTTTACTCTGCTTTTTATGTGGTTGACACATAAAAACAAATGGAAACACAGACTTTGGAGTGAACCAATGAGAAAATAATAAACACAAACTATCACGGGTGAAAAATAAGGGAACAGAAAAATGTCTGCTAGTTCCCTACCCTAAACAAATAGCGACTAATGCTACGGCTCACAAATAAGACATGAAACACAAGGAGGGCAGAAGGCTTTATAAGCATAGAGTATATAGACAGAAAATGAACTTCAAGCGCTGGGCAAACAAGCAGGGAAACCAATCCAGAACAAACTACAATCACATGACACTAAAGATTAAAATGGTAGAGACAGCCAGCTTTAGACAGGGAGAGTGATGCCTTGCTGTGGCTTTATGAATCAATGGCCTCCATCAGCTGCTTTAAAGGGGCGTGCTTTGCTGTCATCCAATCAGCTCCGTTGCTCACCAGCCAGAATCTGTTGAGTCAGGGATCTATTGATTTATTTAAAGATTTTAGATTGAGCACAGAAAATATACAAGATGGGCTGGAGGCTTGAGCCGTGACAAATCTATACCGTTGCATTGAAAGCATATGAATAGTATTTATCTTAAACTAGTGCAGTGCCCGTAGGAAGTGTGTATTGCTATAGAAACGTGGGAGGTTAAGCAGCTTTCCATGGATGGTTAAATGAGGTTGTGTTTGAAGGTGGGACGTCAGAGACATTTAGGTTTGTTGTGAAATGTGTAGAGTGATAACTGTTGTGTTTTCTTATATTTCGGCTTTTAGCAAGGACACTGTAGGGAGTTGAACCCCATTCCACCAATGTGAAAGTACCACTACCAGTGCCTTTTGCCTTTTTAGCTATTGGGAAAAAGCAAAAACAGATTTTTGTTTTGAGGATGATTAAATGGTATGTATGGTCGAATATTGTATTACCGTAAGTATGAATTTGTTATCCATCATGGTTATGCTGTTGCATTGGCGTTAAACACAAACCCTTAGTATGTTTAAACTAACATGATAGAAATTGGTAAGGTAGATAGAGAATGACAGCTGTTGGAGCACAGTGATGATTTTATTAGAAGGAGAAATTGTTGAGGGTTAGTGTTAGTGACGGTCATTTAAATCATAAACGGTAAATGATTAAATATATGTAATATTCATGCATGGAACAAAATGAGAGTGGGGGGGGGGGGGGGGGGGGGGGGGGGGGTATACAGCATAGCCACGCATGCTGATGAATAGTTGACTTAACTGGCGTATTGCAGTTTTGTATGAAGTAAAGATTGACAATGACTTCAGATATTTGCAAAATGTTTTCAGGTTTTTGTGTCAATATTAAGTTTTTCTGCAACAAGCAGTGGCTGAAATAACAAGTAATTTCTTTTATATAATTTTAAAAGAAGACTTAACAAAAATGTTTTAAATAACAGCAAAGCATAACAACAGGTTAGGTTACATGTTTTTTTTATTTTGCAGAAAGGCTGCACTTGAATTACCTTAACCGCACAGTAGCACAACTTAGCATCTGCATTGTTTCACCCCATGGAATTAAATTCAGAGGGTCCAGCTCTTATAGTGGGGTCTCCTAACCAGGGCTTGAGACTGCGACCAAAATGGTCGCATATGCAAGTATATTTTCAGTGTGTGCGAGTGAAAATTTTATCTGGTCGCATCCGTGTGAGTGCGTATGGGTTACGTTATTCTAGACGGAACGGCAGAGCGCTTTGTCAACAGAGTGCACCTCTCTCTCTCTCTCTCTCTCTCTCTCTCTCTCACTCTCTCTGCGCTGCAGGACCTGGTCTGCAACCTTTACTCTACAAGGAACCATTTAACTTTAAATTCTATACAGTTAAAATGATATAGAATAGTGTTTGATTTAATTTGATTTGCTTTATATTGAGCATGTAAATGGCAACTTAAAAATAGTTTAAAATAGAATAAAATAAATTGACATCAAGAAATAAAACAGTATCTTCCATATTCAAATTCTTACACATCTCAGTTTACATGAACACAATGTTATATAAAGAAGATTTTTTTTTTAGTTAATGTATTTGAAAGGCTACAAAAAGTAACTTGATATAACACATGATCATGTGATCAACACATGCTAATTACTCATTTCTTGCCACACATAAAACATGCATATTTAACCTGCACATTAGTGGTTAAATGAATCTGTCCCCACACAATTAAAATCTCTATTTTCTTCCAGAATAGTGTTTTTGTTGGTTTAGTTATTTACCAGGGATTTAAAACTTAAGATTAGCCACAGGTGCAGGAAAGTTGATGGTCTGTAGATGTTGCAGGAGGTGAAGTAGGAACGTGCTGAGTCATTGCACAATGTGATTTATTTTAGGTTAAAAAATTGTTACATCTTGATTTTCTGTGTCATTAATCATTAATAGCTTCTGTAAAAAAAAAATATATATATATATATATATATTTATTCTTTAAAGCTAAAGGGAGCCATTGCAAAAAAGTCAAAGGGGCCACATTAGGCCCCAGAGCCACAGGTTGCAGACCCCTGCTCTGCGAGAACCACAGCTGAACATCTGGCCTGGCATCAGTTCTGGTCCCTCCATGCTGATTCTGATGAGCGTGTACGCTTTATCACTGAGCTCAGCTTGTTCTTCATTTTTACTGCTGCCCTCAATGTGAGCACACACTCAGTGAAGGGCTCGTTATGTCTGGCTCCGTTCAGACCGCACGCACTCCAAAGGAGCGCATTGGTATTTATATTTGGAGCATTCACCGTTGCATTAACCGCAGCCATGTTGCGTGAGTGCGCACCGTCTCCTCACCTGCAGAGAGAGATGCACTTTGTGGGACGTGGGACCAAAATAAGGTCACCCATACGCAGTCGCATGGATGCGACCAGATAAAGTTTTCACTCGCACACGCTGAAAATATACTTGCATATGCGACCGTATTGGTCGGAGTCTCGAGCCCTGGATTGGTCAATATGCTTGTGTTTGTCTGTCTGCGGTGAGCAGAGGAGGGAGGGGCTATGGTGTCACATTAGTTTCAAAAAGCCATACGCATGAAAACAACAACCGCGCGCATAAAACCCATAGCAAGAGGGCATGCGCTCGCGGTCCCTCTATGAGGTGAATTCTTGCACATGTTTACGTGGGGCATGGGAGTGGACTCTCCAGCAATTGGCTCTGGTGCGCACGTGACTACAGTGTGCTGTGATTAGCTCTGGCATGCACGTGACTGTGGTTGCGCCGGTGGACAATGGACAAAGGCATTTATGAAATAATTTATTAACGATATCATTGCAGTCCAAACAAATCTGATGTCGCAAACCCTTGAACCAAGCAGCAGCCATGTTGAAAGTCTGATGGCAGTCTGATTCTTATTCGCAGAGATTTTTGAGGAACACACAGACAAACACACACACAGCCACGCAGACACACAGACAGACAGACAGACAGACAGACAGACAGACACACAGACAGACAGACAGACAGACAGACAGACAGACAGACAGACAGACAGACAGACACACAGACACACAGACACACAGACAGACAGACAGACAGACAGACAGACAGACAGAGCTTCCTTGCTTTAATAGAGAGATGTGTGAGCTTAGACTAAACTTTCACTCTATACTTTTTTGTAAATACCAGCACGTGGAGGAATGCCCAACTGGGTGAGGCCATGATAGAAAGTCTGGAAGCACAGGGACTACAGCTGGCTAAGGAAAAGCAGGAATACCTGGGTAAATAATAATAATAAAAAAACACGTCTACTTCATGAGCAGTAAATCTAACTCTTCCTCCTCCAGATAAACTGATGGAGGAGACAGAAGAACTCAGTCACCAAAGAGCGCAGAGAGAGGTTATCTTATCATTACATACATCGTAGAATTAGTCTGATGAAATGACATAAATAATCAGCATTTTGTTTTACAATTGTGTCTGTGTGCAGGAGCTGGAGCGTCTGAACCAGATCCTGGAGGAGGAGAAGATGAAGTTTGAGGAGGTGGTGCTGGAGCTGAAGGCTGAGCAGGATCAGATCAAAGTGTAATGTCTGCTGTGTTTGCTTTAGTGTCCTTTAACCATCCAAAGGTCATGTATGTATACTACTAGAGTTTAGTCAGATAATGTTCATCATAAGTGAAGCAGCAAGGAGTTCTAATTATCTGAAGGCGTGGTGTGCTCCATTTGACCTCCTTCATGAGCTTGTAATGAGGTGTTGTATTAGACCTGCTATCGCACACATTCCTTTATAAATACATTTCTTGAATAATTCACTAAAATATCTTCTTTGTCTCCTACTGTTGGGAGGGTCGCTCTCTCTCCTCTTCGCTCCTGCTGCAGGTCCTCTATGTAAATATTACTAATATACTATCGACTGCACTCAAAAGTAGCTCAAACACAGATCCACACATAAATAATAAAAATAATACTGAAGAGAATGTGGAGAAAAGTGATACAAAAAAGGTAAATAACTATGAAAATTAAAGCAAGAAGATAGACGCTAAAGGAGTTAATGCAGCTTCTTTAATTCCTGTGGTGACAGGTAACACAGATAAAATTGTGAAATTAAAGAAAAGCAAAAAGCTTTATAGAGATAAAAATTTGACTCCTATAACATGTCATCCAAAAAGTCCACCAGTGTCTCCAGTAAAGTCTTTAAAATTAGTTCTTCTAAATGTTTGATCTCTCGTTAACAAGTCACTAATAATTAATGATTTTATTTTGACACATCACTTGGACTTTTTATTTCTTAATGAAACGTGGTTGAATGATGGTATCAGTAATACTATTCTCAATGAAAGTGCACCACAAGACTTTATTTATTTAAATAAGTGTCGTACTTGCAGGAAAGGTGGTGGAGTTGCTGCCATTTTTAAATCAATGTTTCAGTGCAAAGAAATAATATTTGGGGATTTTATCTCCTTTGAATATATGTATATATATCATTCTTACTGAAGGGTGATTCAAGAGTTCTGTTTTTAGTCGTTTATAGACCCCCAAAATATTCTGGAGAATTCATGGATGAGTTTGCTGAACTGCTGTCAGTTGTATGCACTGAATACAACTTTTTAATAATAACAGGTGACTTAAATATTCATGTAGACAATAACATGAACAATACTGCCAAAGAACTGTATGCTTTAATGGATACTTTTGGTCTTACACAACATGTGACTGGTCCGACACACACTCAAGGTCACACTTTGGATCTGGTTATCTCTAAAGGTGTTGACATCTCTGCTGTTGATGTAAGAGACTTAGCTCTATCTGATCATTTCTGTGTCTTTTTTGACCTAGAGACTGTAACATTTGTTCCCCCTAGTTATGTGTGTTTAAAGAAAAGGTACATAAATGAGAACACAAGTGCACAGTTTATGGAAGCCATAGCAATGACACCAACATTGAGTGCTGAGACAGTTGATGATCTTCTGAATGAGTATAATAGAAAAGTATGTAATGTCATAGATGTGGTGGCTCCAATCAAAACTAAGAGAAAACCAAACACACAGAAAACACCTTGGAGGAGGACTGAGATAATGCAGAATTTGAAATCTGACTGTAGAAGAGCTGAGCATAAATGGAGATCAACAAAACTCCAAATTCATCTAGAACTATACAAAATAAGTCCGTAAAAATTCAATGATGGCGTGTTCAAAGCAAGACAGCAATACTTTTCTGAAATTATTGCCAAAAATGTCAACAACTCTCGCACGTTGTTTTCTGTAATTGAAAAGCTCACAACCCCCCCAGATCAGATAGCCCCTGAATTACTGTCAGCTGGAAAATGCAATGAATTTGCTGTATATTTCAATGAAAAAATACAATCAATAAGGTCAAACATCAGAACAAACCAGCAAAATCACAAAAAGCTTGAACAGCTTCAACCACTGAGGGATGAGTCAACTACAATGTTAGAGTTTATTACAGTGAACCCAAAAACTGTTCAGCAGCTGAATCCATCAACGTGTTGCCTTGACACAATACCTTCAAACTTCTTTAAAACTGTTGTAAAGTCAATTGTCACTGATTTGTGTCAGATAATTAACTGCTCATTCCAATCAGACATGTACCAAAATCCCTGAAAGTAGCTGCTGTGAAACCTAAAAAAGAGAACACTGGATGCCTCTATACTGGCTAACTATAGACCAATCAGCAACCTTCCATTCATGGCCAAGATCATTGAGAAGGTGGTCTTCAACCAACTGAGTCAATTCTTAACATTCAACAAAATATTTGATAAATTTCAGTCAGGTTTTCGTTCTCATCACAGCACAGAAACTGCTCTTATCAAAGTGATCAATGACATAAGGTTGAACACTGATTCAGGAAAAGTATCTGTTCTCATTCTGTTGGATCTAAGTGCTGCATTTGACACTGTAGATCATACAATTTTGTTGCACAGATTGCAAACATGGGTTGGACTAAATGGTAAAGTAATGCAATGGTTTAAGTCATACTTGGAGGAGCAAAGATACTTTGTAAGCATTGGAAACTTTGAATCTGACAGATTGCCAATATCCTGTGGGGTTCCTCAGGGATCTGTTCTTGGACCTCTTCTGTTTAGCCTTTATATGCTTCCTTTAGGACAAATTTTACAGAACTGTAAGGTTGATTATCAGAGCTACGCAGATGACACACAACTATATCTATCACTGAACCCAGATGACTATGGTCCCATTGAGGTGTTGTGTGACTGTTTAGAAAAAGTAAACTGCTGGATGAGTGAAAACTTCCTTCAACTAAACCATGACAAGATGGAGGTGATTGTCTTTGGTAACAAGGAAAAGAGGACTGCTGTCAGCAAGTATCTTGAGTCTCGATCTTTAAAAGCTGAAGACCAAGTCAAAAACCTTGGTGTTCTGATTGACTCAGATCTTGCATTCAGCAGTCAGATCAAATCTATCACAAAAACAGCTTCTACCACCTAAAGAACATCTCCAGAGTGAAAGGTTTAATGACTCAGAAAGATCAGGAGAAACTGGTCCATGCTTTTATCTCCAGCAGACTGGACTATTGTAATGGTCTTCTGACAGGAATCCCCCAAAAGAGCATCAAACAGCTACAGCTGGTTCAGAACGCTGCAGCTCGGGTCTTAACCAGAACAAAGAGATCCGAACACATTACTCCAGTTTTAAAGTCTTTACACTGGCTCCCAGTCAGCCTCAGAATAGACTTTAAAGTTCTGCTGCTGATGTATAAATCTGTGAATGGCTTTGGTCCAGAATACATCAGTGACATGTTAGTCAGGTATGAACCCAGCAGGTCTCTCAGATCTATGGACACAGGTCAGATAGTGGAGCCCAGAGCTCACAGTAAACATGGTGATGCTGCTTTTAGTTGTTATGCTGCAAAGAAGTGGAACAAACTGCCAGCAGAGCTGAAGTCAGCATCCAATGTGAACATTTTTAAATCAAAGTTAAAGGCACTTTTTTTCTCTACTGCATATGATTGAGAGAGAGATTTTTAGTCATGTTGTTGATGTCATAATGATTTTAC
Organism: Gouania willdenowi; assembly: GCF_900634775.1. Lineage (NCBI taxonomy): Eukaryota > Metazoa > Chordata > Actinopteri > Blenniiformes > Gobiesocidae > Gouania > Gouania willdenowi. The sequence continues at coordinate 8,818,809 of NC_041065.1, forward strand.
TGATGATTTTAATTGATTTTACTGATGATTTTAATTGATTTTACTGATGATTTTAATTGATTTTACTGATGATTTTAATTGATTTTACTGATGATTTTAATTGATTTTACTGATGATTTTAAATGTTCTTATTGATTTTAAACAATTTAATGTTTTATCATGTAAAGCACATTGAGTTGCCTTGAGTATGAAATGTGCTATACAAATAAATTTGCCTAGCCTTGCCTTGCTAATGAAAACACTGCCCCAGCATCAATGGTACGACTGTATGGTTTTTAAAATAATTTAACATGTTTTTGTTTTTTAATCTCTTGTCTCATGGCAGCGACCTGGACGGCACATCCCAGTCCTTGAAAGGAGTCGAGCGACAAAAGGAGGAACTGAGCCAGTTAACTGTTACACTTCAGAAGTCCATTGAGGTATCGGGACAGAAACTGTATCTGAGAGTTCGACTTGTCTCAACTTCAGTCTGATGTGCAATGTTGAAACAATAGCCTGTTTGTAATTTTCATCAGCTTTAAAAAATATTTCACACAATCTTTGGAGTAATATTATCCAAAGCTTCAGGAAAAATAAAATCAAATACTCAGATTCAGATTCTTTTTCTAGGAAATTTCCCCTTAATGACACATGTCCCAAGTTAAAATAGAGTAAATGATAGAGTAAGAAATAACAGCTGAAGTGTGCCAAAGCATCGACATTTCAAAAATTCAGATTGCAGCTTTCACAACTGCTCCCTGTTTAGAAAGAATTCAGAGTAATGAAAATATCCCAATCTGATCAGGAAGTCCTGTTTCTTTTATGAAACATATTGACCCACAAGAAACCCATTAAGAAAAACACCCAACAACCCTTTATCCACAATACAAGAGACTGTCAGTTATGATTAAACTCAAACAGTTTTCTGACATCTGTCCCTTAGGAGCTTTCTCAGGAGAAACAGCGAACTTTGGAGCTGCTCGGAGTAAAGGAGCAGGAAAAGGTAGGCGAGGATGAGCCAGAGATGAGTCTGGAACCAAAAGACAGACGGACCAGTGAGGACCAGGATGGAGACCTGCTGCAGGACCTGAGACACATCGAGGAGCAGATGAAGATCCTCCTTAGAGAGAAAGAACAGGCTGACGACAAGTGAGTTAACAACATTATACATATTAAAACATTATATGAATGAATAGGACATTAAAATGTAGTATCTGTTTAACAAATGATTCATAGGTTACTAATGAAGCTACTGTAATTTCACTATAGGATCTAAACTGAAACCTTGTATTACAAATCTTTGTCTTTCCCCATGTTGTCTCTGCAAAACTTGAAACATAGGAAAAACTAACTCATAAAACTTGTATTTGACCACAAAATCAGCTTCAACAATTAAAAAGCTGTTTTGGTATAAATGGTATTGTTCTAATCTAGCCCATATTGTATCGAAGAAAATAGTGATGTAGATTGCTATTTCAATACATTGCCCCGTTAATCTGGCATGTCAGGGTGTGGTCACGGTTTGAAACTCGCAAAAGTAGAAATTAATTCAAAAATCCATCTATCTATCCTCTTCTGCCTGTCCATTGCCGGGTCGCAGGAGCAGCAGCCCAAGCAGGGAAGCCCTGACTTCCCTTTCCCTGGCTATTTCTTCCAGCTCCTCCCGAGGCGTTCCCAGGCCAGCCGAAAGACATAGTCTCTCCAGAGTGTCCTGGGTCTTCCTCGAGGTCTCCTTCCGGAGGGACGTGCCCTGAACGCCTCACAAGGGAGGCGTCCAGGGGGCATCCTAATTATGTGCCCATGCCACATCATCTGGCTCTTCTCAATGCAGAGGAGCAGCGGCTCTACTCTGAGCCCCTTCCGGATGACTGAGCTTCTCACCCTATCTCTAAGGGAGAACCCAGCCACTATGGAGGAAAATAATTTTGGTCGCTTATACCCACGATCTTGTTCTTTCTGTCATGACCCAAATCTCATGACCATAGGTGAGGGTAGCAAGCTCGGAGTCCAACCCTCACTGGAAACGAGTAAGACTTACTGCCGGCAAGGCAGACCAAGCTCTGACTCCGGTCGTACAGGGAACGGACAGCCCTTATCAGGGGGTCCGGTACCCCCTACTCCCGGAGGACCCCCCACAGGAATCCCTGAGGGACACGGTCAAATTCCTTTTCCAAGTCCACAAAATACATGTGGACTGGTTGAGCAAACTCCCATGCACCCTCAAAGACCCTGCTGAGGGTGCTGAGAGTTTGTCCACACTTTCACGACCGGGACAAAAATCGCATTGCTCCTCCTGGATCCGAGGTTCAACTTTCCAGCGAACCATCCTCTCCAGCACCCTTGAATAGACCTTACCAGGGAGGCTGAGGAGTGTGATCCCTCTATAGTTGGAAAACACCCTCCGGTCCCTCTTCTTCAAAGGGGGACCACCACCCTAGTCTGCCAATCCAGGGGCACTCCCCCAGATATCCACCTGATGCTGCAGAGTCATGTCAACCATGACAGCTCCACAATTTCCAGGGCCATTAGGAACTGTGGGCGGATCTCATCCACCCCCGGGGCCCTGCCACCGAGGAGCTTTTTAACCACCTCGTCAACCTCCGCCCTAGAGATAGATAAGAAGTATGGCCACCCCAGCCCGGCGCCTCTCACCATTGGCAACTCCAGAGTTGAAGAGAGTCCAACCCCTCTCGAGAAGACTGGTATATATCTCATCGAAACTTCTCAACCCCACACACAAGCTCGGCCTCCTTCCCTGCCAGAGAGGTGACGTTCCACGTCTCTAATGCCAGCTTCTGTAGCTGGGGATCGGCTCGCCATGGCTCCCGCCTTGGACTACCGCCCGATCCACATAGCACCGGTCCCATGCAATCCCTCCTGCGGGTGGTGAGCCTACGGAAGGGCGGGCCCGGCAGGCCCCCCAAGTTATTTTTACGGGCTCGAGGCCCAACCCCAGGCCTGGCTGTAGGGTGGTGCCCCGGTAGCGCCAATCCGGGTGAAGTGAATGTCCTTTGTTGTTTTTTCATCACATGTGGCTTTGGAACCGCTCTTGGTCGGACCCTTCCCCTGGGACCTGTTTGCCTTGGGAGACCCTACCGGGGACATAGCCCCCAGGATCATTCGGGTACTCAAACCCCTCCACCACTTTAAGGTGGCGGTTCATGGAGGAGGAATACAAAAATGATCAATTAAATATACATTTATAAATATATTAAAACATTACAATCAAATGCATACAACATAGAAAATAAAATTGTATTATTGTTTTTATTAATTAAAGCAAGACAGTGTCTAATGACTTAACAAAACCATGATATAAAGAATTAGTATCAGTGATACAAAGGTTAAAATGTTTCTCCTCTTTGTTCTACATGTAACTGTTAGTTTTGGCATGTAAAGGGTCAAGCACGTCTGCCTTTTCAGAAAATCTTAACACTAATGGCACAGAGGGCCTCACCGTGAATGGAAATGTGTATTGATCTTAAAACAAGCAGCTCATTGATTGGCAGCAGTAAGAGGAATATTACAGGCGGTAGTCATTGAGTGTTCCACACTAATGCTCACAAAGGTACCGCTGGTACTGTTTATTTTCCATGAGTGCAGGAAGGCGCAAGTATCTCAAATGATCTACGAGTTAAAATTTAATATAATCACTGGTATCATAACTCACACAGAAAGGCAACAATGATGCTGCAAAGCAAAGGTTACAGTGCATGTAGGATGATAATAGAGTGGTGCCCTTGAACTGAGTTTGTGTTTATTCATTGTGTAGAGCAGAAATGTGGTTGTTTGACCGAAGGACCACAATACGTACATTCATGTCATCATTAAAATAATGACCAACTGAGTATTAACACAGGAAACAACAAATAGTAATTTTGTGTTTTTCTGTCACTCTGTGTATGTTTGTTTATTATGTGCATTTCTGTTGTCCTTTTGTGTATTTTTCCGGTAAAATGTATCTCTTTTGGAGTCGTATTGTGTATTTCTGCTCTTTTGTGTTTGTAGTCCTGTGGGTTTGCTGAGTCCATTTTTTGTAGTATTTTTGTTGTCTTTTTGTGTTATTTGGAGTTTTTTGTGTATTTATGTTGTTGTTTTGTTAATTTTTGTAGTAGTTTTGTGTGTTCCTGTAGTATTTTCTGTGTCTTGTCTTCTACTGTATTTTTCTGTAATTTTTTAATTATTATTTTTCCTATATTGTAGTGTATTCTTGCTGTTGTTTATTGAATTTTAATATCATTTTGTGCGTTTATTTTGGGGGTCGCATACAATTACGCCGAGGGGCGCATGTGACCCCCGGGCCGCCAGTTGCCTATGTCTGGTGTAGAGTGACCTTGATCCCTGCTGTGCTGAACCAATGCCACGCTGGCTGTGATGTGCTACTTCATTCTGCAGCAGGAGAAAAGCTGATATTTAGGTGAGATTATTATTGTATAGCTTTGTGTGTTCTCATCGTGTGTGTATGTGTGTGTGTGTGTGTTCAGGCTCAAGGATAATGAGGAAAGAGCCAAAATCCTGCAGCAGGAGAGGGAGTACTATTCCACCCAGGCTCGAACGCTGCAGCAGTCGTTGTTTCAGCTCACAGAGGATAAGCAGCAGACTGAGACAGAGCTCAAGGTAACACACACACACACACACACACACACACACACACACACACACACACACACACACACAGTCATGACTCAGCGATGTGTCCACATTCCCTAAATAAACATCCCACTCCTGTTGTGAACTGTGGCTTTTCTGTCGATGCATTACCTGAACTCACCTTTTTCTGATTTAAGAAAGCCCACCTCAATGCATGTCATCCTGCATAAAACTAAATGTGTGAATATAGTTTAAAGTGAGGTTGATTAAAAAACAAAGGTAAAGTTATTGAGGCTGAAGGTGAAGGTCAGGATGCTGCTTTTACATCCTAATCACAGGCTGTGTTCTTCAAAAGTTACATTATTTGATCAATAAAAGGTTCCAAAAATTGACCCAAAGAATTAGAGAACCTCATGCTTTAAACAATTTTCTGCGTTATCTTCTTATTTACCCAGAGGAAGTTCACCATATTATTCATCGTGTTGTCTGGTCTTTGCTTTTATTTTAAGGCAGACACTTGACTAGGGGGAGGTTCGGGTAAGGACATGATTACAGGACTAGAAGCCCTCCTGGGAACTTTCTGAGTGGAGTTTGCATGTTCTCCCTGTGCTTGCGTCAGTTATCTCTAGGTACTTCAGTTTAAGGATTCAAGGTCTTCATTGTCATTTCACCCGCATTTGCCTGACTTACAGAGAAATCCATCCATCCATCCATTTTCATACCCGCTTATTCCCGTTTAACAGGGTCGCGGGGGTCTGCCGGTGCCAATTTCCGACTCTCATAGGGCGCTGGGTGGGGGTACACCCTGGACAGGGCGCCAGTCCATCACAGGGCAACACAGACACAGACAACCATTCACTCTCTCATTCACTCCTATGGGCAATTTAGAGACTCCAATCAACCTTACAGTCATGTTTTTGGATTGTGGGAGGAAGCCAGAGAACCCGGAGGAAACCCACGCAGCACGGGGAGAACATGCAAACTCCACACAGAAAGGACCCAAGTCCACCCCAGGGCTTGAACCCAAGACCTTCTTGCTGTGAGGCGGACGTGCTAACCACTAAGCCACCGTGCGCCCTACGGAGAAATCGAGAGTACATATCCTCTTCTCAAAATATAAGAATACATAATAAAAAATGCACAGCAACATCACCCTCAGGGGTGTGCTGTTGTGCTGAAACATCAGCACTCGTGTGATTCGGTCGCAGGCACAAGACCTGAGGCTGCTATTCAGCACAACAGCACGACCTTGAGTGTGATTTTGCTTTTATACAACAGTTCTACAAGGGCATTTTATTAGTTAACAGTATTAAAGCTGCTATCTGGAGTTTCCGAGAGAACGTCTCGATGTCCCGCCCTCAACAGCTCTACTTCCTCCACGGCCTCTGCCAATCTACCAGTATGCCTCTAAGTTTTTGCACGCCATAACTTTTGATTAAAACATCTTTATTACCTGTCCATGAGAAATGTCGCCAAATCCTAGTCCGTTCGGAATCTTTTGAAAAGCAGCATGTCCCTCCACCTTTGAAAAGCAGCTCAGAGATAAATTCTGTTGCGGTCACAAAGACGTTTATCCACAAGCTTTGTACCTGGATTTTTCTTTTTTTTTTTAGTAGAAGCTTTATACGTTGGCAATCATGGAATGGGTAACTTTGGAGTTTCGGAGCGCTCCTCCATGACGCTCTGCTGCTCGGAGTGATACCTGTTTGAGACGCGCGGCAGCGTTTCTGTGCACAGTTTACGCAGTACGCACATTCACTTTGATTGACAGTCCTCGCTCCAGGAAGTCGAAGCCTATTGGCTGTGCGCATTCGGCAATCGTTTCCATTGATATAGGCGTCTATAGGACGAAGGAGGGACTTATATACAATAATGTATATGAATGATCACCGGCAGTAGACCATAGTAAAAGACTAGTTTGGTTTTTTTTTTTGCCTTTTAAATGAATCATACATCCAACAGATTATGATTTGTTTATATAATCATGTAATTGCCCCCCTCCCCCAAAAAAAAAAAAAAATAGGAAACTGGAAAGGAGATGAGGCTGTTGCCTTATTAAAACATCTGAACAGCTGAGTGATCATTTCTGTGAAAAGTCCCAGTGTCGTTTTTGCTCTAAATCAGCACTCATGGAATGTTTCTTGTCAAATGAAATTACTGCATCGGAACTAACTGTTGTATAATAAACAGTGAAGTGACAAAAAAAAGACAAGTCAATTTAGCAGCATGATGTAGCTGAACAGTATTATAATAATGCAAAAAGGTCCAGTGTCATCCCACAGTGCAAAAACACTGAGGTTCCGTTATTTGGAGTCGCTGAAATTGTAAGGATAAGGATACATTAATGAGTAAATGGATTTCTGTCATATTTGTGGCCATGAGACAGGATGGTGTCATGTACAGGCTGTAGTACCTCGGCTTACGCCCAAGGTGAGCTGGATATGGGAACCAGTAAACCCCAGATAGAGCAGGTATAGACAATGGATGGTGGATTTTTGATTGGATTTAATCTGCTTTGTTTGACTGTATCGATTAGTATTAGTCACAGTAGTAATGCACGTGAGCACTTACACGTACACTGTTCAGTTACTGTATCGGTATCAATACTCACTGCCTCACTCACCCTCAGAGGTGAAAGTCATTAATTACAAGTACTCACAATACTGTATTTGAGTTGCTTTTATGGGCACTTGTTCTTTTTTGAGTATATTTCTAAATCAGTCATTTTACTTGTACTTAAATACGTTTTAAAAGAAGTCATTTGTTACATTTCCACACCCAACCAATACTAAGTAAATTATAATTTTTTGTTTTAAAATGATCAACGAACATTGTGAAACTACAAAAAATGAAATGACCAGACAACAATCAATCGCATCACATCATAGCCGACCAATCAGATTAAATGTAATGAGTAATGCAGCATTGAATGCTGTTTTGGCATAAATATAACTATACTTAAAGCCTGATCATTTTTTTTAAAGTTCCAATTGTGCAAGATTTGGTCTCTTCCTTTTTAAGTTTATACATGAGATGTTTACTGTATGCAAGGGAAACATGGCAAGATTTATTACCAAAAATAAACGTGGGGGCTGAAATTGACTCGTAACTTTTACTTTGAGAACTATTTAATTGAGCGACTTTTTGCTTGTACTTGAGTCAAATTTCAATCAAGTAACAATACTTCTAGTTGAGTAGGATATATCAGTACTCTTTACACCTCTCCTTACCCTAAGCCAGGGGTCTGCAACCTGCGGCTCTGGAGCCACATGTGGCTCTTTGACTCTTTTGCAATGGCTCTAGATAGCTTTCAAAAACTTAATAAAACAATTAATTATTATTTCTTACAGAGGGTATTGATGAATAATGACATTAATTTCAAATAAAATTAGGATAAAAACAATTTGTTAACCTAAAAATAAATCACATTGTGCAATAACTTGCACCTGTGGCTAACCTTAAGTTGTAATGAAATCCCTGGTAAGATAACAAAACTAACAAAAAGACTATTCTGGAAGAAAATAGATTACTTGATATGTTGCAAGAAATTAAATTCATTAACTCATAAAATTATTTGATATTATTTCAACTTTATAGAATTTTATACACTGTATTGTTTGCATTGAGAAGGGTTTTTTTTTTTTTTTCGGCTCCAGAAGGACTTTAATCCTGGTGAGATTGGGCAAAATGGCTCCTTTGAGAGTAAAGGTTGCTGCCCTAAGCTTTTTGTTTACATCAGGAATCAGGGAGTTTTTCCCCCTAATATCAGAGGACACTAAGATTGTGAGGATGAATCATAGCAACAAGCAACTATATACAGAATTAATATGAATAGAAGATAAAACATTACCACTAATGCTAGTTGTGTAAAACCAAATGCCTTCAGTGAATGAAAATGTGTGATGGTTTTCCTCCTCCCTGATGAGAGCACTCTATCTGAGGATGTGAATATCACATTACACTGACTGGAACAGAACACTCACCTTCTGCTGTGTCTAATGTCTCCTGGTGTTTGCTGATCAACTGGAACTTTATCATGAACTGTTAGTGCAGTAAAGCAGTCTCAGACCTGGAAGCGATGCTTTTTCATGGGCCAACGTTTATAAACATGATTTCATATTTCTGTTAGCTCATGCTTTCAGACTGATCCGTGTCTGTCAGTAGATGTGTAGTATAGTGAAAAGCGTAACGTTCCGTTGTGTGACGCAGGCAGAGATCGAGTCTCGGGTGGAGCTGGAGAAAAGGCTGAAGCAGGCGGAGGAGGCTCTGCAGGGTCTGGAGCAAGGCCTGAGTGCGCTGGATAGGAGCAGGGAGCGAGACGAGAAGATGAAGGGGGACGTCACTCAGCTGAGGAGTGAGTGTTGCTCACATGGTCCACGCACCGCAGCTTTCATTGGTTTAGCTGAAGTGGTGAGGCACTGGATTACAGCCTTTCAATCCAAACTAACACCAAGGTGTAATCTGAGAGGATGGGACACCTCGTACCCTCTGTGTCCATACGTGTGTGTAATATTTTTATGATTGTCATTGGCAACGTTGTATTTTTTTAATCACTTTTTTTTTTTAAAGAAAGTGTCTATTCCTACGGTACGGACAACCCCCGGTGCTATTGGTATGTTTTTACCAAAGTACACGTACATGGCGTGTTAGGGTTAGGATTAGGGATGTAACGATTCACTCAACTCCCGATACGATTCGATTCACGATACTGGGTTCACGATACGATTCTCTCACGATTTATTTTACAAAATGGGACTGTAGACAAATTTTTTTTTTGGGAAAAAAACTAGAAAATGCTGTACGATTTTCCTTTTATTTTTCATTGTCAAAAGAATTCCTTGATAAACAATTCAAAACAATGCAATTTAACTAAAAATAAATCTTGAATGAAATAAATAAAGGAATAATACAATTGAAAATTAAGCCTATTAATTTAAATTCTGGTTCTATAATAAACAATGCAAAACTGCATAATAGTTCTTTTTCTTTTAAAAGAAAAAAAAAAACATGATTGCACTGTTTTTTTATGTCATATTTGTTTGGACCAGCAGAGGGCGCTGGTAACACAGTGGTCGGTTGGCATGCAGATATCTTGCAGTGAAGAAGAGAAGCTATGCTAGCAGACAGAACTAATAGAAAAACGTGACTTTTACAGATATTCACGTAATATTACAGATATTCTTTCGGTGCTAAAGGGGTAATGAATCATTTATTAACAAATTTAAGAGTAGAAGGCGGCCATAAAGAAAGTAATAGCAGACTCCGCCCGCCGCCTACACTTGTGGTTAAAAAAAGTACTGCGATTCAATTTTCAGAAAATCGATGTCAACCGTGATACCTATGAATTGATTTTTAACTGCCTTACGATTAATCGTTACATCCCTAGTTAGAATTATTGTTAAGTTATAACCCTATATCGCAACAATTTTTAGGGTTAGGGTAAGGGTTTGAGTGAGGTTTACGGTTAGGTTTAGTCTTAGTCACATAACCTAAACTGGCCAATGAGGGGCACTGCGTACAGACAGAATGTCGATATATTGATACGACAACCTTACAGATAGCCACTGCCTCTTTTAAATTAACAAAACAATGTCTAATGCTAACAAACATGGCTGTGTGAAATGATATACTCTGTAGTATGCACTACAAACTCAAGTATATACTGTCTACTATATACTGTATGGTTAGTGTGATTAGGATGATGACCTGTTCCCACTGTAGTGTACTGACAAGTTTCCCAAGATGCATTTGGAACCTACAACAACAAAAACCTGAAGCACACTGAGGATAAATATCTCTGTTGATTCTCCACCTTTGGAAGTTCTGAAAACATTGAGAATGTGACCAAGCAGAATATCAACATGTGGTCATTTGATCCATAAAACTCACAGAAACACATTTCATGCTGACATTTCTGAGATTGTGCTACTGACTAAACATCCTGTTAACTTCAAAACAAGAGCCCTATTTACACAAGTGTTAAAAACTAATGAAAGACAAGAAGATATGCTTTTATTTTGAAGGGGATGTTTGACTTTCAGCTTGAAGCTGGTCCCAGGACCATTTTACATTCTGCTCGGAATGCATCATGGGGCGGTTGAGTAGTGGGCCCACTGTGCATACTACTCATAGTATACATCCATGTATTTCTCACGTATTCAATCTTTCCATACTATTTTTTTTTTTTTTTTTTTTTTTTTTAAAGGATTTTTTTGGCTCTAGTGGCCTTTATATGACAGTTGCTTGACAGGAAAGGGGGTCAGAGAGAGCAGGGAATGACACGCAGGAAAGGGCCCCAGGCCGGAATCGAACCTGGACCCGCTGCAGGTGAGGAACTATAGCCTCTGTACATGGGGCGGGCGCTCTACCCACTGAGCTAAACACCGCCCCTTTCCATACTATTTAATGTGAATGCACTACATACTCATTTTGATGTCAAACTTAGTATGGGTGGTACGTTCGTATGCAATTTTTGAACACTGTGTGATTATTTACAGCCAATCAGAAAAGATGATAGAACTTGATGTCAATGTCAAGGCAAAATGCTACTAAATTACAACCATAAAAATGTTTTAAATACTATAATGCTGATTAGATCTGAGATAAGAAAGTTATGAAATAAATCATGTACAGTAGCTGGCGATACGCACCTATTCAAGTTGGTTGCAACACGCTATTTATGAAGAAAGAAGATCTGAGACAAGTTGCACACAAAAATGTGCCTTACGTTTACGATTTCACATTTCCACTTATCAGCTGTTCTGTAGATAAAATAATTTTGCAGCAAAAAAAAAAAAAAAAAAAAATCCAAGGTGACAAAATTGTGTGTGTGTGTGTGTGTGACAGAGTTCTTTGAGGAGTGTATCTGTGCAGCAGAGATTGAGGCGAAGCTTCCAGCCATAATGAAGAACGCAGTGTATCTCCACAAAGCTGCTGCACGCAGAATCAAGAGCTGCAGGATCCAGAGACGAGCGTCCAAACGCCACTGGTGTAAGTCTGCATGACACACTTCCACTCACACCTCCTCATATATTACTTTAATGGATTGTCCTGGAACATCACGTTTTGGTTCCTCACATGAGGATGTGTATAAAAATGTTATTACATGATAATAAATATTTATATCCAATACATACATCTCTCTGTACCAGTGGTTCCCAAACTTTTCACAGTCCCGTACCCCTTCAGACATTTAACTTGAAACCATGTACCCCCTACTCCTGCACACCTAAAAACATAATGTAATGTTATATATATATATATATATATATATAACGTAGCCCTACAGCACAAATCTGGCCTTTTAGACCATCAAATTCAGCTTGCACGAGAAAGTTAAAAAGACAGAAAAAACATGAATTATTGTCCAGATTAACAAATAATTCAGTTGTAGATAAATCAGATACACAAATTCAATGTATATTCCACAATATTTGGAGAATCTCGATTTTCCTATGCTTTATTCCCATGACTGCAGTTATTTTAGAATTTAAATGTTCAAAGAAGTCAGTTTTCCTGCAATTTTTTCCACATAATTTCCACAAATTAAATAAAAATTGGTCTCAAAATTAATGAAATTAACGAATCTTGCAGGGACTGATATGTCACTTATTACTTGGATATTATTGGCACCTTACATACTTTACACAATGCATAAATCATACATAAAGTACAAACCTGGGTACATTAATCAATGTTTTCACTGAAAAAATCACAACGTCAACCAAAAACATTAAAAAGTGAAACTTTGTAGCCTATATTAACAATATCCAGTCATTCATATCAAAGTGTCTTGTATACAAATCAAACAAAAAACAATTATTTTATCGTCTCATATTTTGCATACTTGATACACGTCGTGGGAGGGACAAAAGTAAATAAAACAATAAAAACAAACAAACATTAAATTTGATTACAACTACAATTTACCTTTATTCTGATAATTAATATATATACATTTAACATTACATATATACATAATAATTAATAATCCACACTCTCGCTCTGGTTCAGGTCAAAGGTCAATAGGTATAAACTCGCCATGGCTGATGTTGTAGGAAGTGAGTCTGACAGAGATTTAGATTATTTTAACCGCTGCAGCGTTGATTCCTTAAAAGATGTTTTGCGCAAACATGGCATCAGTCTCCAAGGCAGAAAGACCGAGTTAGCTGCTAAAGCTAATGCTGCTAAAGCTATTGCTGCTAAAGCTAATGCCGCTAAAGCTAATGCCGCGCACGAGCTGAAAATTCCGGTTTTGCTTGACGTTTCAACAGTAACCCAGGTTATAGTCAAATTGTGTAAACATGACTCGGCTGATCAGTGCTGTTTTACTTAGTCAGAATCAGAAAATACTTTATTAAACACCGAGGGGTTTAATAAAGTATGATAATTATACACAAAGAGAATGTGCAAATGAAATGACCTGTCCATCTTGTACAGTTCCTTCAAATTTGTAAATTAATGAATTAAAAGTGGTCATGTACTCTGAAAATCTTTGTTATGGAACTACATAACTCAGTGATTTCATGTTTATCATTAATTAATAAATCCCATGAAGTTTACAGAGTTTACTAATTAACCAATTTTATTTTTTTCAAAATAAGTAAATTGTGGTTGTTTTGACAAATGTATTGACACTGCTTAGGTTCCATAAGTACAGTATAAACAAAAGGCCAAAATAATGGTGAAATTCAAGTGATTAAAAATAGGCGATGTGGTTCTTCTCTGTGTATTTTCACCATCTCACAGTACCACTAACATTTATGTATGTTTAGTTATAATTTTAATTATTAAACAATATAATATACAATTTATATTTATCAATTTTATTCACACATTAAGCTAACCATAGATTTGAAACTTGTTTGTTGAAAGCCAGTTTTTAAAGTGAGTGACTGCAGTCTGAGTGTTGCACTTGCAATATATTGAATGTCAGATAGATTAGGCCAGGGGTGCCCCACCCTGGTCCTCATGGGCCCCATCCAGCATGTTTTAGATGTTTCCCTCTTCCAACACACCTGATTCAAATGATGAACTCATCATCAAGCTTTGTAGAAGCCTGACAACGATCCTGGTCATTTCCATCAGGTGGATTAAACCTGTCTTTATCGTACAAAAAGTCAGCTGGAATTCTCAGCGCATAGCACAAACAGCGTCGTGTTGACATTTATATCCCTCTTGACCTATGACCCCCGCTGGTCGCACATGCACACTTCCAGAATATGAAAAGGCTTATTAGTTTTGAAAAAAGTTTTTTTTTTTTTAGGGAGAAATGTACATAAAAGCTAAATGATGTGTTTGTATTGAGCAGTAGATTCATTGTTTCTGCAGTAAAACACTCCAAGTCTTTTGCCGTTGGCAATTCTGACGGCAGCGACCTGGACGAGCTGAAGGAGACGGCTCAACGAATGACTCGTGACAGCAACTTCAGAGAAAACGTGTATAAGATCATCACTCGCAAAGACGCCTCCAACTCCACAGAGGGCTGAGGAGGGAAGGTGGTTCATGGTTATAGGCTTTAATCTAGAGCAGGGGTCTGCAACCTGTGGCTCTGGGGCCTAATGTGGCCCTTTGACTCTTATGTAGAGGCTCCCTATAGCTTTAAAAAAAACTATTGAAATAAATATATATTTTTTTTTACAGAGGCTATTAATGATTAATGACAAATAAAATCAAGATACAACAATTTTTTAACCTAAAATAAATCATGTGCAATGACTCAGCACCTTCCTACTTCACCTCCTGCAACATCTACAGACCATCAACTTCCTGTACCTGTGGCTAACCTTACGTTTTAAATCCCTGGTAAATAACTAAACCAACAAAAACACTATTCTGGAAGAAAATAGAGATTTTAATTGTGTGGGAACAGATTCATTTAATCACTAATGTGCAGGTTAAATATGCATGTTTTATGTGTGGCAAGAAATGAGTAATTAGCATGTGTTGATCACGTGATCAAGTGTTATCAAATTGAGTTACTTTTTGTAGCCTTTCAAATACATTAATTAAAAAAACATCTTTATATAACATTGTGTTCATGTAAACTGAGATGTGTAAGAATTTAAAGATGTAAGATACTGTTTTATTTCTTGATGTCAATTTATTTTATTTTATTTTAAACTAAGTTACCATTTACATGATCAGTATAAGTTAAATCAAACATTATTCTATATAATTTTAACTGTATATAATTTAATACACTGTATTGTCTTCATTGAGAAGGTATTTTTTTGGCTGCAGGAGGACTTTAAATGGTTCCTTGTAGAGTAAAGGTTGCAGACCCCTGACCTAAAGCAATGCTTCTCAACTGATTTGCATTGAGAGTCCTGATGCACCATGGTTCCTAGATAACAGACGACATTCCAAATGAAAGAACCTTTCAAATTCCTAAAATCTATTCAATGAAAATATGCTTTATTTTGATAAAATACATTTAGCATAACACAGAAATAAATACTGAGGAGACATTTCTTTATTGCAAACACATCATTTGTAGAAAATGTGTTTTGAATATTTTTTTTAAAATTTACAAATGTCAAACAAATAAACCAAATTGTGATTTTGCCAGTAAATAAAGACTGAAAAGCATTTAGCCCTGAGAAAAATCACAACTGATATGTGTTTCAATTCTTTTTAGAAGTAAAAACTGATGTAAATATTACCCTTAAAAAACAAAACACACTCCAAACAAATGTAAATGACATAACACAGCTATGGGTCCCAACATTTTAGTCAAGAACTTTTGCTTTAATTTGTCACATGACATGTATCCTGATCCTTGAACCATCGGTTGAATATTTTAGTTAAATATGTGGATATTTCCCCTTAGCTTTCATTGTTTTTATGATACATGTTGAAGTTCTTCTTCACGCAGCTGAAAATCACTGCAAATATTGTACAAACATCCAGGATTCCCTCTGAAATATTCTAGGCTTTTATTGTGGAGTCTTTTGGGTGTAATATTACCAGTTATATAATAAGTATGTCAAAAGAAAAATGTGGAAAAGGTATAAACTACTCTCACCAAGGTTTATTTATTGTTTTTCTTTTTGCTGAATGTCTTCTTCAGATATGTTGTAACCTGTGCTGGAAAAATCAAAGTACCCCTGACTGCAGTCTGCAGTTCGGGGCGGAGCCCAATGCGGTATGCTATTGTGCTGTGTGATTCTTATACAGTTCAAAATAATTAACCTAAAAAAATTTGAGCCCCGCCCCTAAAGTTGAGCGCCACCCCCAACTGCAGGCTGCAGTCATGGGCTTTTCAAAAAATCCCAGTATAGATTTTTCACTCTGCACTTTGAAACAAACAATTTATGATTTATTCAAATGTAGATCACACTATATTGTTGTAAGAGTAGCCATGTTATGGATGGATGTTGTTGTTTTTTTTTTATATTATTATTATTATTATTACAGAATGTAGCAAACACATGCACACAATAACACAATACACACACACACACTCACTGCAAATCCATCTGGTTGAATTTTATTGTTCTGGTTTTGATTGTTTGCACAAATTCAGTTTTTTCCTGCGAGGAGAGTTTGATGACAAACACAACACACACGCACGCACACACACACACACACACACACACACACTATCTGATGATGTCACACACTGTATGCCAGCAAAGTAAGCTGTTTATATTCATGTACAAATGTTAAAGTGAGGCACTACAGGCTAGGGTTTCACATATTAACGTATTTAATTATAAATTGTTCAGTTAACAATTTGAAATTTGTATTTTGTGTTAAATGCAACTTCATAATTTCAATGCTTCACTGCTTTATCTTGCACAGCAGGGATACAGTATTGAACACATTGAAAACAAGGAGTGGCCCAGCTCATGATTTACCATAACACACATGACGCTGCACATGTACACATAAGTGCACAGTCATCTTTTTTTAATACTCTGAAATGTCAAATTAACGAGCACAACGAATAGTTTCGTCTGACAGAATTTTTTCCCTTAGAAAAAGTTTTAAATGATCTATTATTAATTTGGTATTTAAGGTTAAAATACATTTTCTAGAAGGTTTTAAAATCTTTTTGATGTTAACAATATGTGAACTTAGTGCCTGATAGGTCTGCTGCCCTGCAATTTCAAATCCTTTTTTGTTTTAATAAAAAAAAAAAATTGTGATCATTTTCAAGATGTAAATGCTTCGTGAAGGGAGGTGCTGGTTCCAATCCTGGATGACGCAGGGCGTAGGATGAAAATGGGTAAAAAACTAAAAAAAAAGGTAACAATTGTGACCATTCTTCTTAAAAACAACATAATATCTGCAGTCACATATTTTAAAAGAGTAAAAATGAACGTAATGGCACACATGCTCCCTGCTATAACCACTGCTATAATGAAACTAATATTAATATTTACGGACTGAGCGAGTCATTGTATTCTCAGGGAGAACATGCAAACTCATGCAAAAAGACTGAGGCCTGCACAATCAAACAAAATCAAAGGGACCCAACATACAGTAAAAACGTACCTTCCCTGCAGTGTCTCACTTTGTGTAACTTATGACACTAACAAAGCCCCTTCAGGGTGAAGCAAAGAGAAGCCTGTAGTAGATTTAAAATATGCCTTGATGCCAATAAAGCTATGTTTGAACCTTGCACAATTCAGATAAAAGGGGATTGGTTGTTTTGGTTCCTCTTCTCCACAGCACATTAGGCAAAGGTCTTCTTTAAATCTCAGTGTGGGTGGAAGTGTTCAGTAGCAGAACTGTAGCGTCATCATTCTTCATCACCACCTGCACAACAGCAAATAAGACAGGAGTGAATATGGAAAGATGCTACACTAGTTCAGTCTTTTGTTATTGTTGTTCAAAAGATCAACTGATTTTTGTATTCTGACAACTAAAATTCACTAAAATACATAAAGATTAGATGAGAAATATTATTAAAATACGAATCCTGACACAGATGATTCTATCTGCTCATTATTTGAGCCATCGTGGCTTGATTTTCTTTTTTTTAGAACATTTTAATTATTATATTTACATGTGAAATTTCAGACATTTTTTTTTTTTAGTCATAAATAATTAATTATGGTTATGCAAATCTAAATTTTAATGCCAGGCAACTTCAAGGTTGAAAAACACTAACCTAAGCGATGTTTTTTTAAAGTGCTTATGTGCTTTTATTTTGAAGGGGATTCACTTTTTAGGTAAGCCAACTAGGCATGGTTAAAAAATTAGCACAAAATATTTTTTTATGCGGTTAAATGATTTAATAACCAGAAATAAAGAAAGCTTTAATTTTTTAAACATTTTTCAATATTTGAACGTTCCTAAAATGCAACTTTTCATTTTTTGACCAAAGATCATATAAATGGATATTTTTGTACATTGTAGTTTTTACCATCAACTTTTGTTTTATTCCAATGTTGAAGATAATTTCACAAATTGAAGAATTTAAGTGCTTTGTTTAATTTGGCTAAAAGGAAGGGTTGGCAAAGCCCACCTGGTTACCATGGAGACCACCCATGCTAACTAATCCCGTATCTCTCACACACACACACACACACACACACACACACACACACACACGCACACACACACACACACACACACACACACACACACACACACACACGGTGGCTTCCCACTGGGTCAAAGTTTATTGTCTGTTTAAAACTGTAAAACTGATTGATAACGTACTGCATTATTGTATTTGGCAATTGAAAATTGTAATTGAAGGAGTTGTTATTTTTTTTCCGCAACTTGCTTTGTCATGGAACTCCTCCTTTATGCAGCACTAATGACACGTATGTCATCTCAAAGGGCAAATGTCAAGGTTGTGCAGTCGATCTTTTTAGGAGCCAAAATGTCAAGGTCAACATCAAGGTCGCGTCAAGTATCAAAAAACAAAATTTTCCATATTTCTACAAATATTCATCATACAAGTTAGATGCTTCCATTTATGAAAAGCTCATCTCGAGTGGAGTATTTTAATTCGTTCAACCGAAGCTGTACGACCTACCAGTAAAAACTTCATGATGCAACACAAAAAAACAAAACAAATAATAATAATGTTTCCCCTTACTTGACCACAAATTGAGATACAGTGCTCAGACTGGTACCATTGAACAACATTTCCTTTCAATGTGTGACCTTGACCTTCGCTCAATGTCAAAAAACTAAAAAAACAACATTTTCCCCTTACTTGACCACAAATTGAGATACAGTGCTCAGACTGGTACCATTGAACAACATTTCCTTTCAATGTGTGACATTGACCTTCGCTCAATGTCAAAAAACTAAAAAAACAACATTTTCCCCAACTTGACCACAAATTGATATACAGTGCTCAGATTGGTACCATTGAACAACATTTCCTTTCAATGTGTGACCTTGACCTTTGCTCAAAGTCATATTTAAGGTCAAGGTCAGTCTTCTGTTTTTAAAACATTTTAATACAGGTCTTGCCTCGTTCTAATTGTTTTTAAATGAAGCAAGGAAACAACAAATATATGAGAACACTAACTGTTTTAAATCCTTCTAAATGCAACAGAACACCCTAAATCAGGGGTGTTGAAGTCATTTTAGTTTTAAGGGTCACATATGGCCCAGTTTGACCTCGTGGACCGAACCAGAAAAATCCATGTTTTTGTGAAAGTAAAATGCACCAGAATGTTAAGCAGTTGGTGAAAATTCCTTCACTTTGCAACTAATTTTCTTTAAATTTGCAATGTAATTTGCCAGAATTCTGTGGGATAATATTCCAGCTTTTTAAATAAATGCTATTTAATATCACTGTATATAATGTAGCATTGCAACCACCATCATACTTCATCTACAACTTATATGGTAATATACAAAAAGTCCTGTTTTTGCTCTAATTTCTACTTTGAACACAATCTTCCTGCGGGCCAGACTAGATGATATCTCATATCTACCCTAAATAGTGCGTCCACAAAATATTTTACATTATTGTTGTCCATCTTAATGGTACATTTCAACTTTTAATGTTGCTTTTTGAGCGTTG
This sequence comes from Gouania willdenowi, assembly GCF_900634775.1. Lineage (NCBI taxonomy): Eukaryota > Metazoa > Chordata > Actinopteri > Blenniiformes > Gobiesocidae > Gouania > Gouania willdenowi. Next base: position 8,838,379 of record NC_041065.1, read on the forward strand.
TCAGTCTGTTTTTGGGAGAAGAACCATATTAAGTGTTGTGACAGAACTGAGAGGATCTTGCACGGCCTCCGCTGAACGCTCACACTGACGTGACGACTCTCAGGGAGTTAGTTAGCATCATCATAGCATCATCATTATTATCATTACACCAGTTACTCTAAAGGATTCATCCATACTGCTGTATAGCAGCGCATTGTAAAAAGAATTGTGATTGAGAATGGAGTTTCCTTATTATACACAGAGCCATCATTGCATCTGTCACAGAATTCATCACCACACCTACTGTATCTATGACACTTTAATTGACAATATTATCATGATTATATATTTTTAAACAACTGCTGTCACTGTTGATTAGCTCAGGGATTCTCAACCTTGGGGTCAGGACACCATTTGGGATTGTAAGACACTGGGAGGTGCTTGCCAGATTCCTTCAAGAAACTACTAATATTTTTTGAACAACTACACCAAACTTGTCATATTTTAACCTATTTTCATCACTTTTTCTTGCCATATTTTTGCTCCTTTTAATGTATTTTTGCTCTATTAATCCCATTTCTGTCACTTCTCCATCAAATGTCAAGGCCTTTTCTGCACATTTTGGGCACTTGTGAACCCTTTCCACCACTTTTCCCACTTTAATGTTGCACATGTTGACCCATTATTGTCACTTTTAACCTCTTTTCATCATATTTAATGCTTATTTATGTATAATGTATAATTTGCCAGTTTAATTGTTCCTACTTTTTTTCTGCCACTTTTATGACAATATTGACAATTTGAACCCTTTTTACTCCTTTTTCAGTTTTTGCCCACTCTAATTTGCAACTTTTAACCAATTTCTGTGGTGTTTATAATCCCATTTCACCCCAGAATTTGTCACCACACCTATCTATGACACTTTCACTAACTGCTACCCCTGCCACGATGTAATATTATTGCTCACTGACATATACCGTCATCACAAAACATCTTTGAATAAAAATTTCTAATGGAAATCATTGAGAAAAATTATTCTAACTGAAATAAAAATAACCACTATCTATGTTTGAAGTACCAGAATCAAACAGTGATGTATGTATAACTCAGGTTTTAGATTGTAAAGATTTATATGGTTTTAGGTACCTACATTTTATTTTAAAGCATTTATTACATTTAATGCATTTATTATTTCATGTATAGTAAGTGGAGAACATTGACTGATTATTTTCAGATACTAACCCTAATTCTACAGCTTTACAAATTTAGCAAATTTATCAGTGGCTTCATCTCTTTATCTATCAAAGATGCAAAGACTATATCTTGTAGAAAACACCCACATGTATCTCTTTTCCATTGTTGTTTTAATCTGATGGATTGCAGGATTAGAGCAAATGAAGACCTTTCAATGGTGTTGTATGGTGGCATGTCAGCAGCTCTGCAGTTTATTTTCCTTCGTCCTCTCTGCTGTAAACACCAGGTTAGTGGGATGAGAGCAGATGTTGTGCTTTTTTCAACTGCCGAAGGACAACAGCACAAATCACAACGCAGAGGATTACATCATTTGTGGTTTAATCTAGAGGTGAAAGTAATGGATTACAAGTACTCATGTGACTGTAATTGAGTTGCTTTTATCATGGGTACTTGTACTACTTGTACATAAGTAAGTTTTAATAAAAGTAAAGTCAATTGTTTCATTTCTACACCCAACCGTTACTGAGTAAATCATTGTTTTTTGTTTTAAAATGATTAACGGACATTGAGAAACTACAAAAAAATGAAATGACCAGACAGCAATTAAATGTATCACATCATAACCGACCAATCAAATTAAATATAATGCATCGCACAAAAACAGCATTGAATGCTGGTTATTTTCTCAGTTTTAGATTTCATAAATAGAACTATACTTATAGCCTTAGATTTTTTTTTAAATTTTGAATTGAATTCATTGGTGTTATTTTATTTAAAAAATAATTGTATATTTTTACAAACCTTTTATTTTATACAGATGCCTTTGTGAAAAACAAATGAAGTTCTAATTGTGAGAGATTTGGTCTCTTCCTTTTTAAGTTTATACATGAGCGGTTCTCAACCTTTTCAGCCCGCGACCCCTAAAATGAAGTTGCCAGAGACCGGGGACCCCCACTGTACCTGAAGGTGCTTGAACACAGACATAAACATTGAAGAACAGTCATGTGGTGGGAAAAAAAGTGGTGGAAAAGGTGATGAAATGGAATATTAAAAACCAGACATTGGTTAAAAGTTGCAAATTAGAGTGGCCAAAAACTGAGAGAAAAAGTGGTAAAAAGGGTTCAAAATGTCAATATTGTCTAAAAAAAGGTAAAGAAAAGTAGGAACAATTAGTTTAAACTGGCAAATAATGGGCCTGACAAATCGTGAATGTTGTTAAATTGGCAAAAATAAGTATGAAATATGGTGAAAAGAGGTTAAAAGTTACAATCATGGGCCAACATACGTGACATTGGGTGGGAAATGTGGTGGAAAGGGTTTATAAGAGCCAAAAGAAAATGTCTTGAAAGTTGAAAAAATGTGCAAAGAAGTGGCAGAAATAGGAGCAATGTGGCAAAAAAATTGTTCAGAAAATATTCTTAGTTTCTTGAAGGCATCTGGCGACCTCCATCACAGCGTCTCATGACCCCAAATGGGTCCAAGTAACTAGTAACTTTTACCTTGAGTACTATTTCATTGAGCTACTTTTTACTCATACTAGTATTTTATGTAAGTCTTACTTGTACTTGAGCAGTACAATTTTAGTCAAGTAACAGTAATTCTACTTGAGCAGGATATACTCTTACACCTCTGGTAGAATCTCATACCTGCACATTTTGACACCACGTGGCGGCGTAGTGATATCAGGGGAGTGAAAAGGCTTCTGTTACTGATCACTACAGTCTGAAGAAGATCCTCAAAGAAACACGTGTTTCTCAGCATGTGTACATGTCGGGCACTTTCTGCACTGCTTTGTCAGCGGTCCAGTGTTGAGCCTCAGGCTTTACTCCCACTGCCCATCTCTGTCTCTGTGTGTGCATATGAAAGGGTTTTCTTTTTTTGTTTGGAGCCATTTTCTCATCAGCTCCTCTAACAGGAAGGCTCCGTTAAAAGCATTAAAAAAAATCATGGAGTTGTGCTTTGTGATAATAAGCCTTTTCATTCCTGCACAGCTTTTATCCTGGTAGCCAAGCTGGACGGAGCAGAGGGCAGAAAGGAGGAGGAGGCAGGGAATGGAGGTTTTTGTTGTTGTTCTTTGATATGAAGATCTTTGTACGTGGATCACAGGCTTCACACGGTGATTGTAGGGGGACATTAGTTTGTTCTGAGAGATTTAAAAAAATTTAAAAATGATCACAAACATGATACAAACCGATTATGGGTAAAAATGTGTCAGGAGATAAAGAACACAATGTTCAGAGGAAAAGTGTGAAGCTGTTTGCTGATGAGAACCAAACTGAGACAAGAAGCCAAGCATGTGACCAGAAGTAAGGAGTTCACATCAAAGCTTTGAGCTTATTTCTCATCCAGGCTGGCTTTAAGCTGAGCTTCCAGAGCCATCTTATCAAACGTACGCACGTTGGTCTCCTCACGCACTTTGTCTCGCACGTGAAAAGATGCTCGAGCCACTGAGCGAGCGCTCTCTAGCACCGCCTTCTTCTCTCTGAAGATCTGCTCGCTCTTCTCCAGCTTCCTCTCGATGGACTGAAGCAGCTCCAGGCGCCTCTGCTTCTCCTCCTCCTCCACGCGCTGCCTGTTCAGTCTCTGGAGTTTCTCCTTCTCCTGTCGGCTCTGAACCG